>NC_086449.1:439326463-439648408 GCF_028390025.1 Pseudophryne corroboree | reverse complement strand
CTGTCCATATGAAAAACCAGATAGGGGCTTTTACATGACAAAGCCGCCAATTCTGACACACGTCTAGCCGACGCTAAGGCCAATAGCATGACCACTTTCCATGTGAGATACTTTAGCTCCACGGTCTTAAGTGGCTCAAACCAGTGGGATTTCAGGAAACCCAAGACCACGTTAAGATCCCAAGGTGCCACTGGTGGCACAAAAGAGGGCTGAATATGCAGCACTCCCTTAACAAACGTCTGAACCTCAGGCAGTGAAAAGCCAGTTCCTTTTGAAAGAAAATGGATAGGGCCGAAATCTGGACCTTTATGGATCCTAATTTTAGGACCATAGTCACTTCTGACTGTAGGAAGTGCAGGAGTCGACCCAGCTGGAATTCCTCTGTAGGGGCCTTCCTGGCCTCACACCAAGCAACATATTTTCGCCATATACGGTGATAATGTTTTGCTGTCACGTCTTTCCTAGCCTTTATCAGCGTAGGAATAACTTCATCCGGAATGCCCTTTTCCGCTAGGATCCGGCCTTCAACCGATATGCCATCAAACGCAGCCACGGTAAGTCTTGGAACAGACAGGGCACTTGTTGTAACAGGTCCTGTCTGAGAGGCAGAGGCCATGGGTACTCTGTGAGCATTTCTTGCAGTTCCGGGTACCAAGTCCTCCTTGGCCAATCCGGAGCAATGATTATTGTTCTCATTCCTCTTTTTCTTACAATTCTCAGCACCTTGGGTATGAGAGGAAGATGAGGAAACACATAGACCGACTGGAACACCCATGGTGTTACTAGTGCGTCCACAGCTATCGCCTGAGGGTCCCTTGACCTGGCGCAATACCTGTTTAGCTTTTTGTTGAGGCGTGACGCCATCATGTCCACCTGTGGGAGTTCCCATCGATTTGCAATCAGCGTGAAGACTTCTTGATGAAGTCCCCACTCTCCCGGGTGGAGGTCGTGTCTGCTGAGGAAGTCTGCTTCCCAGTTGTCGACCCCCGGAATGAACACTGCTGACAGTGCTTGCACGTGATTCTCCGCCCAACGAAGAATCCTGGTGGCTTCTGCCATCGCCCCCCTGCTTCTTGTGCCGCCCTGTTGGTTGACATGGGCCACTGCAGTGATGTTGTCTGACTGAATCAGCACTGGTTGGTCTCGAAGCAGAGGCTCCGCTTGGCTTAGGGCGTTGTATATGGCCCTTAGTTCTAGGATATTTATGTGCAGACAAGTCTCTTGACTTGACCACAGCCCCTGGAAGTTTCTTCCCTGAGTGACTGCCCCCCATCCTCGGAGGCTTGCATCCGTGGTCACCAGGACCCAGTCCTGTATGCCGAACCTGCGGCCCTCGAGGAGGTGAGCACTCTGCAGCCACCACAGAAGAGACACCCTGGCCCTGGGGGCCAGGGTGATCAGCCGATGCATCTGAAGATGCGATCCGGAGCACTTGTTCAACAGATCCCACTGAAAGATCCTGGCATGGAACCTGCCGAAGGGAATGGCTTCGTATGACGCCACCATCTTTCCCAGGACTCGCGTGCAGTGATGCACCGATACCTGTTTTGGTTTCAGGAGGTCCCTGACCAGAGTCACGAGCTCCTGAGCCTTCTCCTCCGGGAGAAATACCTTCTTCTGGCCTGTATCCAGAATCATGCCCAGGAAGGGCAGACGCTTCGTAGGGATCAGCTGCGACTATAAAATATCCAGAATCCAGCCGTGCTGCCGCAAAACTTCCTGAGAGTGTGCTACGCTGATCAGTAACTGCTCCCTGGACCTCGCCTTTATGAGGAGATCGTCCAAGTATGGGATAATTGTAACCCCTTGCTTCCGAAGGAGCACCATCATCTCCGCCATCACCTTGGTAAATATTCTCGGTGCCGTGGACAGGCCAAACGGCAGCGTCTGGAATTGGTAATGACAGTCCTGTACCACAAACCTGAGGTACTCTTGATGAGGCAGATAAATGGGGACATGCAAGTAAGCATCCTTAATGTCCAGAGACACCATGAAATCCCCCTCTTCCAGGCTTGCAATGACCGCTCTGAGCGATTCCATTTTGAACTTGAATTTCCTCAGATAAATATTCAGGGATTTTAAATTCAAGATGGGTCTGACCGAACCGTCCGGTTTCGGTACCACAAACATAGTGGAATAGTAACCCCTTCCTTGTTGAAGGAGGGGAACCTTTACTACCACCTGCTGGAGGTATAGCTTGTGAATTGCCGCCAGCACTACCTCCCTTTCCATGGGGGAAGCTGGCAAGGCCGATTTTAGGTAACGGTGAGGGGGCGTCACTTCGAACTCCAGCTTGTATCCCTGAGACACAATTTGTATAGCCAAAGGATCCACCTGTGAGCGAACCCACTGGTGGCTGAAATTTCGGAGACGCGCCCCCACCGCTCCTGGCTCCGCCTGTGGAGCCCCAGCGTCATGCGGTGGATTTAGTGGAAGCCGGGGAGGACTTTTGTTCCTGGAAACTAGCTGCATGGTGCAGCTTTTTTTCCTCTACCCCTGCCTCTGGCAAGAAAAGATGCACCTCTGACTTTCTTGCTCTTTTGCGAACGAAAGGACTGCATTTGGTAATACAGTGCTTTCTTCGGCTGTGAGGGAACATAAGGCAAGAAATTTGACTTCCCTGCCGTAGCAGTGGAAACTCCGAGAGACCGACCCCAAATAATTCCTCACCCTTATAAGGCAAAACCTCCATGTGTTTTTTAGAGTCGGCATCCCCTGTCCATTGCCGAGTCCATAAGACCCTTCTGGCAGAAATGGACATTGCGTTTATTCTAAAGCCCAGCAGGCAAATGTCCCTCTGGGCATCGCGCATATATAGGACAGCGTCCTTGATATGTCCCAGGGTCAGTAGAACAGTTTCCCTGTCCAGGGTATCTATCTCCTCCGAGAGATTATCAGTCCATGCTGCTACAGCACTACACATCCAGGCCGAAGCAATTGCTGGCCTCAGTAGAGTACCAGAATGTGTATAAACAGACTTCAGGATAGCTTCCTGCTTTCTATCCGCAGGATCCTTTAGGGCGGCCGTATCCTGAGACGGCAGGGCCACCTCTTAGATAAGCGTGTCAACGCCTTGTCTACCCTAGGGGAGGATTCCCAGTGTAACCTGTCCGTTGGCGGGAAAGGATACGCCATCAGTAATCTCTTGGAAATTACTACTTTCCTATCAGGGGAATCCCACGCTTTTTCACATAATTCATTTAATTCATGTGAAGGGGGAAAAGTCACTTCTTGCTTTTTCTCCCCATACATATAAACCCTCTTGTCAGGGACAGGGTTTTCCTCTGATATGTGCAATATATCCTTCATTGCTATAATCATGTAGCGGATGGCTTTAGTCATTTTAGGCTGCAACTTTGCATCATCGTCATCGACACTGGAGTCAGACTCCGTGTCGGCATCTGTGACAACCATCTGGGATAGTGGGCGCTTGTGAGACCCTGACGGCCTCTGCATTGTAGGATCAGGCATGGGTTGAGACCCTGACTGTCCCAAGGCTACAGCTTTATCCAACCTGTTATGCAAGGAGCTGACATTATCATTTAACACCTTCCACATATCCATCCAATCAGGTGTCGGCACCGTCGGCGGAGACACCTCATTCATCTGCACTTGTTCTGCCTCCACATACCCTTCCTCATCAAACATGTCGACACTGACGTACCGACACACCGCACACACACAGGGAATGCTCTGACTGAGGACAGGACCCCACAAAGGCTTTTGGGGAGACAGAGAGAGAGTATGCCAGCACACATCCCAGCGCTATATAACCCAGGGATTACACTGTAACTTAGTGATTACCCAGTAGCTGCTGTTTGTGATCGTTTGCGCCTAAATTTATGTGCCCCCCCTCTCTTTTTTACCCTTTTTGCACCTGGATACTGCAGGGGAGAGCCTGGGGAGCGTCTTTCCAGCAGAGCTGTGAAGAGAAAATGGCGCTGGTGTGCTGAGGAAGAAGGCCCCGCCCCCTCAGCGGCGGGCTTCTGTCCCGCTTCTATGTGTAAAAAAATGGCGGGGGCTCGGACATATATCCAGTGCCTGACTGGATAAATGTATTATTTTGCCAAAAGGTACCTTAATTGCTGCACAGGGCGCCCCCCCCCCCCCCCCCCCTGCGCCCTGCACCCTACAGTGACCGAAGTGTGTGGGTGTGCTGCGGGAGCAATGGCGCACAGCTGCAGTGCTGTGCGCTACCTTAAGTGAAGACAGGAGTCTTCTGCCGCCGATTTCGATGTCTTCATGCTTCTGCTGCTTCTGTACTTCTGGCTCTGCGAGGGGGACGGCGGCGCGGCTCCGGGAACGGACGATCAAGGTTAGGTACCTGTGTTCGATCCCTCTGGAGCTAATGGTGTCCAGTAGCCTAAGAAGCGCAACCTAGTCGCAGTTAGTAGGTTTGCTTCTCTCCCCTCAGTCCCACGTAGCAGAGAGTCTGTTGCCAGCAGAAGCTCTCTGAAAATAAAAAACCTAAACTAAAATACTTTCTTCTTAGCAAGCTCAGGAGAGCCCACTAAAAGCACCCAGCTCTGTCCGGGCACAGATTCTAACTGAGGTCTGGAGGAGGGGCATAGAGGGAGGAGCCAGTGCACACCAGGTAGTACTAAATATTTCTTTAGAGTGCCCAGTCTCCTGCGGAGCCCGTCTATTCCCCATGGTCCTTACGGAATCCCCAGCATCCACTAGGACATTAGAGAAATAGAGATTCAGAGTATTTGACAGATAACATGATTTGACTGTGGACTGTATCACAGCTCCTGGCTAAATGGTGAGATATGATAAAGGTAAATACTCGTACATTATGTTCTATTACTGCCTAGATATAAAGAGTGCATGTAATTTAAAATTAATTAGAGATCAGAAAGAGAACTTCAAAGACAAAAGGAAAGGACATAAAAGCACAAATCCCACATATTCATGCAAAAGCAGAACGAAACAACATCTGGGATGTGAAGATCACAAAACTACTATACTATGCTATTTGGCAGAAAAAAACTGTATTAAGCAAAAACAATGCATTCCTTCTTATTAATTGTATATAAATCTACTCATTGCATTGCATTGTATGTGCAAAAATCAGTGGTGTGCTGTAATCCACAGCAGTCAACCAGATAACTAAACAAATGTAACAACTGTTTGAGCCTAGAACATTTGTGCATATAGCACATTACTGTTAAATAAACCTTCATACATCTAATGCTTCTCTGGTATTTATGTTTTAGACTGTGAAGAGCAATTGTGTTTATGCCAACAACCCTAGACATTAACCACTCGCCTGACATTGTCGCATCAGATGCGACCATACCAGTAAGTGCCTTATCTGACCTAATCGCATAGGATCGTCTTTGCAGGTGCAGGGAAGAGAAACTTCCCGCTGCTGCTGCTCTCAGGGGGACCGGAAGTCCCCACTGCCTTCTTGTACCCTCCCCCAGTGTCTGCCGTGCTGCCGATCACTGCTTAGCGATCAGCACGGCAGGACCCCCCACCCGGCGGCTGCAGACAATAGCAGCCACTGGGGAAGTGTAGTCCGGACAGCCCCTCCCCCCGTGTATCTGGTGGCTGTCCAGGCTATTAAAATGAAAGTTGCGATATTTCGCTGTCTGATATTTTTTTACAAATATAAAAAAACATATTTTTACTAAAATAATTTTGGATAAAAGTTGAAATAAATGTTCTTCACCTAATTCACTCATACAAAAATAACAGACAATTTCTGAGTGTTTTTTGGGAAAATAAATCTTCAGTTAAGTGGTTAAGATTAAGATGACTAAATGATACAACATTGCAAATGGTTAAAAAGTGAAAACAGCTTTTATTATTTTAGGATTGTGCAATCAATACATTTCATATAACTTATTTATTTACATTCCATTACATATCCCCCAAACAAATGGTGTTTATACAATGAAACACACATGAAGTCACTGGTGGTCATACTTGTAAAGAAGTGGACAATAATTACTGGAAGAATTTAACTCGAGACCGGGTGATGCAAAGGATCCGGCAATTAAATGAAAAGGAAAGTTAACTAGGATCGGCAGGAGGCAAAACGGTCACACTGAGTTGACAGCAGAAGGGAACTTATATGAAAGCATTGGAGAAGGTCATTAATAACTACTGTTATTTAAAAAAAAAAAAAAAAAAAAGATTAAAGTGTTTGGCAAAGCAATATTGTTTTATCCCATAAATATTCCTAAGGTTTAAGACAGCCATTTTAATCCACATTAAGTTTTAGACAATAAAAACGCGTTGTTCATGTTGGATACACACAATCCATTATGACATGCTCTGCGATCTGCCAGTTACCTTTAGCCATACTTTGATGTACGTTGACAATAAAGATGAACTGACTGTGTCCAGGGCTCTTCAGTACTGTCTGCAGACTACATACATGGCACAGGCCCACTTAATAATGGTAAACCTAAAACTATTAAGAGTTAACTTGGCTCTAATCCCATTAGAAATTTCAAATACAGATGTTTCCTCACACTGTACGTCTAGCCTCAATACTCCACGCAGCAGGAGATGCCTGGCATGAGTGAGCTGAAAAATGCATCTTATTCACATCACTATGCGAATAGGATGCACAAGTAGCTTTTGCTGATTAAAAGTATATGCGGCATGCCTATATTCTGTGTGCGATCATGCCTGTAACTGAATAAGAAATGCTACATTTTTAAATTTTTAATAAAAAAAAAACATTTACTGTGGAACACCTCCTGCTTACCTACCCTCTCCCCAGCCAAATCTAGAAGATATTCCCAATCACTGCACAGTTCTCTCAAATCAGAATGGAAGTTGCAGGATATCATTAGGCCTTCCCAGGCCTGCTGCTAAATAAGGGTCACCAAAGGTGCCTCTCAGGTCAGAGACCACCCTCTCATATAGTGAGGATTCAAAGCCAGATTTGGATCAAAGACAGAGTATAGTCCAATTCACTTTATTTTTCCACCTCAGACAGGTTACACTGGGGGTCATTCTGACCCGATCGCACACTGCAGTTTAGCGCTGCAGTGCGTCGGCGCATGCCTGACGGCCAACGGCTGTCATTGCCTAACGATCGCCTCTGCCTGATTGACAGGCAGAGGCGGTCGCTGGACGGGAGGGGGCTTGACGGCAGCGTAAAGCCGCCATTTAGGATGCACAGTCCGGCAAATGCGGGCATGGACGGATCGTTAGGGGACGGGCCGCGGGGGCTTTGTGACGTCACACGCAGCCGCTGCGACCCAGGCAGCGAAGAGGTTCTCCTGGCCAGCTGCAGGAGTTGCGCTGGCTGGGAGCTACTCCTCAAATGCAAAAGCATCGCTGCTGTGCGATGCTTTTGCACTTCTGCGGGGGGGTGGGGGGTGGCACTGGTATGCGGGGTGGACTAGCCCTGTGCTGGGTGTCCCCCCGCATGTCTGAGTGCCTGTATAGCAATTCCAAATGGCTCCTAACGTAACCCCACACCCCCAGTCCTGTCGTCTGGGTAACTGGTCCGCCGTCAGAAGCAAAGCAATGACCTACTGAACACACATTCAGCCAAGTTGCAGTAATTAGCCCAGCTGTGGCTTACAAAAGACTAATACAAAACCCGGACTGGAACTGCATTCCATCAGACCTGTTGCTGCTGCCCCAACCCTGGAAAAGCCTGCCATTCCACATTAACCTCATGTGGAATCATACTATCCCTGACACAATACATACACACTGTACATTGTACATACACATATATTATATATATATTGTAACACTGTAAGGGAACAAGGTGCCATTTCCTGGGGTAAATGGCAGCAAGCAGCAGCTGAGGAAACATACAAGTCCAGTTTGTGGTGCAACTGGCCACAACCAGTTTTTATTGAGCAGAAAATAAAACAAACATCAAAAGAAAATACCTTGCCTGTCCGGCACTAACTAAACACAGGACGTTCCTAACTATCACTAAACAAAAACACAGAGTTCCCCAGTAAACACTGTATAGCTCACTTGTATAAAGAAGCAGCCCTATAACACTCTTACACAGCTGAAACCCTGATTAGCCTTCTGTGAGGCCAAAGACCCGAACTGGGTCCAACGTCTGGAACTTGCCCTATCTCTCTTTTAGGGCCCTTATCCAGCTTTTCCGAAACACTGAAAAGGTTCTGACAAAAAAAAAACATTTTCCTAGAAGTTTCATTTTTCTAATACATGTAAGACAAGAACCTGGGACAAACATACCTGCCCTCAAACACTATTCCAGTGTTCTTGTCACATATCCGCCTCCCCTGTTTCGACCTAGGGGCCGGAACACTTGTAGCCCCCAAACAGAAGATGCGAGACAATGCATCTGCGTTGGCCAATTGTGTACCCGGTCTATGTTCAACAGTAAACTTAAAATCCTGCAATGCTAGAAACCATCTAGTTACTCGAGCATTCTGACCTCTATTTACATACATCCATTTTAAAGGGGCGTGATATGTCACTAGTCTAAATTGTCTACCCAAGAGGTAATATCTCAAGGTATCTAGTGCCCACTTAATGGCCAAAGCCTCCTTTTCCACAATGGCATACCTGTTTTCATGCTCATTGAGTTTCCTACTCAAATAAATGATAGGGTGTTAGTCCCCACATCAGGTTTGGGATAACACAGCCCCTATCCCTACCTCTGAGGCATCTGTCTGTACAACAAATTCTTTTGAAAAATCTGGTGTTATGAATACCGGTTGTGAACACAAAGCCACTTTTAACGCTTGGAACGCTTTTTCTGCATCAGGGTTCCATTTCACCATATTTAACTGCTTCCCTTTGGTAAGGTCTGACAACAGCACTGCTGTGGTCGCAAAATTGGGAATAAACCGTCTATAGTACCCAGTTATTCCCAAAAAAGCCCTTACCTGTTTTTTATTCACTGGACGAGGCAAATTTTGAATAGCATCAATTTTATTCAATTGGGGCCTAATCAGACCTCTACCTATGGTGAAGCCCAAGTATTTAACCTCCTCCATTGCAAGGCAGCACTTCTTTGGGTTAGCAGTTAACCATGCTTCTCTGAGTCCAGTACTGCTTGTACTTTAACCAAATGGGACCCACACAGTCCATACTGTGAATTACCACATCATCCAAATAGGCAGCTGCATATTTTCTATGGAGCCTCAAAATTTTATCCATCGCCCGTTGAAAGGTTGCTGGAGCCCCATGCAACCCAAAGGGTAACATCTTATACTGGTACAGCCCCTCCGGAACCGAAAAGGCTGTTTTTTTCTTTTGCGCTATCAGTTAAAGGTATTTGCCAGTAACCTTTGGTCAGGTCCAACGTGGTGAGAAACCTGGCTGTTCCCAGCCTTTCCATAAGCTCATCCACATGGGGCATGGTGTATGCGTCAAATTTGGACACCTCATGTAACTTACGAAAGTCATTACAGAAGCGTATGCTACCGTCTGGCTTCAGGATGAGAACTATGGGACTGGACCACTCACTATTAGATTCCTCTATGACTCCAAGTTCTTACATGTTTTTAACTTCTTTAGAAACAGCTTTTTGCTGAGCTTCAGGAATCCTATATGGCTTTAAATGGACCCTGACCCCTGGTTCTGTGACAATGTCATGTTTTATTATGGTCGTTCGGCCAGGCAGCTCTGAAAATATCTCCTTATTTTGGATGAGAAATTCTTTAACCTGATTGTTCTGATCAGCTGATAATGTCTCTGACACCTTTACTGCGGGAATCAACCGAGGTGAAGACACCGAAGGGTAAGACTCCGCTGACAGAGACAACCTATCTTTCCAGGGTTTGATTAAGTTAACATGGTAGGTTTGTTCAGGTTTTCTCTTTCCCGGTTGGTATACTTTGTAATTAACCTCATTCACTTTTTCCCTAATCTCAAATGGACCCTGCCATTTAGCTAGGAACTTGCTTTCCACAGTGGGTACCAAAACTAGAACTCTATCTCCAGGAGCAAATTCCCGTATCTTGGCACTCCGGTTATATACCCTCTGTTGAGCACTTTGGGCCTGTTCCATGTGCTCTCTGACAATAGGTACCACGGCTGCAATCCTATCCTGCATTTGTGTTACATGTTCAATAACGCTTCTATAAGGAGTGGGCTGTCCTTCCCACGTCTCTTTGGCAATGTCCAACAGCCCCCTGGGGTGTCTACCATACAACAAATCAAATGGAGAAAACTCCATAGAGGACTGAGGAACTTCTCTGATGGCCATTAACAAGTAGGGCAACAAAAAATCCCAGTTTTTCCCATCTCTATCAACAACCTTTTTTAACATACTTTTTAATGTTTTATTAAACCTTTCCACCAACCCATCAGTTTGGGGATGGTAGATGGACGTCCTGAGGTGAGTAACCTTAAATAATTTGCACAATTCTTTCATGATCCTTGACATAAATGGAGTACCATGGTCAGTCAAAATTTCTTTTGGTATTCCCACTCTACTAAAAACCTGCACCAGCTCCCTAGCTATCGCCTTGGTTGTGATAGTGCGTAAAGGGATAGCCTCAGGATATCGAGTGGCATAGTCCATTATTACCAGGATATACTGATGGCCCCGAGCGGACTTTAACAAGGGCCCCACGAGATCCATGGCTATTCTGTCAAACGGGACTTCTATAATAGGCATGGGAACTAGTGGGCTCCTGAAATGGGGTCTAGGGGCATGATACTGGCATTCAAGACAGGAAGAACAATATTCAGACACTTCTTTATAAACCCCCGGTCAACAGAACCTTTGTAAAACTCTTTCAGTGGTTTTTTCTGCCCCTAAATGTCCTGCTGTAACGTGACTGTGAGCTAAATCTAGTACCGTTCTCCGATAAGGCTGGGGAACTACCAGGTGTTCCACCACATCCTCACCCCTTTTGACAATGTGGTACAAGAGCTCATTACAGATGGACATGTGGGGATATGTAACCCTGTCACCTGGTACCACAGGTTCCCCATTAACAATCTTAACATTCTTTCTAGCCTTTATTAAGGTAGGATCCTTTAACTGTTCAGATGCAAATAGATCTTTCTTTACCTCCAGGACAGGCACGCTTTCAGTTCTAACTACTATGTCTCTGTTTCCAGCAAGAGGGCCCTCACTGGACTCCCCATCTGTCACTTCCCCAGCCAAACTAGCAAAAGGCAAAGGGTCAGAAAGTTCCGAAGACACACGTACATCCATAAAATCACCATTATCATCAACTGGCTCTTTACTTCTCACATCTGCTGATAAACGTGATTCCCAGTTTCCAAAAATGAGGAAAATCCCTCCCTATTATGGCCTCATGCACCAAGGTGGGGACCAGTCCTACTTTAACAATTGCTGACCTACAACAAGTTTCTATATTCACTTCAGCAGTGACATAATGCTGGGTATCCCCATGTATGCAAGTTACCCCAATAGGTATTTGCTGGACCTTTAAGAGGTTCACTAACCCAGTATTTACGAGGGTAACTAAACTTCCTGAATCTAGCAAGGCCTCTACCCGGTTACCCTCTAAGAACATGTCACACATTTGTTTTTCCAGCTCAGGTGAAGGTACCACAGTACAGGCTAACCTAGCAAAGAAAGACATTCTGCGACATTCAAAGGCAGCATCACATTGCATGGGTTCTTGCGTAACTGGGCAATTGGCAATAACATGACCTGGCATAGCACACCTAAAACATTTAACCCCACGATTATCAATCCGTTTGGGCAGCATAGACCTTTCTAACCCCATTGGACTGTCTCCAGGGCCAGTGTTTACAGTCTCTCCAGCCTTGCGTTCTCTTAACCGCCCAGCAACGTTTTCCCACGGAACAGTCTTACTAGTCTTTACTGAAGGGCGCTGGCGAGGATCTATGGGTTGCTGGGTGGTTATCAGTAGTTCCTCTGCCGCCAAATACCTCTCTACCATGTCCACTAATTGGTCAGCAGTATCCGGGTTTCCATGGCTCACCCATTTGCGCTGGACCACGGGCAAAGATCTCAAATAGCGGTCCATGATGACTCTTTCATCCATCTGGGGACCAGTTAATGTCTCTGGCTGTAACCATTTATTTGTTAGCTGAATAAGGTCGTGCATCTGGGAGCACGGAGGCTTCTCCATGGCGTATACCCAACGGTGCACCCGTTGTGCTCGTACTGACAGCGTGACTCCCAGGCGGGTCAGGATCTCAGTCTTTAGTTTATCATAGTCCCAAGCCACAGCAGGGCTTAAATCAAAGTACGCTTTTTGAGGCTCACCTGGCAAAAAAGGTGCCAGCAGACTGGCCCACTGTGCTATCGGCCAGTTCTCACGCTCGCCAGTCCTTTCAAACGTGGTCAGGTAGGCCTCCACATCATCAGCCTCTGTCATTTTCTGCAGGAAGTGACTGGCCCATATAGAACTAGAGCTGGTCGGAGCACTGACGGCCACATCTCCACCCCGGGCTGCAAGGCTCTGCACCCCTTCTGCTAAGGCCTCTCTATCCTGACGCTGTTGCCTCCAATTTTCCTCCATTGCCACCTGCTGCTTGTTGGCCTCCTGCTGTAGTCTCCAATTTTCCTCCATAGCCACCTGCTGCTGTCTGCTGGCCTCCTGCTGAGCCGCTGTAGCTTGCAGCAGGGCTTTAAGCAGTTCCTCCATCTCGACAGATTTTTCAGGGGGCTTTGTAGCTGATTTCACCCAGGACATATATCAAACCCTCAGGGGTGAGTCTCAGCAACTTCACACTGGGCTGTATCTGCATACATCACCATTTTCTGCAGGCCTCATTAAGCTGCTGCTTTCACTTATGAACAGAACGGAATGCTCGCATTCTCCACCAAGTTGTAACACTGTAAGGGAACAAGGTGCCATTTCCTGGGGTAAATGGCAGCAAGCAGCAGCTGAGGAAACATACAAGTCCAGTTTGTGGTGCAACTGGCCACAACCAGTTTTTATTAAGCAGAAAATAAAACAAACATCAAAAGAAAATACCTTGCCTGTCCGGCACTAACTAAACACAGGACGTTCCTAACTATCACTAAACAAAAACAGAGTTCTCCAGTAAACACTGTATAGCTCACTTGTATAAAGAAGCGTGTTTCTCTCTTCAGAGAGTCTCCAGTCTCCTCAGGCAGTCTGCACACACTAATCAGGCCAGCAGCCCTATAACACTCTTACACAGCTGAAACCCTGATTAGCCTTCTGTGAGGCCAAAGACCCGAACTGGGCCCAACGTCTGGAACTTGCCCTATCTCTCTTTCAGGGCCCTTATCCAGCTTTTCCAATAAACTGAAAAGGTTCTGACAAAACAAAAAATTTTCCTAGAAGTTTTCATTTTTCTAATACATGTAAGACAAGAACCTGGGACAAACATACCTGCCCTCAAACACTATTCCAGTGTTCTTGTCACTATATATATATATATATATATATATATATACACATATACACACACACACACACACTGTATATACACACACATACATACATACATACATACATAAATACAGTGGGGCAAAAAAATACTTGGACGGCCACCAATTGTGCAAGTTGACCCTCTTAAATAGATGGAAAAGGTCTGTAATTTCCATCATACAGTAGGTACACTTCAACTGTGAGAGACAGAATCTGAAATAAACAAAACAGGAAATAACATTGTGTGATTTTTAAACAATTTATTTGCATAATCTTGCAGAAAATAAATATTTGGACAACCAAAAAGTTTAACTCAATACTTTGTAATATAACCTCGGTTGGCAATTACAGAAGTCAAACATTTCCTGTAGTTCTTGACCAGGTTTGCACACACTGTAGCAGGTATTTTGGCCCACTCTTCCATGCAGATCTTCTCTAGATCTGTCATGTTTTGGGGCTGTCGCCAGGCAACACAGACTTTCAACTCCCTCCACATATTTTCTATTGGGTTGAGATCTGGAGACTGTCTAGGCCACTCCAGGACTTTGAAATGCTTCTTACGGTGCCACTCCATAGATGCCCGGGCGGTGTGTTTGGGGTCATCGTCATGCTGGAAGACCCAGCCACATTCCATCTTCAATGCTCTTACTTAGGGAAGGAGGTTTTTGCCCCAAATCTCACGATACATGACCCCATTCATCCTCTCCTTAATACGGATCAGTCGTCCTGTTCCCTTGGCAGAAAAGCAGCTCCAAAGCATGATGTTTCCACCCCCATGCTTTACAGTGGGTATGGTGTTCTTGGGATGCCATTCATCACTCTTCTCCCTCCAAACACGGCGAGTGGAGTTTATACCAAAAAGTTCAATTTTGCTCTCATCTGACCACAATACATTCTCCCAATCCTCCTCTGGATCATCCGGATGGTCACTGGCAAACTTTAGACAGGCCTGGACATGTGCTGGCTTAAGCAGGGGGACCTTTCGGGTGCTGCAGGATTTCAATCCATGACGATGTAGTGTGTTACTAATGGTAACCTTTGTGACTGTGGTCCCAGCTCTCTTGGGGTCATTGACCAGGTCCACCCGTGTAGATCTGGGCTGATTCCTCACCGTTCTCTTGATCATTGATACCCCCACGAGGTGAGATCTTGCATGGAGCCCCAGGTTGAGGGAGATTGTCAGTGATCTTGTATTTCTTGCATTTTTTAATAATTGCGCCAACAGTTGATCTCTTCTCACCAAGCTGCTTGCCTATTGTCGAGTAGCTCATCCCAGCCTTGTGCAGCTCTACAATTACGTCCCTGGTGTCCATAGATAGTTCTCTGGTCTTGGCCATGGTGGAGACGTAGAAGTCTGACTGTTTAAGGGTGTGGACAGGTGTCTTTTATACAGATAACCAGTTCAAACAGGTGCCATTAATATAGTTAATGAGTGGAAGATAGAAGAGCTTCTTAAAGAAGAAGTAACAGGTCTGTAAGAGCCAGAAATGTTGCTGCTTGGTAGGTGTGCAAATATTTATTTTCCACAAGAATATACAAGTAAATTGTTTTAAAATCATACAATGTGATTTCCTGTGGGATATTTTTTCAGATTCTGTCTCTCACAGTTGAGGTGGAAATTACAGACCTCTCTCATCCTTTTAAGTGGGTCAACTTGCACAATCGGTGGCTGTCCAAATACTTTTTCGCCCCGCTGTATGTGTGTGTATGTATATATACATATATATATATATATATATATATATATATACAAACAAATCCCACAAAGTGGAGGTGCACTCTCGCAATAATAGAGTCATTCAATATGTAAAAATCAATCGTCACCAAGACTTTATTCGTGTCGACGTTTCGGTCCGTAACCGGACCTTTCTCAAGACGGGTGACACATCAGTTCAGTCGAGTCGGCAATTGGTACAAATACATCTGAAAGGACAATGTACATAATTACGATCACAAGCCTCACCGGTCCCTGGAAAGCCTCGCACCAACAAGAAAAATGCCACCAAAAAAGGTAGATGCATAGTACACAAAGAGTGTCCCCAGTGTGCTAAAAAACAGAATAACAAACTCACACTCTCCCGTACCTGTGACGTTCAGTACATCGTCAGCAGATACCAAGTCATAGTTCACTGTAATCAGCTAGTGTAGAGGACTCACAGTGCATCAGGCTATTATACAAAAAACAAGAAAACATGGGGTCATATAGACCAGCAATCACCATAATATTAGGTAAAGCCAATAATACAGGCAATCACCCCCACACAGTGCAAAATACCTGTATGCTGGACATCCTCAAGTACTGATGCAGCCACTAGTGTAATATACACCCATTAAATGACTTTTATGCTGCCAAAAGACAAATGTATAATCAATTAACAATACAGTATGTTAATTCCTAAAGTGAGCAATGAAAAGTCACAAAATATTACTTACTCAGTGTGGAAGAAGCTGTGCATGTGGCTGCATAGCCCTCCTGTCCACTGAGTGAGGGTTAAATAGTGCGCCGGCCGGAAGTATCCACGAAACCGGAAATGATCCACAAACTACATAATACCCAACCACAGGGCATATATTACACCCACAGTCAGAGCCTAGAGCAAGCGGTTTAGCAGTGTATAGAACACTGCAACCGCTCACAGGTCACTAAGTCCCGTCGCGGCCGCAATTCGCCACATGCGGTCCACGGATCGGAAGTGACGCCGGTTTGTGTTCCACCGTCCAGGAAGTGGCGCTTGAACGCAAAAACCGCTACTCATTATCTCCTACTCAGTACAGAATAACACAATGCCTAACAAAGCATAATGTCAATACTACTGGTAGGCCTATACCGTTGTACAGTCAAAGGAGAGGGAGTCCACATCACACATCTAAGAGACATACGTAATAAACATAAACACTACTGCACATAACAAAACTAGTTTAAATAGATATGCACATGCATACAGACACTATCAGCATGTGCACATATTAAACCTACATCAGGTGCCAGGTAAACCAGAGACCGGTAAGTTCACAGGGGTTGTGGACTATGCCACACAAAAGTGGTACGATCTGAAACAGATCAACCAATAGGACACTAGATTACTAATCTGTATGTTACATAAAACTAAAAGGAAATAACACAACAATAATCAGCAATACCAAGATCTATAAAGGTTGTTACACAGTATCACGGGACCGAACATAGATTTCCAACCATCACCCCTACTGAACCCAGAGATGTACTACTAACACCACACTCAAAATGGTCTAAAGAAACACATTGAGAGGATTACCCTCATTAAGGCCTCTAGGGGTTACCGTGTCTAGTGTGTGGATCCAGTAGCTTTCACGCCGTTTCAACGCTAAGGTCCTATCACCACCCGTGGGTTTGGGTGGGATCCAGTCAATAAGTCTGCATTTCAGACTAGACACCTGATGTCTAGCTTGTAGAAAATGGCGGGCCACTGGCTTATCAGTGTGTCCGGTCAATAATGCCGTGTGGATCGAGGACCTGTGATTAGCCATACGGTCACGAAATGCCCATGGAGAAACAGCCATAGTTTTAGTTACGGACTCTATCTAGCCCTATTCGCTTTACAGCCACCTGCTCGGGATCTGAGATCAATTTTTTGGACGTCACTGTAATAGTCTCAGGCTCTAGACTATTGACTACACTTTATCGTAAATCCACTGACCGTAACTCCCTATTATTAGCCTCCAGTAATCACCCTCCAGCCTTAAAAGATTGCTTGCCTATCTCCCAGTACTTGAGGGCTATGAGGATTAATTCTGAGGTAGATCGTAGACAGGAACAATGTACTGAGATCACCTCTCATTTCTTAGAGAGAGGGTATTCGGCCATGACACTTAAGACATGTCTTGATAAAGCAACAGGTATATTCTCTGGAATTATCCCTAAAAAGAAGAAGGATAATAGGATGATCTTTTGTACTCAACACGATGGGAGCTCATCGAAAATCAGTAAAGCGGTACGCCGCCATTGGCCAATTCTGTCGACGGATAAGGACTTACCTTTTACACGGGTTAAAGCACCTATGATGGCCTATAGGAGAGGGGCCAACTTGAAACAGCTACTGATGCGCCCGACCCTGTTCCCGGTTGAGTCCGTAACTAAAACTACCTCCTCTTTGATGCAGGCCAAACCTGGCTGTTTCTCCTGTGGGAGCTGCACCACGTGTCGTTCCATGCTTACTGGTGCGACTTTCAATCACCCACACACAGGGAGAACTATCAAAATGAATTACCATCTACACTGCCGTCTTGACTATGTGATCTATATCCTTAAATGCCCGTGTGGATTATGTTATGTAGGACTGACCACACGGGCATTTCGTGACCGTATGGCTAATCACAGGTCCTCGATCCACACGGCATTATTGACCGGACACACTGATAAGCCAGTGGCCCGCCATTTTCTACAAGCTAGACATCAGGTGTCTAGTCTGAAATGCAGACTTATTGACTGGATCCCACCCAAACCCACGGGTGGTGATAGGACCTTAGCGTTGAAACGGCGTGAAAGCTACTGGATCCACACACTAGACACGGTAACCCCTAGAGGCCTTAATGAGGGTAATCCTCTCAATGTGTTTCTTTAGACCATTTTGAGTGTGGTGTTAGTAGTACATCTCTGGGTTCAGTAGGGGTGATGGTTGGAAATCTGTGTTCGGTCCCGTGATACTGTGTAACAACCTTTATAGATCTTGGTATTGCTGATTATTGTTGTGTTATTTCCTTTTAGTTTTATGTAACATACAGATTAGTAATCTAGTGTCCTATTGGTTGATCTGTTTCAGATCGTACCACTTTTGTGTGGCATAGTCCACAACCCCTGTGAACTTACCGGTCTCTGGTTTACCTGGCACCTGATGTAGGTTTAATATGTGCACATGCTGATAGTGTCTGTATGCATGTGCATATCTATTTAAACTAGTTTTGTTATGTGCAGTAGTGTTTATGTTTATTACGTATGTCTCTTAGATGTGTGATGTGGACTCCCTCTCCTTTGACTGTACAACGGTATAGGCCTACCAGTAGTATTGACATTATGCTTTGTTAGGCATTGTGTTATTCTGTACTGAGTAGGAGATAATGAGTAGCGGTTTTTGCGTTCAAGCGCCACTTCCTGGACGGTGGAACGCAAACCGGCGTCACTTCCGGTCCGTGGACCACATGTGGCGAATTGCGGCCGCGACGGGACTTAGTGACCTGTGAACGGTTGCAGTGTTCTATACACTGCTAAACCGCTTGCTCTAGGCTCTGACTGTGGGTGTAATATATGCCCTGTGGTTGGGTATTACGTAGTTTGTGGATCATTTCCGGTTTCGTGGATACTTCCGGTCGGCGCACTATTTAACCCTCACTCAGTGGACAGGAGGGCTATGCAGCCACATGCACAGCTTCTTCCACACTGAGTAAGTAATATTTTGTGACTTTTCATTGCTCACTTTAGGAATTAACATACTGTATTGTTAATTGATTATACATTTGTCTTTTGGCAGCATAAAAGTCATTTAATGGGCGTATATTACACTAGTGGCTGCATCAGTACTTGAGGATGTCCAGCATACAGGTATTTTGCACTGTGTGGGGGTGATTACCTGTATTATTGGCTTTACCTAATATTATGGTGATTGCTGGTCTATATGACCCCATGTTTTCTTGTTTTTTGTATAATAGCCTGATGCACTGTGAGTCCTCTACACTAGCTGATTACAGTGAACTATGACTTGGTATCTGCTGACGATGTACTGAACGTCACAGGTACGGGAGAGTGTGAGTTTGTTATTCTGTTTTTTAGCACACTGGGGACACTCTTTGTGTACTATGCATCTACCTTTTTTGGTGGCATTTTTCTTGTTGGTGCGAGGCTTTCCAGGGACCGGTGAGGCTTGTGATCGTAATTATGTACATTGTCATTTCAGATGTATTTGTACCAATTGCCGACTCGACTGAACTGATGTGTCACCCGTCTTGAGAAAGGTCCGGTTACGTACCGAAACGTCGACACGAATAAAGTCTTGGTGACGATTGATTTTTACATATTGAATGACTATTATTGCGAGAGTGCACCTTCACTTTGTGGGATTTGTTTGTATATTAATAGTAGACCTCTATGGCCCATTAGGAGCACCCGCTTGTTCAACAAAAGTTTTGAGATGTGAGTGCAGGATAATCCATGTGTATATATATATATATATATATATATATATATATGTGTGTGTGTGTATGTGTGTGTTTTGAAGGACGTGAGTGGAGTGGTGACGTTACATGCCGGGTCCAGTGGATGCAAGATGAGCGTGTCTATTCCGGTTGCAGTGGCTGAGATTGTGGTACCAGCAGCTATCCGGAGGCTCTGGATTATGGTTTTCACACTGTTGATTTTAAACTGTGATGTATGTGAGCTTTTATTCTTTAGTAAAATTATACGTACATGTTACTCACTGAGTGCGCCCTCTATTCTTTTACATATATATATATATATATATATATATATATATAGAGAGAGAGAGAGAGAGAGAGAGAGAGAGAGAGAGAGAGAGAGAGAGAGAGAAAAGATTTCCCCAGGGAGCTTATCGTCCTTTGATATGTACAAGTTTACTGATACAATCTTAAAATTGAAGTTTTATTGTTATTTAAAACATACAATTGGTAAAAGCTGTTTGACAATTTGCCCAAGTTGACAATAAAATGTATTTGTACAGACAATAGTTGTGTTGATATTAATCCATTTCAGTCAAAAAACAGTAAATGTTCTTTCTTGAAGCAGTGACAGAGACCCTGTCCTAACCCAACGCGTTTCGTCCTACAGACTTCATCAGGGGTATAGTATGGTCAAAGGATCAAAATTTGGACAAATATCTTTCGTGTCTTCAAAGGCAATTTAATAATTTTAAAATTGGTATTGGACCAGATTTCACCGTACGGAATATCGATTGGAATTAGATATGATCCATTTGGTGATTATCCACTAAGTAAGGCCTGGTTCAGAAAATTAATTTCAAACCATATTGGTAAAATCAAGCGCATGGAGCAGCTAATCACTGGATTACAACCAAGCGGAGTTTGAATAGGGCTAAACTCTTGGGATAGTGCCTCTCTCCAGTTAGTAACACTCTGAGCTGCTGTTACTAACTGGAGAGAGGCACTATCCCAAGAGTTTAGCCCTATTCAAACTCCGCTTGGTTGTAATCCAGTGATTTGCTGCTCCATGCACTTGATTTTACCAATATGGTTTGAAATTAATTTTCTGAACCAGGCCTTACTTAGTGGATAATCACCAAATGGATCATATCTAATTCCAATCGATATTCCGTACGGTGAAATCTGGTCCAATACCAATTTTAAAATTATTAAATTGCCTTTGAAGACAGGAAAATAGGATTTTGGTACTTACCAGATAAATCCTTTTCTTTGAATCCATAGGGGGCACTGGAGTACTCTTGGGATATGGACGGTTCCACTGGAACTAGGCACTGAACTGTTAAACTTTGACTATACCTCCCCTCCATATCCCAGAGTACCTCAGTGTTTTTTACTGAGCCGAACTGGAGCTATAGAGGTTGACAATGGAGAAATACATATAACAAAACTGGACAACAATAAAGTTGACACCAACAAAAAATGACAACTAACAGTTGACACCAACCCGACAGAATTTCTAATTTGAAACAGTCGGTAAGAGTGTGTTACCATAATATTCCCTGCACTTACCACAACCAGGTAATAACTGCTCTGGGTGGGCGTCCAGTGCCCCCTATGGATTCAAAGAAAAGGATTTATCTGGTAAGTACCAAAATACTATTTTCTTTTTCATCCACTAGGGGTCACTGGAGTACTCTTGGGACGTACCAAAGTTTCCCCCGTGGGCGGGAGAGCTATTTGGCACTTGTAAGCTAGATGCTGATGCCGCAAAAGTATCAAACTTAGAAAAGCGCACAAACGTGTGCACTGATGACCATGTAGCCGCCCGGCAAAGCTGTGTCGTAGAGGCTCCACGACCAGCTGCCCATGAAGTTCCAACAGAACGTGTGGAATGAGCTGTTACCAATGTAGGCGGCTGTAATCTAGCCTGAAGATAAGCCTGACGTATGGTCAGTTTTATCCATCTGGATAGGGTCTGCTTAAAGGCTGGCCAACCCCTCTTGGCAGCACCATAGAGAACAAACAACGTATCCGTCTTACGAAGTGTAGACGTTCGAGACACAAACGCGTAAACCGCGTACCACATCCAGAGTTTCAGAATGTCCTAATAACACAGGAACTACTATTGGTTGGTTGATGTGAAAAGATGACACTACTTTTGGTAAGAAAGCGGGATTCGTCCGAAGTTCCGCTCTGTCATCATGAAACACCAAATATGGTGGCTTGCATGACAAGGCACCCAAATCTGAAACTCCCCTTGCCGAAGCCAAGGCTAGAAGAAAAAATTGTTTTCCAAGTGAGAAATTTAATATCCACTTGTTGTAAGGGTTCAAAATTAAAAGACAGTAAGAAATCTAAAACCAGATTCAAGTCCCATGGCGCTGTAGGTGGAATGAATGGGGGCTGTACTCTGAGGACACCCTGCATAAAGGTGTGTACTGATGGCAAAAGAGCCAATCGTCTTTGAAAGTAAATTGACAAAGCAGATATCTGCACTTTTAGTGTGGATAAAACGTAGACCTCCATTTAATCCCATCTGTAGAAATAACAAAAGACGGGATAACTTGAAAGATGAAGTTGGAAACTTCCTAGCTTCACACCAACCTATATAGGCACGCCAAATTCTATAATAATGAGCTGCCGTAACCGGCTTCCTAGCTCGTAACATGGTTGGAATGACTGATTCTGGAATGCCCTCTCTTCTTAAGAGGGCGGTCTCAACAGCCACCCCGTCAAACGCAGCCGCGCTAAATCGGGGTAAAGACACGGACCCTGTTGTAACAGGTCCAGACGTAGTGGGAGCGACCAAGGATCGTCTGCGAGTAATCCGCGAAGATCCGAAAACCAAGCTCTCCGTGGCCAATGAGGCGCCACTAGTATGACTGTGACGAACTCTCTTTTGATCCGTTTTAGCAATAGAGGGAGCAGCGGAAACAGATATACTAGGACTGTATGGCCACCTGACTGTGAGAGCATCCACCGCCACTGCCTCTGGATCTCTCGTTCTGGATACATACTGGGGCGTTTGATGATTGTGGCGAGATGCCATCAAGTCCACCTGCGGGTAACCCCACCTCTGGACCAGCATGAGAAATACGTCTGGATTTAATGCCCATTCTCCTGGATGGAAATCCCGACGACTGAGATAATCCGCCTCCCAGTTGTCCACTCCCGGAATGAATACTGCCGACAATATCACTTGGTGATACTCGGCCCAATTGAGGATTCGAGCTACTTCCCGCATTGCCATGCGGCTTCTCGTTCCGCCTTGTTTGTTGATGTATGCGACCGCCGTCGCATTGTCTGATTGCACCTGGACTGCCTGAGCCTGCAGCATGTGCACTGCCTGTCGTAACGCATTGTAAATTGCTGTCTATAAATGTCCTGGAACTCCGGGCAATCTTTCGTGATCCGCCCAGAGACCCTGGAGCTGAAGATTCTGAACTACAGCTACCCAACCTCTGACATTTGCGTCTGCCGTGAGAATTATCCAATTCCAGGTGCTGCACTGTTTTCCTGCGGTTAGATTCTGTACCCTGAGCCACCAGAGTAGAGACACTCTGGTCCTTGGAGACAACCTTACCCTGTGGTGAATCTGTAAGTGCGAGCCCAACCACTGTGCGAGCACATCCAGTTGAAAAGGACGTGAGTGAAACCTTCCGAACTGAAGTGCTTCGAAAGCCGCCACCATTGTGCCTAAGAGGCGAATGCACAAATGAACCGAGACTGTGCGTGGCTTGAGCACTAATTGTACCAGATGACGAATGACCTGTACTTTCTGTTTGGGAAGGTCGATCCTTTGGTCTACCGTATCGAGAATCATACCTAGGAATTGAAGTCGTTGGGACGGAACTAGATGTGATTTCTTGAAGTTGACAATCCAACCGTGGTGAACCAGTACATTGTATGTCAGCAATGCCTGTTGAAGGAGGATTTGTTGAGACGGAGCTTTGATGAGTAGATCGTCCAGGTATGGAACTATTATCATTCCTAGAGATCTGAGATGAGCTATCATCACAGACATCACCTTGGTGAATACCAGAGGCGCTGACGAGAGGCCAAACGGTAGAGCCTGAAACTGGTAATGGTTCTGTCGTATTGCAAACCGCAAAAACCTTTGATGAGGAGGCCAAATCGGAATGTGTAAGTACGCATCCTTGAGATCCAGCGCAATCATAAACTCCTGTGGCTCTAGACCTGCAATTACTGATCGTAGAGATTCCATTTTGAATCTGTAGTAAGTGACGTACTGGTTGAGGCCCTTTAAGTTCAATATTGGCCTGACCGAGCCATCCGGCTTCGGTACCACAAACAGACTGGAATAATAACCCTGACCCTGTTGGTGCACAGGGACCGGAACCAAAACTGCTGCGTCCAGCAGAGACTGAATGCCAGTCTTCAGAATCGCCCTCTTGTCGTCCGACAGAGGCAGTCCTGTCCTGAAAAACCGCATTGGCGGGGGACAGTCGAACTCTATTTTGTAACCTGTTAAAACTAGATTGCGGATCCACCCATCTGTGGACGTCTGAAGCCACGCCAACTGGAATGACTGAAGACGTGCTCCTACAATAGGAGAACCGTGATGGGCTGGGAGCCCGTCATGCCACTGGCTTACCGGTGACTTTAGTATCCTGTCGAGTGGTATTGGCTCGTTGGAAACTACGTCCCCGACCTCGTCTACCTGGTGTGGCCGTTCCCCTGCCACGCCCGCGAAAGGACTGAGGTGTAAAAGATTTGAACGCCGGTCCAGAATATCTTTTTCTAGGCACTGTTGGAGGAAATGGTAAGAAAACCGACTTCCCTCCCGTGGCCTCAGAAATCCATTTGTCCAATTCAGGACCGAATAACTTCTCGCCCTCATAAGGCAGATCTGAGTTCTGTTATCCATACCATTAGAGCTTTAGCTACCCAAATGCCACTCAACCCAGGTCTAAGCAGCACTCCTGCCACTGTATACATGGACTTCAGCATAACCTCTATTTTACGGTCCGAAGGGTCCTTGAGTGTAGTTGCAGCTGGTACTGGTATGGTTAATTTCTTTGTAAGTTTAGACACAGATGAATCCACCAGCGGCGGATTCTCCCATGTAGCTGTCATAGAATCTGGAAACGGATAGCTAGACCTAAATCTGTGAGGTACAGAAAACCGTTTATCCGGATTCTTCCTTGTTTCTAGTAACATTTTATTAAGAGATTCTGACACCGGAAAACAAATTGGAATTCTCTGTCGTTTAGTAAAAACGACCTCATCATTTGTCAGAGGCTCCTCAGTTTCTGTAAAATTCAGAGACTGACGCACTGCTCTGATGAGATTATCAATACCCGGCCTGTCAAAATCATCACCATCTGACTGCTGGTCTACTTCGCCCTCCTCACCCACATCTTGTTCAGTGAGGTCTGGTGAAGAATCATCAGACAGTAACATAGCAGAAACCGGTAGTTTATAAGAAAAATGAAACTTATCCCCTTTAGTCAAAGAGGATCTGGACCTTTGGTAAGGCTGAGACCCCTCAGGAAGTTCTAGCGGTCTCACCCTAGATTCAGATCTTGCCGCCTCTCGCTCCTGCCGAGAGGCGGCCAACTCTGATTGCAAACCAGCTAAAACATCTGCTAATATAGCCCATGGCGGGTCCGGGGTAGAAACTGGATTTGGAACCGGAGCAGGAGTTGTATTTGTTTCGGAATTTACCACACATACTTTACATGTGGTAAATCCGTCAGGTAATACACCTTTACAGACATTGCAGAAAAACTGCTTCTTAGACTTTGCTGGTGTCTTACTCATTATGTAAATAATAATAAAAAATAAAAAAAACAAAGACAAGAGAGAGAAAACCTGTGCGACTCAGTAAATAGTACTAAGGTGTCTATATATCTGGCCAAGTGTGCCAGTAATATGCCTGATCCCAAAATCCCCCTAACACCCCTGCGCCTTCAATGGTGGAGAGATGTATTACAGGAAAATCTGGAGAGAAACAGGAAAAACTGGAAGCATGGTTTAATATGTCCCCATGCTCACAGAATATCACAAAGTGCAAACATTTAACTTATGCAGCAGATTATACTTAAATGTATATATGCCATCCTGTTACTTATCTATACAGCGCTGCTGGCTCTGTGTTAGACCATACACCCTGGATAAAGAAGTGTGTGCCTCCCTCTCTCCCCCGTGCTCCGTGTACCGCTACTCTGTATCCGGAGACCGCTGCTATGACTCCGGAAGTGCCATACGATATGCCGCATGGAGCCGTGGAGCGGCTATGCACCAGCGTGGCGGGAGAGGTGTTCACAGCGGCGCTGAAAGCGGCGGCTGCGGGCAGCGCACGGCATAATACACAGACACAGTAATCCCACGCAGCGGGGCGGCAGCATGAGCTGACCGCCCCAAACACATACCTGGACCCTGTGGTGAGGGCAATGACGGGGCTTCTCTGCAAACACTGTCAGCCTTTTACTGCAGGTGTCCTGCATGTGGAAATGAGGGAGCTCTTCTAGAGAGGTCCGACACCCACAGCTGCATGAGCAGCTTTCACTATCCCAAACCCTCGCCTTCTTGGAAGGGGGAAATGGATGTTTTCAAAAATAATCAAAGAGAAAAATCAATAATTGTGGATCCACTTCCACAAGCCTAGTAGCTCTGTGAGCACCGAAAAAACACTGAGGTACTCTGGGATATGGAGGGGAGGTATAGTCAAAGTTTAACTGTTCAGTGCCTAGTTCCAGTGGAACCGTCCTTATCCCAAGAGTACTCCAGTGAATCCTAGTGGATGAAAAAGAAAGATATTTGTCCAAATTTTGATCCTTTGACCATACAATACCCCTGATGAAGTCTGTAGGACGAAACGCGTTGGGTTAGGACAGGGTCTCTGTCATTGCTTCAAGAAAGAACATTTACTGTTTTTTGACTGAAATGGATTAATATCAACACAACTATTGTCTGTACAAATACATTTTGTCAACTTGGGCAAATTGTCAAACAGCTTTTACCAATTGTATGTTTTAAATAACAATAAAACTTCAATTTTAAGATTGTATCAGTAAACTTGTACATATCAAAGGACGATAAGCTCCCTGGGGAAATCTTTTCTCTATTTCTTCCAATATCATATCCCATCTAACAGGGGGTATCTTTCCCTAAGGTGTAGCTCCCCATATCATATAGCGCGAGAAAGGTCTTATCCCTTTTTAGCTATATATATATATATATATGTATGTATACACACACACAATATATATATATATACCTACAGTATGTATATTAATTGCTTTTAAAAAGAGATTGTGACACCATTATCAAAGTACAGTAAAAAAAAAATATATATATATATATATATATATATATTTGCTACAACTCTGTCACACCTTGTGTATTGCTTGCCATGATCTGCCGTGATGAGAATGACACTTGGGGCCGGATGTATACCACCTGAGTTCGGTGGCCATGCAGGATGGCGACTGAGCTTGGACGTTTTAAAACTATGCCTTGTAAGTTATTGCCCCTTTAAAGAAATGTCTGAGTTCGGCTTGCATCCCACATGGCCACCGAACTCAGGCGACATTACATCCAGCCCCTAGTCTTCATTTACCCACCCATGCAATTTCATTGCCTCCGAAAATAAACTTGAATATGCTATATCACAGAATGCACTTACTCCACCAGAATGACCAAACACTTTTTACTGCCTATATATGTTAGCTTTATCCAAAAAGCTATGACCAATGTAGCACAATTATTTTATTTTAACAACATTAAAATACATTTTTAAAAAGTTGGTTTACACTGTACTATTTTACCAATTGCCTTATGAAGGCGCTGCGGACCACTTATGGCGCCATACAAATAAAGTATAATAAAAATAATAATAATAATAATAGTAATAAAAATTAGTTTTTTACCTTTACTTAAAGTGCATGTTAAGCAGTCTATGTACAAAAAAATTCACCTTTTTTTGTTCTGTATACCAGAAACAGATCACATCAAGTAACTATTAAGGTGCATACACACTGGCCGATATATCGGTCAGTCTCTTGAACGGCCGATATATTGCGGGTCCGTCAGTCAGTAATGCAGACAACCTTGATACAGGAATCTTGGCGCTCACTCCTTAAGATGTATACAACCAATGAAGACTTAGTACACGTGGTGAAATGTGAATGTATTAAAAACATAGTTTTCATAAACCACAACAGGTACACACATAAATAAATAATTCATATACATATAAATGTAAAGTGCAGAGTGCGTATTTAGGGGTAGCTGGATCACGGTGATGGATAAATGGTGACTTTTCCCCAAGCAAATGGTATCTCACCAAGGTCAATATTTGCGGTGGGCTAGCTTTAGGAAAGCAGCAAGAGTAGTCATAGGCTGAATAGCCCAGCACCACCGCAAAAGATGTAATCAGCATAAGGTTCTCCAGCTCACTCTCCTTTCTTCTCCTCCGCACAGCAGCAACGCGTTTCGGTTATTACATAACCTTTTTCAAGCTGTCAGTCAGTGTAAGAGCGATATGTCTGTGAACTCCGTAGTTCACAGACATATTGCGTCGGCCCTGCTGCACATATAGTTCATTAGATATATTGGCACGTCTGTGTGTGTGCACAGGCAGATAAGCTGCAGCAGCCGACGGTGACTGACAGCTGAACTGGGCGGGCGTGTGTAAATGCCCGCCCAGTTCATGACGTCAGTTCCCGACGGATCGGGTAGCACAATCCCCGATCCGGCTTTAGATTACAGTGCATCCGGAAAGTATTCACAGTGCTTCACTTTTTCCACATTTTGTTATGTTACAGCCTTATACCAAAATGGAATAAGTTCATTTTTTCCCTCGAAATGCTACACACAATACCCTATATTGACAATGTGAAAAAAGTTGTTGAGATTTTTGCAAATTTATTAAAAATAAAAAAAATAAGAAATCACATGTACATAAGTATTTACAGCTTTTGCCATGAAGCTCAAAATTGAGCTCAGGTGCATCCTGTTTCCACTGATCATCCTTGAGATGTTCCTACAGCTTAATTGGAGTCCATCTGTGGTAAATTCGGTTGATTGGACATGATTTGAAAAGGCACACACCTGTCTATATAAGGTCCCACACTTGACAGTGCATGCCTGAGCACAAACCAAGCATGAAGTCAAAGGAATTGTCTGTAGACCTCCGAGACAGGATTGTCTCGAGGCACAAATCTGGGGAAGGGTACAAAAAAATGTCTGCTGCTTTGAAGGTCCCATTGAGCACAGTGGCCTCCATCATCCATAAATGGAAGAAGTTCAAAACCACCAGGACTCTTCCTAGTGTTGTCCGGCAGTCTAAACTAAGCGATCAGGGGAGAAGGGCCCTAGTCAGGAAGGTGACCAAGAACCCGAAGGTCACTCTGTCAGAGCTACAGCATTCCTCTGTGGAGAGAGGAGAACCTTCCAGAAGGACCACCATCTCTGCAGCAATCCACCAATCAGGCCTGTATGGTAGAGTGGCCAGACGGAAGCCACTCCTTAGAAAAAAGCACATGGCAACCCACCTGAAGTTTGCCAAAATGCACCTGAAGGACTCCCAAACCATAAGAAACAAATTTCTTTGCTGTGATCAGACAAAGATTGAATGCTTTGGCGTGAATGCCAGGCGTCCTGTTTGGAGGAAACAAGGCACCGCTCATTACCAGGCTAATACCATCCCTACAGTGAAGCATGGTGGTGGCAGCATCATGCTGTGGGGATGTTTTTCAGCGGCAAGAACTGGGAGACTAGTCAGGATAGAGGGAAAGATGAATGCAGCAAAGTACTGAGACATCCTGCATGGAAACCTGCTCCAGAGCACTCTTGACTGGGGCGACGGTTCATCTTTCAGCAGGACAACGGCCCTAAGCACACACACAAGATGTCAAAGGAGTGGCTTTAGGACAACTCTGACTGTCCTTGAGTGGCCCAGCCAGAGCCCAGACTTGAATCCGATTGGACATCTCTGGAGAGATCTGAAAATGGGTGTGTACTGATGCTTCCCATCCAACCTGATGGAGCTTAAGAGGTGCTGCAAAGAGGAATGGGTGACACTGCCCAAAGATAGGTGTGCCAAGCTTGTGGCATCATATTCAAAAAGACTTGAGGTTGTAAATTGTTGCCAAAGGTGCATCAACAAAGTATTGAGCAAAGGCTGTGAATACTTATGTACATGTGATTTCTTAGCTTTTTATTTTTAATATATTTGCAAAAAGCTCAAAAAACTTTTTAAACGTCGTCATTATGGGGTATTGTGTGTAGAATTTTGAGGGGAAAATAAATTTATTCCATTTTGGAATAAGGCTGTAACATAACAAAATGTGGAAAAAGTGAAGTGCTGTGAATACTTTCCGGATGCATTGTATCTGCAGATCAATTGATCTGCAGATATATCTGTAGGTGTGTACCCAGCATTAGACAGTACCACATGCTTTGTGTTCTGATTTTTTTTTCCTGCTGTGGCGAAATGTGTCTGCAAATTATTTTGAAAGAATGTCAACTATGCCTATGGTAATAAATTATTTCCAGCCCGTTCTCATTTTGAATAAGGATCTACGTCCTTGTTTAACGAATATCATCCCTGGTCTTCCAATGAACTTTATTAATGATACCTTTATTTACCAACAAAACTATTACTGTACACAGAAACCGATACTAGTTGACCAGGTGGTATTCAAACATATGATATCCCAGCAGACGGGATGCCCACCGTCACTACACTGACAGTAGCATCCCATCTACCAGAATCCTGGCAGCAAGTCCTCTTGCCACGCATCAGGCCCGCTGTGCTCACCACGTATCGGGCCAGGTGGCTTGCTTCATTCGCAACAGATTCTATTTTCACTCGTTGGTGGCGTGAACCCACCAGCAGAGTGGGAATACAGAGTGTGTGTCCAGATTCTGGGTGTCAGTATATCACTGGCTGCCAGGATTTTGGCGTCGGTCTTGTGAACCCCGGGATCACGACAACCGGTATATTGACAGCATCCCCTCAGCAGTAGAAGTAATTTAAAACAACCCAAATATCATATTACCCATCAATTCTTTTCACTGATTTTCTAGCTGGCAAAGTCTCTTCTCTTGCTCTTGACACAGCAGTTTCATCTGCACCTTTTTCTTATGAAGAGCACCTTAACCATATTTTGGAAGGATGTACATTCATTTACCTAATTAATCTAAGCCTAGTATAGTTTTTATTGTTTCCCATGTACATGACAAACGCTATTCAAAAGACACTTTCCACCATTCCTATTAGTTTTCATTTTTAAGACACCTATCACAATAATACAAAAAAGCTTTAGAAATATTTAGCCATGCACAACTAACATATAATAATCTTAAATGGAAAACATTCTGCTTAGTCCCCAACGGTCAATTTTCAACTGACAGTGTTCTAGTTTCCAAGGCACTATTTCCAGAAAGACTTTTTTGTATCCTTTTTTTAATTAGTAGACAACCTCAGAACTGAATGTAACTAAATGTCTTACGCTGCCACGATTACATAAATTGCTACAGAAGTAGAGAACTAATGATCAGGTAAGGTTATAGCTACATGAGCTTTCAGTTAACTCTTATATGCAATGAAATCAAATGTACTAATTAAAAAAAAAAAGCTGTCTTAACAGTTACTTGTATAGCAATTCTGTTGGACTATATGGAAATAGTAAGAAGAGCAGGGTAAATAATGGTTGGACATACAATATGTTGCATTATATCAACAAGGAAAATTATTATATAATTCTGAAGACCTTAGACCAGTGGTTCTCAAACTGTGTGCCTAGGCACACGGGGATGCAGTAAGGCTCTTGCAGGGGTGCCTCGGGTTGGTGGACCAGGACCAAATAAAATTGTTTATGGTCATGTGATGGGCAAAACCAGTGCTAGCGGCTACCATTCAAAAAACATGTGGACAATCAAAAAACATGTGCACAAATGTAGACCACCACATAACTGACCCTAAGGATGACAGGCAGGCACAGTTTACTTTATGTAATATTTAAAAAAAAATCTATATCAATAAAAAAAACTTTTATCTTAGGGGTGCCATGAAAGTAATATTGATACTTTAGGGCACCGTGATTCAAGAACATTTGGGAACCACTGTCTTAGACAGTAATACACCTTGTCAATTTTAAAAGGTTATTTATTAGAAACTTTCCAGTAAATGTGGCACTTTTGTATAAAAGCAAAACAAAAAACAATGAATGTTAAAGAATGGGGGGAGAAAGGTTCCGTTGCCTGTCCCACTGCAGAAGTTACAAAGATGGGGTTAACCTCATTCAAACAGAAGAATCCCCTTTGTCAAACTACTGACTGTTAATAGCACAGAACTGAGAAAACCCTCAGAAGTGATTAATCTGCATGCTATCATACATTCTCATAAATCCCTTTACTATAGCTCTTATAATTGATCTAATTTACACAATCTGCAATAATAAAAAGAAAGTACTGTAAAAAAATCAATTTCGATGAGTCAAACGCTCCCATATATGTATATAGATAAATAGGAGCATTTGAATATAAAAATATGTACTGCTACACTGACTGACTACTTGTACAACATATCTTTGATAGATCTATTTCCAATGTGTTGATAAATTTACAAAGTAAATAAGTGTACGCTTGTCTTGGAAATTTTACAGGAGTTACTTAACCAGGGACTTTGGAAAAATAACTATTTTTCAGTCCCTCTCTTTCATAATTGAAATAATTAATGCTTCCTATAATATTCCACCTCTTTTCCAAAGTATGTGTTTTCCAAACTAAGGGACTAATTCAGACCAGATCGCTGCAACGCCAGCGATCGCAGTCTGAAGCACTTTGCCCAGTGCGCTCGAGTAGCGGGCGTACTGCACGTGTGCACCCAGTGAGACCCAGTGAGATGCGAAAGCATGTTACTGGTGCGATCGCCTCTGCCTGATTGACAGGCAGAGGCGGTCGGGGGAGGAGGCATGCCAATGGCGTTCGGATGCGGTCTGGACAATGCAGGAATGTCTGGACCATTGCGGGGGTGGGCAGCTGCGGCTGCGTGGCATCACACACAGCTGCTGTGACCCAGAACTTGGTGGGTAGCAGTCTGCCAGCGCAGCTAGGCTGCGCACGTAGGGGGCTACTTTGCGGGTGTGAAAGCATCGCCGCCGTGCAATGCTCTAACAGCCAGGGAGGGGGGGCAGATCTGACGTGTGCCAGAGAATTTGCTCTCTAGTGGCCAGCGTAATCTTCCCAAATATCACTGGGAAGATGGAGCTGGGCAGAGAGGAGGGACCCGCTTCCTGATAAAGTAAGGTAATAAGCAGGTGCACTTCCCCATCCCCCACCCTTGCCCCCATATGTGAAAATTGTGCCCCATTGTGGAGCACGAGGGGCCGCTTCGTGGCCCTGCAATTATATTATTATTTCAATAGTTTAATAGTTAAGGGCCCCCTTTTAAGCTACACTCCCTTTACCAGGGCCCGGCGTTGCACTCTACTGCCCTGCCGCTGGATTCACAGAGCAAAAATGTGCAAATCTGGTACTAGAAGGGGCGAGTATGGGGTTCGTTGCTGGCTTTTACACACCGTTGCAATGGCAACTGGGTGTGGATTATTAGATCTACACTATAAGGTCTACAGTTAGTCAATATGTCTACCACTAATGTTAGACATGCATTAGGTTGACAGGGTCAAAAGTTCAACACAGAATAGGTACACAGGACAGGTCGACAGGATTAAAAGGTCAACATGACAATGGTCGACACAAAAAGTTAGATGGTGATTCTTCCTTTCTCAAAGCTGCCAAGTGACAGCGAAACGCGTAAGTGAACCAGCCTCTGACCCGGGCATTGTGAGACCACTTTACAGGAAACCTTACTGCTACTTTAAGCTTTGGGAAATTCCAGCGATAACTACTGTGGACATTAATAAAGGGAGAACCACCATCTTCTTTGCGGAGGATCGGAAGTACACACTGGACCCTCGCTAGGTGGAATACCCGGCAATACCCACAAGGAAATTGGTAAATATTTACCCAAAAGACTGGATGTCCCTAATTTATTTGCACATTATCCAAAGGATCCTGTTGATAGACTTATCTGTTTCATTGACACTACTGGCATAATTGTACCCACACAAGCAATTTATTGTGGTCTAGAGACTGTCAGTGAGGCTCTATTCAATGTTTTCCATTCATGAATTTTTGTCTTATTTAATTGTGTTTTATTAAATACATGAGAATTGTTTTTTTAAAGAAAACACTGGTTACATTTCTTATTTCTTAAGTGCTGTTCTGTTTTTATATTGTATTTTCCTTGTGTTTAAGAGATTGACCATTTCCCTGTCTACAGCAGCTTAGAGAACCAGCTCTGTCTTAGCACCTTATTTTATATTGAGCAATTAATACAGGTTTTTTGTTTTTGCCACAGACAATTTTTTTAAATGTTTTTTTGGGGTGTTTTGTCAGATTTCTGCCACAAACAAGACCTATTAGTGTGCCACATTCCCTTGCATGGCTCGCCATGCTTCAGGCAAGGTTACTATTCCCAAATGTAGTCCACGTGGATGGTAAAGTATGAAAAAGTTGGAAAAAAAGAAAGAAAAACCTTGTGTCTACCATATGTGAATCTACCATTGTCATGTCAACCTTTTGACTGTGTCGAGCTTTTCAACTGTCTAACTTTTGACCCTGTTGACCTAATGCATGTCTACCACTAGTTGTAGACCTATTGACTGTAGACCTTTTTAGTGTAGATCTATAGTTTGGATACCATGGCAACTCACACCCCCCACAACTGTTCGGGACTAACAGAATTACCACCAAAGGTTGAGATTTCAAGTACCTAGTTAACCAGGATATCTACACATAACGAGTAAGTACAACCTACAGGTTTATTCATAATACAGTAAACACTACCTTAAAATGCTGAGATCAATACTAACACAACTTCTACAACTGTGCTGGATACCAAAGTGTTAAATGCCAAATACTGTGAAAATAAAAGTTTACATTTACCAGCAAACAAAATACATTCTATCTTATGAACTACCATTGAAAGTATTATGTCCAGTTAGTGGTTTATTTTTTGGTAATTCAGAAAAACTACAGTAGTTTGAGCAAAACTTACAAATCAAATCGCAGATTCTGTCTTTCCTCAAAGAAGTAGTCCATTATAAATTTTTTGACAAACTCTGGATTTAATGTATTGTCAATCACTTCTGTCCTGCCGTACTGCAGAGCAAAAACAAATAAAAATCAATTAATTGAAGATACAAACATATAATTACAGTATCTTGAAATGGGAGGGGGGGGAATAACTTGCATTATAATCCATATTTAAATAGCACCCTTATGCATTTTCAGTGAATGTATGTGTAAAATATTATATATCTATCTATCTCCGCTGAAACAATGAAATGACGGTAGCGCCAATAGTGCATTAAAAAGTGCTACAATTTTATTCACACTTCCACATAGATACAGCAAGTAAAAGCCTGTACCATCAAAGGCGGTTAAACCACCGCTTGTATAACAGATACACAAAATTACCCCACGATGAAAGGATCCAACGTCCTCAGATCGGGATTAGATTCCTTGCGTCAGACCACGCCCACGCGCGTTTCGTCATCAGACTTAGTCAGTAGGCCTGGTCTGACGCCCCATTAGCAAGGATTAAATACACTCCTCGGCACTCATAGTAGCCAATTACATGTGAAACAGCCTAAGCCATTCCCAACAGAGACGCACGTCTTAGACATTAAACAATAATATTAACTAGTACCAGAGCCATTGTTAATACACGTTACAAACAATCCATTTAGACATCTATTATAAATAAATAAAAAGGTAGAAAACATAAAATGCAAATGCAATTATGCACATAAATAAAATCATATCTATATGCGTTCTTGATAAATATTCCCTTGTTACATTTAAAGGGCTAAAAAAATAATAATCATTTAATAAAATTGACAAAGATAACTGATTTCACCAGACTGCTGTGTGGCACTCTGGTTAACAGGTATTGCACATCAGTCCTCTTTGAGCAAAATGCCTTGAATCTATATTAATTACATTCTGCTCATCAGGACCCTTTGGGCAAGGTTTTTGCACCCATTTGAAGTGTTCTTCATATCTGCAATTGTGGGAGGTCAGGAGTAATGATGTAATGAAGGAGACATGATAAAGCACAATGGAATATTCTGGCACTAGATAAATATTAATAAATAATGATGAGAAATGTATGGTTATGTAATGGGCACCACAATGGTGGAAAAGGGTGACCATTAGGTTGGAAATGGGCACAAGGATATGAAGATTGGAAAAGAGCGTTCATTAAAAGGTGGTAATGATTATATTAAAAGATGGAAGTGGGAGATGATAAGAAAAGTATAAGGAAGACAGTGGAGGGAAGGAAATTGGAATGGGTGACATGAATGATGGTGTAAGTATTAGTTATGAGTTGGAAAGGGGATGGTAATAGGGGGAAAGAAAGTGAATATGATAGGATGAGATGTACAATGGGACTAAAATACTGAAACCACAGATTAATACGCTCAGCTACATAACTTAAGGAGCATGTATTCTTCAATTGGAGCACCCCACAGATGTCCGATCAAAAAGCTGTCATTGGAGGAGGTGACGTGACATCATTGGTGGTGGTGTTACCTGTACTGTCTTCCTCAGTAAACACTATATCTATCTATCTATCTATCTATCAATAGAGCCAACAGACCTGCACCCTTCACTGGGGTAGATGGGTACTTCCAAACACACAGCAGCCAGGAAACAGTAGACCAGTCCAGGGTTTTCATGCAATCTCACCCAGGCTAGGTTTATTGTGCACTATAGAAAATATAAAACATAAAAATAAATCCTAGCCTGTCTGGATACTAACTAAACAATATACAGTGGGGATTGAAAGTTTGGGCACCCCAGGCAAAAATTCATTTTAATGTGCAAAAAGAAGCCAAGGAAAGATGGAAAAATCTCCAAAAGGCATCAAATTACAGATTAGACATTCTTATAACATGTCAAAAAAAGTTTGATTTTATTTCCATCATTTACACTTTCAAAAGAATAGAAAACAAAAAATGGTGTCTGCAAAAGTTTGGGCACCCTGCAGAGTTAATACCTTGTACTGCTCCCTTTGGACAGCTGAGACCTGGCAGTGTCATGGATTGTTCTCAATCATCGTCTGGAAAGACCAGGTGATGTCAATCTCAAAGGTTTTAAAAGCCCAGACTCACATGACCTTGCTCCAACAATCAGCACCATGGGTTACTCTAAGCAGTTGTGTAGAACACTGAAACTGAGAATAGTTGACACTCACAAAGCCGGAGAAGGCTATAAGAAGATAGCAAAGCGTTATCAGATGCCCATATCCTCTGTTCGGAATGTAATTAAGAAATGGCAGTTATCGGGAACAGTGGAAGTTAAAGCAAGATCTGGAAGACCAAGAAAAATATCAGACAGAACAGCTCGCAGGATTGTGAGAAAAGCAAGTCAAAATCCACGTTTGACTGCACGATCCCTCCAGGAAGATCTGGCAGACACTGGAGTTGTGGTACACTATTCCACTATAAAGAGATACTTGTACAAATATGGTCTTCATGGAAGAGTCATCAGAAGAAAACCTCTTCTACGTCCTCACCACAAAAATCAGTGTTTGAAGTTTGCAAATGAACATATAGACAAGCCTGATGCATTTTGGAATAAAGTTCGGTGGACCGATAAGGTTAAAATAGAACTTTTTGGCCGGAATGAGCAAAGGTATGTTTGGAGAAGGAAGGGCACAGAATTTAATGAAAATAACCTCTGTCCAACTGTTAAGCATGGGGGTGGATCAATCATGCTTTGGGGTCGTATTGCAGCCAGTGGCACAGGGAACATTTCACGAGTAGAAGGAAAAATGGATTCAATAAGATTCCAGCAAATTTTGGACGCTAACTTGATGCCATCTGTGAAAAAGCTGAAGTTAAAGAGAGGCTGGCTTCTACAAATGGATAATGATCCTAAACACACCTCAAAATCCACGGTGGATTACATCACGAGGCGTAAACTGAAGGTTTTGCCATGGCCTTCACAATCTCCTGACCTCAACATATTTGAAAATCTATGGATAGACCTTAAAAGAGCAGTGCGTCACAGACAGCCCAGGAATCTCAAAGAACTGGAAGACTTTTGTAAGGAAGAATGGGCGAAGAAACCTCAAACAAGAATTGAAAGACTCTTGGCTGGCTACAAAAAGCGTTTACAAGCTGTGATACTTGCCAAAGGGGGCAGTACAAGGTATTAACTCTGCAGGGTGCCCAAACTTTTGCAGATGCCATTTTTTGTTTTCTGTTCTTTTGAAAGTGTAAATGATGGAAATAAAATCAAACTTTTTTTGACATGTTATAAGAATGTCTAATCTGTAATTTGATGCCTTTTGGAGATTTTTCCATCTTTCCTTGGCTTCTTTTTTGCACATTAAAATGAATTTTTGCCTGGGGTGCCCAAACTTTCAATCCCCACTGTATATTCCTGCTCTCAGAGTGGTAGGACATAAAGCCCATACCACAAACATAGACATATGCACAGTAAACAACAGTGTCTCATGACAAACCTGCTGCCTGTTTCCCCAGGTAGTAAGACTCTGAGTAAAGCTCTAACACACCTTATATCAGACTCTTACAGGTGGAGGTACTAATTAGCCTGCTCTCAGTTTGAGGACCCAAAATGTGCCTCATGGACGGAGCCCACCCTCTTTCTCCATTCATACTCCCCAGAAACCCTTAACCAGCTTTTACTGAAGACCAAACTCTAACCAAGTCTGTTTTGCAGAAACATTATCCTGGATATATATATATGCAAACATTACATATAATGTATTCTAATGTTCTTTTTATTTTTGAGTACTCATACACAATTTAAGTTGTGCCTTAAGTTACGTAACTGAATCTATTAATTTGTGCTTTCAATCATTTTGTGTATTGCACCTTATTTTCTTCACATTCTTTCCAGTGGTGTATGATGCGGGGGGGTCAAATTTGGGTTCAGGTGGAAAAGTCTCCGGACCCAGAAACCACCACTAATGGTCCAAATGTTTTTTTGTTTTTTTTGGTTTGCTGTCCATGGTTCCACAGCCTGTGATTATAGACACGCCCCCTTGGGCCGGTAGGGAAGGGACAGAGTCAATTTGATGCAATTCTATGAGAATTGCATAATTTTGCTCCCCCATCCCACTGTCCATAGATGTGCAAATCACTGCATTATGCCACAGCGGCAGAGTCATAATGATGCAAGTTGCCTGGCACCAACTCCATCAATGACCTCCTGTGTCATCTCAGGCTCCCAAAGTAAGTGTACACCGGGAACACGTTCATAAGGTTCTATGCCTTCGATACTGCCGCTTCCCAGGATGCTTCCTTTGGACGCCGGGTTCTTGTGCCAGCTACAGTGCGTCCCCTCCCATAAGGAACTGCTTTAGGACATCTCCATTGTCCAGACTTGTGGAGCCCAGTGTACCCCGCTTCAGAAAACGAGTTTTATGGTAAGAACTTACCATTGTTAAAACTCTTTCTGCGAGGTACACTGGGCTCCACAAGGCGCCCACCCTGATGCACTTAGCTTCTTTGGGTTGATATGGCATTAGCCGCCGACACTTCTCTTGTCGTGAGAGTGTGGTGTATGTGGCTACTAACCGTTGTCGTCTCTCTTCCTGCTACTGCATTGGGCTGGTTAACTAAAACTGAGCTCCTGTGCTGGGAGGCGGGGTGATATAGGAGGAGGCGCTGTGCATTCTGGGAACAGTCAAAGCTTTACTGTTAACAAAATGACACTGAATCGGGTTTAAATAGCGCTTAATGCATAATTTGAAAATAAAATAAACTATTTTGGAGTACATTTTTGGAAAATAATGTATTAGCCAGTTAAGTGTTTGATGATCTGTTCAGAATCTCTGGAGTCAATAACATGTTTAGAACATCTCGGCCATTGTTACTGTAATTTATCACTTTGCTGTCCAAAATATATTCACATTGTAGAATAATCTGCTGAAGATGAATTAACACACATCTTCTGACCTGTTTTATACAGTATGTGGGTGACTACTAGTTATCAAAGGCTTCTTGTTTTCACAACTGTGAAGGATATTTAATGTACTGCACTCAAACATTATTACTGATACAGAAAAAGGGATTTTGATAATTTCTTCCTTTTCTGTAATGTGCCTGGCACAAATTGCCTTTTAAGAGGATGAAATCAAGCCATCTTTTTATATTAATGCTCTTTGAATGTCTGAAAAGGAACGCAGTTTCCAGTTACAATAATTATTGTCTCTTTTAAGTTAATTTACTGGAATTACAGTTATTTCTGTTTTGTCAAATTATTAATGATGAATGGACAAAACAATTATTATTTTAATCAGTGCCGGATTTCCCACCAGGCACGTGCCTCAACATCCCCATTCCCTTACACGCAGCTACATCCGGCATCCCTGAATGCACACTGGTGCCCTGGCTGTTCCCCCTCTCAGCGCTTGAGGTTGGATGGGGAACAGGGCTATGCGCATGGTAATACGTGGAGCGGGGGTAGAGGCAGGGTCCCGTTGCTAGGGAAGGTGAACATAGCCGCAATCACTTTACTGATGCCTAGCATTGGGAGGGGGCATAGCTGCACTCACACTGGCTGCTAAGGTCACCCGGATAAAACGGCTGTTCTCAACTTTTCCTGAATGCCGGCCATCAATGCCTGAGCGGCAAGATGACAGCGGAGCCTGGTGCTTCAAGAGGGATGACGCACCCGCCGGTCAGCCATCCCACGTGTAAGGCCAAAGAAAAAACAGAGAAATTAGGCGAGAAGAGGAGCCATGCGCCCACATCGCTCTTCAGCCTACCCACTCTGTATGTGAGGGGAAGGGGTATGGCCGTCTTTTTGTATGGGCTCAATGGGCTCTTGCCCAAGGGCCCTAGGCTGATAGCTGAGGGTCCCCTCTTTCCAGGAATACCAGATTTATGAAAATTGGCCCTGGGGAACTGGAGATATCAGACTTGAAAGCAGTGGTCCCCATCCAAGCCTGTTAATTGCTTTTCCCAGCCAGATATCTTGGGTTCTGTCTGACTTTAGAGTTTTTATGAGGGTATAATCCAAAAGCTGGGACTCTCCCCTCTTGGTGGACACTGGCAGCCTGTCTCTACAATGCCCAGAACCAGAGATATCAGCCTCCAAGCAGCTGATCCCTGCTCCAGGCTCCACACTCCTAATATTCAGTTTTAGATTTTCGTTGGTGGATTGCTCTGGCTCCTGAACTCTGATCCCAAAGTCCTCAGAACCTTCTGATAGATGGGACTCTCTAGTCTTTTATCCCATTCAAAGCTAAGAAATATATCTTCAGGAATTTGAGATATCTGCAGTCAAGCAAGCTGCCCTGCCACTGGAAAAACTAGTTTTATGGTAAGAACTTACCCTTGTTAAAACTCTTTCTGCGAGGTACACTGGGCTCCACAAGTCTGGACAATGGGGTGTAGAGTAGGATCTTGATCCGAGGCACCAACAGGCTCAGAGCTTTGACTGTTCCCAGAAATAGCGCCCTGGGGCTGGGGGAGGGGCTTCAGGTCTAAGCCTTATCCCCCTTGCTGGCAAAACCACCAGATACTGTGGGCGATATTAAAATCGGGTTTAAGAGAAAACCTGACCTGCGCCCATGCCCTGGTGATCTAGTGGGATCGCCTGTATCCACAGTGTCCACCGCCAGCGCGCGCGGCCCACCACCCACTGACCGCGCCGGATCGCGATAAAGACCGGGTCCCGCGAACGGGACCCACTTACCACCTCCCGAAGCGCGGCCACGCGATCCTGGAGAGCCCCAGCCGTGTGTGTCTAACATGAAGAAAACCGAAGCCTCCGCTGTAGGTACCCGGCAACCAGGGCTCGGGAGTGTACAGCACCGATGGGGAGAGCTGGAGCTGCAGCAGTGAATATCACAAGACATTTACCACCGCTGCTGCCCTTGAAGTCTTCACTTTTTACCTCTTAAAAAGCTTTTCTCAGGGCTGCTTGGAGCAGCCCCTCTGTTAAGTGCCTGCTTACTGCAGCACCAACTGACAAACTGAGCTCCTGTGCTGGGAGGCGGGGTGATATAGGAGGCGGCCCTGTGCATTCTGGGAACAGTCAAAGCTTTTAGCCTGTTGGTGCCTCGGATCAAGATCCTACTCTACACCCCATTGTCCAGACTTGTGGAGCCCAGTGTACCCCGCAGCAGAAATTATAAATATTAAGACCACTCCACTAGCCACCCCTCCGCTACGTATTAAACACCCCCTACCACCCTGGAAGTCATGAACCGAGTTCCCTTCATTCAGCCCAAAGCCCCCGTCTACAGTTTGTGCAGTAAAGGAGTTATTAGCAGAAATTACTGCTCCAGGTCCTACATGGTGAGCGGAAGATAGAACACCCCCTACCGCCCGCGGGACATCAAAGCTGCCACTGATAGCACCCCCACACCTACCGCTGGAGGATGGGTAGGGGGCCCAGTGCATTGCTGTGCCCAGGGGCCTACACTGGGCCTGGGAAGGGGAGGTGGTATGAGGAGACTCAGGGGTACAGCATGTTTCCTATAATACTACTCTGTTAGTACCTGGGGGGAAGGGGGAGGGAGAGGGGCAGGGAAGCAGCATATTCCTTATACCACTTTACTTCCCTACAACTGGTGAGTTATTAAGCCCAGGGGGAATTGGGAGGATGGGTTTGGATGTTCGGCAATTGACATCATTGAGCTTTTGGGTGGTGGTGAGGGGAGGGGGGGCGGCCAATATCATTGTGCCTAGGGGCGGCCTGACCCCTAAATCCGGCTCTGATTTTAATAATATCAATATAGAATTATTCATCTCAGATGGTGAACATTTTTGATTAAGAAAAATGATCGACATCTATATAAAAAAAATCTAGGCAGTATCTGTAATTACAGCCTTACTTCACAAGCTTAAGGACACTTATTCTGCACTAAAGGGTACTGATGATATCACAGCGCTACTATGTATTCAACTCATGGTAACAACGTATGAAAAACTCATACATAACAGGGTCCAACACTGCATTCTACCATACTAATCTAAAAAGCTGACACGCAACTGGTATCTTTGCAAAGCAGACTTTAAAGATAAGTTTCAAGGATCAAAGACAAAGAATGGACAGGCATCATTCTAGGAAGACATCAAGGCGGCCAGTAATACCCCTTTCACACAGCACAAATAACCCTGTATATTGCAGGGTAGACGCGGGTCAATGTGCGGTGTGAAAGGGGTAAGTTCAGAATTCCCAGGGTCGCCTGACCTGGTATTTCAAGCCGGGAATACAGCAGTGTTATTCTCGGGTTATTACCGGGTCAGGTGCGGTGTGAACGGGTTACCCGGGTCAATGCGATCTGGGACCCACTCGCACTATGAAGGAGGCAGCAAAGAGATGATCTCATCTCCAAGCGCCACATCCACACCCGCTCCCGATGATGCCAGCATAGCCTCCACCCCCGCCCCCGATTGCATTATGCCAGGTCGCTTTTCCAGACTGAAAGGAGTCCCATGGCGGGTCGCACCCGGGAATGACCAGTGTAGGATTCCCGGGTGTAACCCACGGTAAAAGCGGTATTAGTAAAACATGGTAGTACAGTAGTCCATTAGATAGTAAGTTAGGGAATGATTGTAGGTTTAGATTGGGGTTTACGATGAGTTTGCAGTACAATGTCATAATTTGCAGTTTCCAACCATTCTAAAACAATTAGCATACATACAAATATTGTTGACAACTACACATGATATTGATATATACCAACATTTCTGAAGCAATATTTCCCCTTAAGAACAGCAAAATTCCTGTTGTAACGGGTACAGTACATTAAACAACATAAATGCATTTATAAATATAAAACTAATATTTGGAAATCAAGACCTGCGTCTCACCACCACAAGGATAATAGAAATGCATTTGTAAAAATGTATCATGTTTCTGTTCGTTGTCTGACATGAAATATACAGGTATCCAGACGGGTGTGGTTCATCAAATCGACAGTATCTAGGTCGACAATGTTTAGGTCGACCACTATAGGTCGACAGTCACTAGGTCGACATGGATGGAATGTCGACAGGGTTTCTAGGTCGACATGTGCTAGGTCGACAGGTCTAAAGGTCGACATGAGGATTTTTTTTTTTGTGTCGTTCTCTTCGTAGAGTGACCGGGATCCCAAATTAGTGCACCGCGTCCCCTCGCATGGCTCGCTTCGCTCGCCATGCTTTGGGCATGGTGCCTTCGCTCCGCTACCGCTTCGCTCGGCACAGATTACCGTTCCAATCGTAGTCCACGAGGATCGTTAAGTATGAAAAAATTCAAAAAAAGAAAAAAATGTGAAAAACTCATGTCGACCTTTAGACCTGTCGACCTAGCACATGTCGACCTAGTGACTGTCGACCTATAGTGGTCGACCTAAACATTGTCGACCTAGATACTGTCGATCTTCAGACCGGATCCCATCCAGACACTCTTCAAAACTAGCAAACAGGGAAGGATTTTCCCTAGTGCAGTTTAACTGTAAAATGAAAAAAAACAAAAACAAATGTAGTGTGCACTGAATAATGACATGAGTAGATATAGATCAACTACTCACTTATTATTGTAAGATAATTACACAAGTGATTTTAGATCAGTCGTGTCTTATTTGGGGGTTTTATTACTTCTCATCACGGAAAAATGATCAATCTTTCCAAACATACTTTCTCCATAAAAGAAAGACTACATGCTTTGTGTATATTTGTATAGTTATCAACAATAAACAGATGAAATTACAGTATGCTCATGATGGAATTACTCAGCTATTATGGGGAGATAATTATCCAATTAAGCTCATCCTTTAATGGTGGCATTAAAGCACTGTACAGGGGGACATCTTAATTTATAGGCACACTGGGCAGGTGCCTAGGGCCCCACAATTCTAGGGACCTTCGAGCAGGGGTGGGTGGTGGTCACACAGTCAGAGTGGGGAGGCAGCATTCCATGACTGCTTACTAGCCTGCAGCCAGACAGTGGAGTTATCTACCAGAGTGCTGACAGCCAGTTAATATATGGCAGCATGTGGAGAGACGGTGCGGGGCTGCAGGAGGGGCATGTTATGATTTTTTTTTTATTGGTCCCTGTTAATGGGTGTGTAGGGGCCCGAGTAAAATGCTTTGCCCAGGACGTACAATGCTGCTAAGACGGCCCTGGCAGTACATGTAGGCATTACCAAAGGACATCTTTGTTTAAAACATCCATTTGATTTCTGTATAGAAGGGATGGTGAGCAGCAGGCCTGGCGCTACCAGCTCAGCAAAGGGATGCAAAGCAGGTAGGTGCCAGGTTGGAGAGGCGCTCTCCCTGCTCTGTATCCCTGTGCTGCACCTGTGCCCCCTGCTGCTGCTGCTGTGCCTGTCACACCGTTTGACAGGCAGCGGCACCGGCAGCTTGAAGCTTCCCCCTACCACCCTACAGTGTCCGTCTGTGTCCTGGCCGGAAAGGGGGCGGAGTACATGGCGCCGAGTGGCGGAGCTACACGACGCCGAGGGGCAGAGCTACACGGGACCAGTCAGCAGGAGGACGACAGAAACTGCTGCAGATCCAGCAAGCCAGATGGTATGTTGAAGGAGAGTGAGTGGGAAAGTGTGTGTATTTGTATCTACTGTGTGTGTGTGTGTGTGTGTGTGTGTGTGTGTGTGTGTGTGTGTGTGTGTGTATCTACAGTATGTGTATCTATATGTATGTGTATCTACAGTATGTGTGTACAGTTGCAAGAAAAAGTATGTGAACCCTTTGGAATTTCCTAGATTTGTGCATAAAATGTGTTCTGATCTTCATCTAAGTCACAACAATAGACAAACACAGTCTGCTGGAACGAATACCACACAAACAATTATATGTTCTCATGTTTTCATTGAACACACCATGTAAACATTCACAGTGCAGGGTGGACAAAGTATGTGAACCCTTAGGCTAATGACTTCTCAAAGAGCTAATTTGACTCAGGAGTCAGCTAACCTGGAGTCCAATCAATGAGACGAGATTGGAGGTGTTGGTTAAAGCTGCACTGCCCCATAAAATACACACACCAGTTTTGAGTTTGCAATTCTCAAGAAGCATTGCCTGATGTGTACCATGCCTCACAGAAAAGAGCTCTCAGAAGACCTACGATTAAGAATTGTTGACTTGCATAAAGCTGGAAAGGGTTACAAAAGTATCTCTAAAAGCCTTGATGTTCATCAGTCAACGGTAAGACAAATTGTCTATAAATGGAGAAAGTTCAGCACTGTTGCTACTCTCCCTAGGAGTGGGCGTTCTGTAAAGATGACTGCAAGAGCACAGCGCAGAAAGCTGAATGCGGTGAAGAAGAACCCTAGAGTGTCAGCTAAAGACTTACAGAAATCTCTGCCACATGCTAACATCTCTGTTGACAAATCTACCATACGTAAACCACTGAACAAGAATGGAGTTCATGGGAGGATACCACGGAGGAAGCCACTGCTGTCCAAAAAAACCACATTGCTGCACGTTTGAAGTTTGCAAAAGAGCCCCTGAATGTTCCACAGCACTACTGGCAAAATATTCTGTGAACAGATGAAACCAAAGTTGAGTTGTTTGAAAGGAACACACAATACTATGTGTGGGGGAAAAAAGGCACAGCACACCAACATCAAAACCTCATCCCAACTGTGAAGTATGGTGGAGGGGGCATCATGGTTTGTGGCTGCTTTGCTGCCTCAAGGCTTGGACAGATTGCTATCATCGGCGGAAAAATGAATTCCCAAGTTTATCAAGACATTTTGCAGGAGAACTTAAGGACATCTGTCCACCAATTGGAGCTCAACAGAAGATGGGTTGATGCAGCAGGACAACGACCCAAAGTACAGAAGTAGATCAACGGAATGGCTTCAACAGAAGAAAATACGCCTTCTGGAATGGCCCAGTCCTGACCTCAACCCAATTGAGATGCTGTGGCATGACCTCAAGAGAGCGATTCACACCAGACAACCCAAGAATATTGCTGAACTGAAACAGTTTTGTAAAGAGGAATGGTCCAAAATTCCCCCTGACCGTTGTGCAGGTCTGATATGCAACTATAGGAAACGTTTGGTTGAGATTATTGCTGCCAAAGGAGGGTCAACCAGTTATTAATTCCAAGGGTTCACATACTTTGTCCACCCTGCACTGTGAATGTTTACATGGTGTGTTCAATAAAAACATGAGCACATATAATTGTTTGTGTGGTATTAGTTTTAGAGACTGTTTGTCTATTGTTGTGACTTAGATCTGAACACATTTTATGACCAATGTACGCACAAATCCAGAAAATTCCAAAGGGTTCACATACTTTTTCTTGTAACTGCATATGTGTGTGTGTGTGTGTGTGTGTGTGTGTGTGTGTGTGTGTGTGTGTATGTATGTATGTATGTGTGTGGGGGAGTGGGGGGCATAATTTGGGGAAAAAAAGGCACTTCTGAGGGCATTATATATAACCGGCGCTACTACAGGGGCTATTATGCGTATAACCGGCGCTACTACAGGGGCTATTATGCGTATAACCGGTGCTACTACAGGGGCTATTATGTGTATAACTGGCGCTACTACAGGGGCTATTGGCCCTCATTCCGAGTTGATCGCTCGCTAGCTGCTTTTAGCAGCAGTGCAAACACTAAGCCGCCGCCCTCTGGGAGTCTATATAAGCTTAGCAGAAGTGCGACCAAAAGGTTTTTTTCATGCAGTTTCTGAGTGGCTGCAGACCTACTCCTTCCTTGCGATCACTTGAGTCTGTTTAGTTCCTGCTTTGACGTCACAAACACGCCCTGCGTTCGGCCAGCCACTCCCCCGTTTCCCCAGGCACGCCTGCGTTTTCACCTGACACGCCTGCGTTTTTTAGCACACTCCCGGAAAACGGTTACCACCCAGAAACACCCACTTCCTGTCAATCACTCTCCGATCAACAGAGCGACAGAAAAGAGTCGCTAGACCTTGTGTAAAACTGCATAGTTTTGTGTGAAAGTACGTCGTGCGTGCGCACTGCGGCCCATACGCATGCGCAGTTTTGCCATTTTTTTACCCGATCGCTGCACTGCGAAAATCGGCATGACCCCCATTATGCGTATAACTGGCGCTACTACATGGGCTATTATGTGCAGGGGCGGAACTCCCGGAGACAACGGAGTCGGTTGCCGCCGGGCTCCGAGCCTCTAGAGGGCACTTCTACTCCATTGTCCCACCCATGTTCTGTGTGTTTATCACCATCAGCGTTGCTGGGCACAGGGCAGCATTCCCTGCCTGAGTCCGGCTGTCAGTCACATCCATTCTGTTTATGGGATGCACTGTGGCTGTGCACTCCTTCCGAGTTTGCGCTGCTGCAGTGGCAGAGCCTTCTGATTCTGACTGAAACGGCTGCGCTGCACCCTGAGCTGCGAGAGCGGAATGCCTGACATGTAATCCCTCCCCTCTCTGCCTGACAAGCAACCCCGAGTCTCCACCCTACCCTGCTCTTTCCTGTCTGTCACTCTATACTTCTACTGATTCTCCCCCCTCCTGTTCCTGCCCAAGACCCACGCCCCTTACCCTGAGTCCCCACCCCTCTGACCAGTCTAATGTCACTCACCATGACCCCGCCCCCTCACCCTGAGTCCCCACCTACTCCTCTACCCTGTGACCATTCTAATCTACTCTCTACTGTCCCTGGCTAAGATCCTCGCCCCCTCACCCTGACTCTCCACCCCCTCCTCGACCCTTTCTACCCATTCTAATGTAACTCGCCATGACCCCTGCCCCTCCTCTGCCCTGTCTGACCATTCTGTCACTCACCTTGACTCTGCCCCCTCACCCTGAGTCCCCGCCTACTCCTCCACTCTGACCATTCTAATCTATTAGCTTCTGACCCTGGCCAAGGCCACGCCCCCTCATCTCAAGTCTCTGCATCCTTCCTGATTCCTGAAATGACTGCATATTCTGTTCCTGCTCCCCAGAGGCTGGAGCTCAGCAGGACAAGGACAAGACAGAGCCTCCTACTGCACAAGTAAGTGCCCACTGGGGGAGTGTAGTGAGGGTGAAGGTATAGTTATGCAATGGGGAGGGGTGTATTGGACTATTGGTTCTTTTCTGATTGTGTGGGGAGGGGGGAGGTGTTGTCCTAATACAGTTTGTTCTGGGGGAGATGTATTAAAGTGTGTGTGGGGGGGTTGTATTCATATTCTTTGCTATATGTGGCTAACTGATGGTCTCCACACTATTTTGCAGCCAGAGTGACGCTCTGTACATTATCTAGCAGCAATAACAATGCTTCATTATCTGGCCTTCACAGCGACACTCTCTGCATTATGCAGCGGTCACAGCGACACTCTCTGCATTATCTGGCCTTCACAGCGACACTCTCTGCATTATGCAGCGGTCACAGCGACACTCTCTGCATTATGCAGCGGTCACAGCGACACTCTCTGCATTATGCAGCGGTCACAGCGACACTCTCTGCATTATGCAGCGGTCACAGCGACACTCTCTGCATTATCTGGCCTTCACAGCGACACTCTCTGCATTATGCAGCGGTCACAGCGACACTCTCTGCATTATGCAGCGGTCACAGCGACACTCTCTGCATTATGCAGCGGTCACAGCGACACTCTCTGCATTATGCAGCGGTCACAGCGACACTCTCTGCATTATGCAGCGGTCACAGCGACACTCTCTGCATTATGCAGCGGTCACAGCGACACTCTCTGCATTATGCAGCGGTCACAGCGACACTCTCTGCATTATGCAGCGGTCACAGCGACACTCTCTGCATTATGCAGCGGTCACAGCGACACTCTCTGCATTATGCAGCGGTCACAGCGACACTCTCTGCATTATGCAGCGGTCACAGCGACACTCTCTGCATTATGCAGCGGTCACAGCGACACTCTCTGCATTATGCAGCGGTCACAGCGACACTCTCTGCATTATGCAGCGGTCACAGCGACACTCTCTGCATTATGCAGCGGTCACAGCGACACTCTCTGCATTATGCAGCGGTCACAGCGTCACTCTCTGCATTATGCAGCGGTCACAGCGACACTCTCTGCATTATGCAGCGGTCACAGCGACACTCTCTGCATTATGCAGCGGTCACAGCGACACTCTCTGCATTATGCAGCGGTCACAGCGACACTCTCTGCATTATGCAGCGGTCACAGCGACACTCTCTGCATTATGCAGCGGTCACAGCGTCACTCTCTGCATTATGCAGCGGTCACAGCGACACTCTCTGCATTATGCAGCGGTCACAGCGACACTCTCTGCATTATGCAGCGGTCACAGCGACACTCTCTGCATTATGCAGCGGTCACAGCGACACTCTCTGCATTATGCAGCGGTCACAGCGACACTCTCTGCATTATGCAGCGGTCACAACGACACTCTCTGCATTATGCAGCGGTCACAGCGACACTCTCTGCATTATGCAGCGGTCACAGCGACACTCTCTGCATTATGCAGCGGTCACAACGACACTCTCTGCATTATGCAGCGGTCACAGTCCCTGTTTCAACATGCAGACATGAGAGCTGCAGCCGATATGGACCCCCTGTGCATCACAGCAGAGCACCCCAGCTGAGGCTGAAATCAGCAGTAGAAATTGCTAACAGAAAGGTACAGGGCTGTTCTGGGGCATTAGGGGGCACATTACTAGCCATGGCACCACATTTTGTAAAAAAGTGCAATTGCACTGTGCGTGCGGTGCCAGAGACAATAATCAGAGAATTCACAGCTGAGACTCAGGAGACATGAAGGCGGCAAATTCAAAACTGCAGACATTGGGCATAATTCTGAGTTGATCGCAGCAGGAACTTTGTTAGCAGTTGGGCAAAACCATGTGCACTGCAGGGGAGGCAGATATAACATGTGCAGAGAGAGTTAGATTTGGGTGGGGTGTGTTCAAACTGAAATCTAAATTGCAATGTAAAAATAAAGCAGCCAGTATTTACCCTGCACAGAAACAAAATAACCCACCCAAATCTAACTCTCTCTGCACATGTGAAATCTGCCCCTCCTGCAGTGCACATGGGGGGTAATTCCAAGTTGATCGCAGCAGGAATTTAGTTAGCAATTGGGCAAAACCATGTGCACTGCAGGGGAGGCAGATTTAACATGTACAGAGAGAGTTAGATTTGGGTGGGTTATTTTATTTCTGTGCAGGGTAAAAACTGGCTGCTTTATTTTTACACTGCAAATTAGATTGCAGATTGAACACACCCCACCCAAATCTAACTCTCTCTGCACATGTTAAATCTGCCTTCCCTGCAGTGCACATGGTTTTGCCCAATTGCTAACAAAATTGCTGCTGCAATCAACTCGGAATGACCACCATGGTTTTGCCCAATTGCTAACAAACTTTCTGCTGTGATCAACTCAGAATTACCCCCATTGATCAATGCAATATGCATTATGTGATCCTGTGACTAAAGTGGATCCGGTCTGAAGATCGACACTGTCTAGGTCGACACTGTCTAGGTCGACAATGTTTAGGTCAACCACTATAGGTCGACAGTCACTAGGTCGACATGGATGGAAGGTCGATGGGGTTTCTAGGTCGACATGTGCTAGGTCGACAGGTCTAAAGGTCGACATGAGTTTTTCACTTTTTTTTTTTCTTTTTTTGAATTTTTTCATACTTAACGATCCACTTGGACTACGATTGGAACGGTAATCTGTGCCGAGCGACACAAAAAAAAAATCCTCATGTCGACCTTTAGACCTGCCGCCTAGCACATGTCGACCTAGAAACCCTGTCGACCTTCCATCCATGTCGACCTAGTGACTGTCGACCTATAGTGGTCGACCTAAACATTGTCGACCTAGATACTGTCGATTTGATGAACCACACCTGACTAAAGATGCGACAGGGCAGCCTGCATTCCTCACCATTACACTAACTGCTGCAGAGTCCCCTTCAGTGATTTACTATGGTCTCTGGCAAGCTGACTCATGATTAACCCTTTGGAGTCAGGCAGTAGCTATACGTCCCTGCAAAGAGATGTGTGTGCTGATGCTGTGTGTGACATGGGAAGGTATATAGGCCCTAATTCAGAGCTGCTCGTAGATGTGTGAGAAAACGCCCATTTACAATCAATTCTTTGACATGTGGGGGGACGCCCAGCACAGGGCAAGTCCCGCCACGCATGCTGGATCAGCTTCCCCCGCAGACATGCAAGAGCATCATACGGCGGTGATGCTTTCGCATGTTTAGAGTAGCCCTTTGCCTACGCCATGTTGAGAGTTACAGCAGCTGTGTGTGACGTTACACAGTCGCCGCGGCCTGCACCGCAAATGGACACCCCGTTCCCGCCTCCTCCAGCTCTTAAACTGCGTTCTGAAGAGAATGCAGTTTAGGTCCTTGCACTTGCGCATACCGGCATACGTGTGTGCGCAGTTGTGTTGAAATCGCTTCATAGCAATTTTTCACATCAGCCTCAGGGTCTGAATCGTCCCCATAACTGCTTAGTTTTATTGTTGCAGTTCATTTATGTGCTGTAAAACCCTCTTGGTCAGAGATAGCCACTCTTTGATCTGTGAGTCTGTGCTGGAATTCATTAAACATGCTGCTGTTGTGTTACAATAATGTCCTGTGTGCCAGCACACAGCTTGAAACCTCCACTGTGTGAAGTGACATAACATTATCTCCTTATCCCTTTCCAAAAACAATAGAAGATCTCTGGGTGCTGCTGAGATGTTGGTAGGGCTGGTAGTGGGAGGCATTTATTTTTTCGGCTGCCGGGATCCCGACCGATGGCAGAGTGCCAACACTTGGTGAAATACCGGCGGTCGGAATCCCCACTCAAGTGGTGGTCCACGCCACCACTCGAGGGCCACCGGGGTTAAAGCGTGGCAAGCGGACATGCTGCGGTAGCCCCCGGTATTCTGGCTGTCGGGATCCCAGCATCGGTCTCCTGACCGACGGGATACCGACAGCCGGCATATCATACTGAATCCCTGGTAGTTGTGTCTCTTGGTGCTGCTGAGGTTGGGGCAATAAGCGGGGTAGTGTTTCTCTAGTTGCTGCTGCGGTGTTGGATATGGGGTAAATTCATACTTGCCTAACCTTCTGGAAGCTGCGGGAGGCTCCCGATTTTTCGGGTAGTCCCCCGCAGCCCCGGAAGGGTAGGTGACTCTCCAGCATCGCGCATAATCCCACCCACTTCGCAGTGAAGTAGACAGGATAAGGATAAAATAATACGCTATCGTCAGCCGACTGAAGGGACGGAGCTAATCTCATCATTTAGCCCCGCCCCTGCCCGTGGACCAGTGAATCACGGTCATTTCCGCCAATTGACGGGACTAATGACATCACAGTTGGTCCCCCGGCCCCAAAAGTTGCCTGCTGCGTCTCCTCTTCGGGATTCTCCCGGACAGGAGACTTAAAAGGTAGTCAAGTATGGGTAAGTGTAGCTCTAGGTACTGCTTAGATTGAGGCGAAAGTAACTATGGGTGCTACAGCTGCTGAGGTTGAGGTGTTAGAGGGGAAGTTTGTCTCTCAGTGCTGCTGAGGTTGGGATGTTGGTGGTGAGGGGAATGTGTCTCTGTGTGTTGCGGGGGTTGGCTTGTTGGTAGGGGGGCACCAACCATTATCTTGCCTCCAGGCGCCTGGCTTGAATTTACGCCACTGATTATGTGTATAACTGGCGCTATTACAGGGACTATTATGCTTATAACCGGCGCTACTACAGGGACTATTATGCATATAATGAGCGCTACTACAGGGGCTATTATGCGTATAAGCGGTGCTACTACAGGGGCTGTGTGTATAACCGGCACCACTACGGGGGACATTATGAGTATAAACAGCACTACTATGCGTAGGGTAATGTGAATAAGATTGTGCTACTGTGTGGCGTACTTTGAAATGGGGGTACTATTGTGTGACCATGCCCCTTCCTTGTGAGATGACACCTCTTTTTTGCAGCACGCTGTCCCTTTGTAAAATATGGGAGGGAGCAAATTTATAGTTTGCAGGGGGTGCCGAAAACCCCAACACCGGCCCTGGTGAGCAGCTTCCTATGGTTGGTTTAACACACACCTTATCACCCCGAGGGCCCTGCACTGCACTGCCTTTTCTACTGTTATCTTCTAATAAGTGACATAAGGACCATAATGGCAGAGTGGTTAGCAATGCTGCCTCACAGCATATGAGTCATGGGTTTGATTTCGACCAGGGGCCATAACTGTGTAGGGAAAAAGAGGAAAAGTCAGCACAGTGCGGGACCATGTAGTGTAGACCAACTACAAGAAATACTGTCATAAGCTGCACAACATGCCTTGTATACAGAAATTAGTTGAAGTTATTAACAAAGATGGCCTTTGGCAATGCCAATGCGTACAGTGCTTTAAATCCACCATTAACGGGTTAGCTTTAGCGATAAATGATACACTATTACTGTTTATTTTTACTGAGAAAATATTAAACAAATTGGAAACGTCAGTTTATAAGAAAATAGGATTTTAATACCTACCGGTAAATCCTTTTCTCGTAGTCCATAAGGGATATTGGAGACAGATTAGTACGATGGGGTATAGATGGGTCCAAAGGAGCCAGTGCATTTTAAATTTCTTCAACTGGGTGTGCTGGCTCCTCCCCTCTATGACCCCTCCCACAGGCAGTATAGGTAAACAGTGCCCGAAGGAGAAATTACATTCTTGAGAGAAGGAACATAATAATAATAAGATTTTACTTACCGATAAATCTATTTCTCATAGTCCGTAGTGGATGCTGGGGACTCCGTCAGGACCATGGGGAATAGCGGCTCCGCAGGAGACAGGGCACAAAAGCAAGCTTTTAGGATCACATGGTGTGTACTGGCTCCTCCCCCTATGACCCTCCTCCAAGCCTCAGTTAGGTACTGTGCCCGGACGAGCGTACACAATAAGGAAGGATCTTGAATCCCGGGTAAGACTCATACCAGCCACACCAATCACACCGTACAACTTGTGATCTGAACCCAGTTAACAGTATGATAACAATGAAGTAGCCTCTAAAAAAGATGGCTCACAACAATAATAACCCGATTTTTGTAACAATAACTATGTACAAGTAATGCAGACAATCCGCACTTGGGATGGGCGCCCAGCATCCACTACGGACTATGAGAAATAGATTTATCGGTAAGTAAAATCTTATTTTCTCTAACGTCCTAGTGGATGCTGGGGACTCCGTCAGGACCATGGGGATTATACCAAAGCTCCCAAACGGGCGGGAGAGTGCGGATGACTCTGCAGCACCGAATGAGAGAACTCCAGGTCCTCCTCAGCCAGGGTATCAAATTTGTAGAATTTTACAAACGTGTTCCCCCCTGACCACGTAGCTGCTCGGCAAAGTTTTAAAGCCGAGACCCCCTCGGGCATACGCCCAAGATGAGCCCACCTTCCTTGTGGAATGGGCATTTACAGATTTTGGCTGTGGCAGGCCTGCCACAGAATGTGCAAGCTGAATTGTACTACAAATCCAACGAGCAATAGTCTGCTTAGAAGCAGGAGCACCCAGCTTTTTGGGTGCATACAATATAAACAGCAAGTCAGACTTTCTGACTCCAGCCGTCCTGGAAATATATATATATATATCTATATATTTTTAGGGCCCCGACAACGTCTAGCAACTTGGAGTCCTCCAAGTCCCTAGTAGCCGCAGGCACCACAATAGGTTGTTTCAGGTGAAACGCTGACACCACCTTAGGAAGAAACTGGGGACGAGTCCGCAGTTCTGCCCTGTCCGAATGGAAAATCAAATATGGGCTTTTTTAAGACAAAACCACCAATTCTGACAATCGCCTGGCCGAGGCCAGGGCCACATCATGGTCACTTTCCATGTGAGATATTTCAAATCCACAGATTTGAGCGATTCAAACCAATATGATTTGAGGAATCCCAGCACTACGTTGAGATCCCACGGTGCCACTGGAGGCACACAAGGGGCTGTATATGCAATACTCCCTTGACAAACGTCTGGACTTCAGGAACTGAAGCCAATTCTTTCTGGAAGAAAATCTACAGGGCCGAAACTTGAACCTTAATGGACCCCAATTTGAGGCTCATAGACACTCCTGTTTGCAGGAAGTGCAGAAATCGACCTAGTTGAAATTTTTTCGTGGGGCCTTCCTGGCCTCACCCACGCAACATATTTTCACCACCTGTGGTGATAACGTTGTGCGGTCACCTCCTTCCTGGCTTTTACCAGGGTAGGTATGACCTCTTCCGGAATGCCTTTTCCCTTAGGATCCGGCGTTCAACCGCCATGCCGTCAAACGCAGTCGCGGTAAGTCTTGGAACAGACAAGGTCCCTGCTGGAGCAGGTCCTTTCTTAGAGGCAGATGTCACGGTTCCTCTTGGAACAGACATGGTACTTGCTGAAAGCAAATCCCTTCTTAGCTCCCGAGGCCATTAGTCCTCTGTGAGCATCTCTTGAAGTTCCGGGTACCAAGTCCCTCTTGGCCAATCCGGAGCCACGAGTAAAGTTCTTACTCCTCTACGTCTTATAATTCTCAATACCTTGGTTATGAGAAGCAGAGGAGGGAACACATACACCGACTGTTACACCCACGGTGTTACCAGGACGTCCACAGCTATCGCCTGAAGGTCTCGTGACCTGGCGCAATACCTGTCCCGTTTTTTGTTCGGGCGGGACGCCATCATGTCCACCTTTGGTCTTTCCCAACGGTTCACAATCATGCAGAAAACTTCCCGATGAAGTTCCCACTCTCCCGGGTGGAGGTCGTGCCTGCTGAGGAAGTCTGCTTCCCAGTCGTCCACTCCCGGAATGAACACTGCTGACAGTGCTATCACATGATTTTCCGCCTAGCGAAAAATCCTTGCAGTTTTGCCACTGCCCTCCTGCTTCTTGTGCCGCCCTTTCTGTTTACGTGGGCGACTGCCGTGATGTTATCCCACTGGATCAATACCGGCTGACCTTGAAGCAGAGGTCTTGCTAAGCTTAGAGCATTATAAATTTGCTCTTAGCTCCAGTATATTTATGTGGAGAGAATTCTCCAGACTTGATCACACTCCCTGGAAATTTTTTCCCTGTGTGACTGCTCCCCAGCCTCTCAGGCTGGCCTCCGTGGTCACCAGCATCCAATCCTGAATGCCGAATCTGCGGCCCTCTAGAAGATGAGCACTCTGTAATCACCACAGGAGAGACACCCTTGTCCTTGGATATAGGGTTATCCGCTGATGCATCTGAAGATGCGATCCGGACCATTTGTCCAGCAGATCCCACTGAAGAGTTCTTGCGTGAAATCTGCCGAATGGAAGCGCTTCGTAATAAGCCACCATTTTTACCAGGACTCTTGTGCAATGATGCACTGACACTTTTCCTGGTTTTAGGAGGATCCCGATTAGCTCGGATAACTCCCTGGCTTTCTCCTCTGGGAGAAACACCTTTTCCTGGACTGTGTCCAGAATCATCCCTAGGACCAGCAGACGTGTCGTCGGAACAACTGCGGTTTTGGAATATTTAGAATCCACCCGTGCTGTCGTAGAACTACTTGAGATAGTGCTACTCCGACCTCCAACTGTTCTCTGGACCTTGTTCTTATCAGGAGGTCGTCCATTTTCTTTGAAGACGAATCCTCATTCCGGTCATTACCTTGGTAAGGACCCGGGGTGCCTTGGACAATCCAACGGCATCGTCTGAAACTGATAGTGACAGTTCTGTACCACGAACCTGAGGTACCCTTGGTGAGAAAGGCAAATTTTGGGACATGGAGGTAAGCATCCCTGATGTCCCGGGACACCATATAGTCCCCTTGTTCCCGGTTCGCTATCACTGCTCTGAGTGACTCCATCTGGATTTGAACCCTTGTAAGTGTTCAAATTTTTCAGATTTAGAATAGGTCTCACCTAGCCTTCTGGCTTCAGTACCACCATATAGTGTGGAATAATACCCCTTTCCTTGTTGTAGGAGGGGTAATTTTATTATCACCTGCTGGGAATACAGCTTGTGAATTGTTTTCAATACTGCCTCCCTGTCGGAGGGAGATATTGGTACAGCAGACTACAGGAACCTGCGAGGGGGGAAACGTCTCGACATTCCAATCTGTACCCCTTGGATACTACTTGTAGGATCCAGGGGTCCTGTACGGTCCCAGCGTCATGCTGAGAACTTGGTAGAAGCGGTGTTTCTGGGAATGGGCTGCCTGCTGCAGTCTTCTTCCCTTTCCTCTATCCCTGGGCAGATATGACTCTTATAGGGACGAAAGGACTGAGGCTGAAAAGACGGTGTCTTTTTCTGTAGAGATGTGACTTAGGGTAAAAAACGGTGGATTTTCCAGCAGTTGCCGTGGCCACCAGGTCCCATGGACCGACCCCAAATAACTCCTCCCCTTTATACGGCAATACATCTTTGTGCCGTTTGGAATCTGCATCACCTGACCACTGTCGTGTCTATAAACATATTCTTGCAGATATGGACATCGCATTTACTCTTGATGCCAGAGTGCAAATATCCCTCTGCGCATCTCGCATATATAGAAATGCATCCTTTAAATGCTTTATAGTCAATAAAATACTGTCCCTGTCAAGGGTATCAATATTTTTAGTCAGGGAATCCGACCAAGCCACCTCAGCTCTGCACCTCCAGGCTGAGGCGATCGCTGGTCGCAGTATTACACCAGCATGTGTGTGTATACTTTTTAGGATATTTTTCAGCCTCCTATCAGCTGGCTCCTTAAGTACGGCCCTATCTGTAGATGGTACCGCCACTTGTTCTGATAAGCGTGTGAGCGCCTTATCCACCCTGAGGGGTGTTTCCCAACGCGCCTTAACTTCTGGCGGGAAAAGGTATACCGCCAATAATTTTCTATCGGGGGAAACCCACGCATCACACACTTCATTTAATTTATCTGATTCAGGAAAAACTACAGGTAGTTTTTTTCACCTCCCACATAATACCCTTTTTTGTGGTACTTGGAGTATCAGAAATATGTAACACCTCCTTCATGCCCTTAACGTGTGGCCCTAAAGGAAAATACGTTTGTTTCTTCACCGTCGACACTGAAATCAGTGTCCGTGTCTGGGTCTGTGTCGACCGACTGAGGTAAATGGGCATTTTACAGCCCCTGACGGTGTTTGAGACGCCTGGACAGATACTAATTTGTTCGCCGGCCCTCTCATGTCGTCAACCGGCTTGCAGCGTGTTGACATTATCACGTAATTCCATAAATAAGCCATCCATTCCGGTGTCGACTCCCTAGAGAGTGACATCACCATTACAGGCAATTTTCTCCGCCTCCTCACCAACATTTTCCTCATACATGTCGACACACACGTACCGACATACAGCACACACATAGGGAATGCTCTGATAGAGGACAGGACCCACTAGCCCTTTGGGGAGACAGAGGGAGAGTTTGCCAGCACACACCAAAACGCTATAATTATCCAGGGACAACCTTTATATAAGTGTCCCTTATAGCATTTTAATATATATACATATCGCCAAATCAGTGCCCCCCCCCCTCTCTGTTTTAACCCTGTTTCTGTAGTGCAGTGCAGGGGAGAGCTTGGGAGCCTTCCCACCAGCATTTCTGTGAGGGAAAATGGCGCTGTGTGCTGAGGAGAATAGGCCCCGCCCCCTTTTCGGCGGGCTTCTTCTCCAGAGTTTGTGATATCTGGCAGGGGTTAAATACATCCATATAGCCTCAAGGGCTATATGTGATGTATTTTTCGCCATACAGGTATTATACATTGCTGCCCAGGGCGCCCCCCCCCGCGCCCTGCACCCTCCGTGACCGCTGTGTGAAGTGTGCTGACAACAATGGCGCACAGCTGCAGTGCTGTGCGCTACCTGATGAAGACTGAAAGTCTTCTGCCGCCTGGTTCCGGACCTCTTCAATCTTCAGCATCTGCAAGGGGGGTCGGCGGTGCGGCTCCGGGACGAACCCCAGGGCGAGCCCTGTGTTCCGACTCCCTCTGGAGCTATGTCCAGTAGCCTAAGAATCCAATCCATCCTGCACGCAGGTGAGTTGAAAATCTCTCCCCTAAGTCCCTCGATGCAGTGAGCCTGTTGCCAGCAGGACTCACTGAAAATAAAGAACCTAAAAACTTTTTCTAAGCAACTCTTTAAGAGAGCCACCTAGATTGCACCCTGCTCGGACGGGCACAAAAACCTAACTGAGGCTTGGAGGAGGGTCATAGGGGGAGGAGCCAGTACACACCATGTGATCCTAAAAGCTTGCTTTTGTGCCCTGTCTCCTGCGGAGCCGCTATTCCCCATGGTCCTGACGGAGTCCCCAGCATCCACTAGGACGTTAGAGAAAAGTGTGGTGAGATTTACACACCAGCACACCATAACTTAACCGGGCCAGCAACGGCTGGCAACAGAAGAAGCAACAGCTTAACAGATAACACATAACAGAGAACCTGCAGAAAGTCACCGCACAGAGGCGGGTGCCCAATATCCCTTATGGACTACGAGAAAATGATTTACCGGTAGGGATATTGGGGGCAGATTAGTATGATGGGGATGTCACAAAGCTTCCAGAATGGGCGGGAACGTGCAGAGACATCTGCAGCACCTCCTGCCCAAACTGGGTATCCTCTTTGGCCAGGGTACCAAACTTGTAGAACCTCACAAAGGTGTTCTTCCCCGACCAGGTAGCAGCTCGGCATAGTTGCAAGGCTGAGACTCCCCGGCAGCCACCCAGAAGGAGCCCAACAATCTAGTAAAGTGGGCCTTTAGAGACTTCGGAACCGGCAAGGCTGCCGACACATAGGCCTGTTGCCGAATCCATCGAGCAATGGACTGCTTTGAAGCAGGGCAACCCTTTTTCTGCACATCACACAGCACGAACAAGTAATCTGTCTTTCTGATCCGAGCCGCCCTCTTGACATAGATCTTCAAGGCTCGCACTGTATCCAATGCCTCCAGAGGGGCAGAAGAGCCAGAACTGGACGGAATCACAAGAGGTTGATTCAAGTGAAACATGGAGACCACCTTCGGCAGGAACTGCTGCCTAGTCCTGAGCTCCGCTCTGTCCTCGTAAAAGACTAAGTATGGACTTTTACACGATAAGGCCCCCAATTCTGAGTCACGTCTAGCAGAAGCCAGGGCAAGTAACATCACTGTCTTCCACGTGAGGTATTTGTCTTTTACCGTCAGCAGAAGTTCAAACCAGGAGGACTGTAGAAAGTGTAACACCACATTCCAATCCCAATGGCACCTTAGGCGACACAAATGGAGGTTGTATGTGAAGCACCCCTTGCAAGAAGGTCTGAACTTCTGGCAAGATAGCCAACTTCTTCTGGAAGAAGACGGAAAGAGCTGAAATTTGGACCTTAATGGATCCAAAATGTTAGCCTTTATTCACTCCAGACGGTAGGAAACGAAGGAATCTTCCCAAGTGGAATTCTGCAGATGGATATGTGCGTTCCTTGCACCAAGAGACATATCTTCTCCAGATATGATGATAGTGTTTTGACGTCACAGGTTTTCTGGCTTGCACCATAGTGGCAATTACGTTTTTGGAAAGACCTTTGTGAGCTAGGATGTTCCGCTCAACCTCCATGGCGTCAAACAAAGCCGCCGTAAGTCCGGGTAGACGAACGGTCCTTGCTGAAGAAGCTCCCTTCTTAGTGGCAGAGGCCAAGGGTCTTCTATGAACATATCCAGAAGAGCCGCGTACCACGCTCTCCGTGGCCGATCCGGTGCAATCAAGATTGTTTGTTCTTCGTGATGTCTGATCCGCTTGAGCACCTTGGGATCAACAGAATTGGAGGAAATAGGTAGACCAGCTGGTAAGGCCAAGGCGATGTCAGACCTGAGGGTCTCTGGTTCGCGAGCAGCGAAGCTTCTTGTTGAGGCGAGACGCCATCATGTCGATCTGTGGGCATCCCCACCTGTCGACGATCTGTTGAAACACCTGAGGGTGTAATTTCCCCCGGGTGGAGATCATGGCGACTCAGGAAGTCCGCTTCCCAGTTGTCCACTCCTGGAATGAAAATTGAGACTGTGCTCTTTCATTTCCTTTTTCCCCAGAGAAGTATTTTGGACACTTCTCGCATGCAGGCCTTGCTTTTTGTCCCTCCTTGTCGATTGATGATGCACGCCACTGCTGTGGCGTTGTCCGACTAAACCTGAATCACCTGATCCCGGAGTAGAGGGGATGCCTGAATCGGAGCATTGTAGATAGCCCAAAGTTCCAGTATGTTGATAGGAAGTAGGGCCTCTTGAGCAGACCACCTGCTCTTAAACTGTGCCCCCTGGGTGACAGCTCCCCATCCTCTCAGACTTGCATCCGTCGTGAGGAGTATTCAATCCTGTTTCCTGAAGCATCGACCCACCAGTAGGCTGGAAGACTGTAGCCACCACAGGAGTGAAATCATGGCCTGGGGTGACAGCCGAATCATCCGGTGCATCTGAAGATGGGAACCGGACCACTTGATCAGGATGTCCAATTGGAAGGGTCTGGCATGGAAGCTTCCTAACTGTATTGCCTCGTATGAGGCCATCATCTTTCCCAACAATTTTATACAAAGATGAATAGAAACTCGAGCAGGATGGAGAACCATGCAAACCATTTCTTGAAGTGTTCTCACTTTGTCCTCTGGGAGGAACACTCTCTGAGCTACAGTATCCAGTATCAAGCCCAGAAACAGATGGGACTTCTGTAAATTGAGAATCCACCCGTAGTGAGACAGAAGTTGGATAGTGCGATCTATATGGAGCAGTAGAAGCTTCCTGGAACTCGCTTTTATCAGGAGATCATCCAGGTAAGGGACAATGTTGACCCACTGGACTCTGAGTTGAAACATCATTACCGCCATCAACTTCGTGAACACCCTCGGAGCTGTAGACAGGCTGAAGGGTAACGCCTGAAACTGGTAGTGATCACTCAGTAGGGCGAACCACAGATAGGCCTGATGAGGAGGCCATATTGGGATATGGAGGTAAGCGTCCTTGATATCCAGGGACACTAGGAATTCTTGGTGTTCCAAGCCTGCAATCACCGCTCTCAAAGATTCCATCTTGAATTTGAAAACCTTCAGGTAAGGATTCAAGAACTTCAGATTCAAAATGGGTCTCACAGACCCGTCTGGTTTTGGCACTACCAACAGACTGGAGTAGTAACCTTGTCCTTGCTGTAGCAGGGGTACTGGAACATTAACCTGGGACTGGACCAACTTGTTGATGGCCAGTAGTAACAGGAACCATCCCAGATATGGCTGCAGTGACGTAACCAAGCTATCAACACGAGATCCCCTAAGGGTGGGTGGGAACTGTCATGCCGAAGTCTTTGTGGAAGCTGAGCTGGTGCTCTGTTCTTGAGAACCAGCAACGGTTGGTTTCTTAGGCTTACCTCTGGAGCCTCTAGCTGCGTTGGAAGCTCCCCTGGCTCTAGATCGAAATCTGAAGGCCTGAAAGGACTGAGTAGACGGTCCTGGGTAGGCACGCCTAGCAGGCGGAGCCCCTGAACTGAGAAACGTGGATTTCTTAGCAGTAGCTTTGGAGAGCCATGCGTCCAACTCCCCTCCGAAAAGTCATCCCCCTGTGAAGGGGAGAGATTCCACATTACATTTGGAGTCAGCATCTGCAATCCACTGACGCAACCATATGGCTCTGTGTGCAGACACATCCATAGCAGTGGTCCTAGCATTAATATTGCCAATCTCTTTAAGGGATTCACAGAGGACTCTTGCCGTGTCCTGAATGTGTTTTAGGAAAGTTACAGTAGTAATTAAGGTCATATCACTCGAAAGACCTTCTGGAATTTGAGTAGCCCACATATGAATTGTATGTGTCATCCAGCAATGACCGGTCTTTGAGCTACACTTGCAGCAGTGTAGATAGAGTTCAGAGTGGTCTCAATTTTCCAATCCCCCGGGTACTTTACCGTAAAGGACTCCGGAACTGGGAGCACCGCCTTCTTAGAGAGGCGAGAGATTGAGACGTCTACTACTGGAGATTCTTCCCAGAATTTCCTGCCTTCAGGGGCAAAAGGGAAGGTATGCTAAAACCTTTCGGACACCTGATATTTTTTTATCTGGATTTTTCCAGGCTAATTTAAATAAATCATCCAATTCCTTGGAATCAGGAAATGTGACTGTCAGGTTGTGCAGTGGGAAGAAAAACGACTGCTGATTAGTAGCATCCTCCAGGGGGAGCTGTAACAGATCCCGTATAGCCAATATGAGGAGTTCAATACCCTGTGTAGGGGTGGAATCCCCACTAATGGGACCCACATCATCCCCATCATCCTGTACATCATCAGTATCTGATAGGATTGCCGGTAAAGCACGTTTTTGTGCACCTGTAGTAGACATAGGGGGATGGGGAACATCAGCCTTAGCAGCTAGGTTAGCCTCATTGGCAGTGAGTTAAGATGACATATCAGACATCATAGTTTTGATAGCCCCCAGCCAGAAAGACTCTCCCCCACATTGTTATCAGCATTTTGTGATGACTGACTACACTCCTCACATGATATGGAGCCAGATGAAATAGGGGAGAATCTGGCATTACATACACTGCATAACTTCTGTTTCACCATTATGAAATACAGATACAATACACATACAACACAGACTGATTACAATACAAGCCTGCCCTAATGCATGTGAGAGGAGACACAGAAGTGAGGACCCCAGCGCACCCAACGCTGTACAGCCCCAGTGAGGCTGTCAGCGTTTTATGTATTTATATATAACGGTGATACTGTCTGTAAACTGTGTGCCAATAGCGGCTCTCCTCCCCTACACCCGGTACCAGTGATCCTGTGAACGTGTGGAGGAGCCGTATGAGGCTGCTGCATATGCAGAGGAAGGCTCCAAAATGCCGCTGAGCCCGCTCTGATGTAGCTCCACCCCCCCCACCCTCCCCGTAATGGCGCCAGAGCTACTAATAATGTTTATACTGGCCATGTCTCCCACACCATTTGTAGCCTCACATAAATGTTTGGTACAGTAACGCCAGCCAGTCTCCCGCAGGGGATCCAGTGGGTCCCCGTGAGCCTCACCCGTGCCTCTGTCACACAGTGAACCGAGGGACCCCCCTAGCGAGGGCCCCCGGTTTGTACTCACCACCGACGATCACCTTCAGGCTTTGTTAGGGGTGTGCGGCATGCTGCGGCTGCGACAGCTAAGGCGCAGTGCCCCGCTGAACAAACAGTCCCTCAGGACACTGGTCCTGCAGCGGGGAAGCGGCTCTGCACTTCAAGAGGCCGGTGACCGCCCCCCCCCCCCCCCCCAACTCCCACGGCGCAGCTATGCTGTTGCACAAACAGCATACCGAAAGAAATCAAAGTTTAAAAGAAATTGAAGAAAAAACTCTTGCAGAGTGTGCATCCTCTCCTGAGGGCACTTTTTTTCTAAACTGCCTGTGGGAGGCGGCATAGAGGGGAGATGACAGCACACCCAGTTGAAGAAATTTAAAGTGCACTGGCTCCTTTGGACCCGTCTATACCCCATCGTACTAATCTGTCCCCAATATCCCGTATTGATGCTAGATAAATAAAAGTAACTCCGAAAAAGATTTAAAATCAAATGCATAATTATCTCCCAATCAGAGCTGAGTAATAGATCTACTAACAAATATATAATTGTTAAAACAGTGTGTACAGTAGTGTACATTGTATTTTGCTTCTTTTGTTTTCGCTTACATCTGTGCCAGGGAGATTCAGTGCTCACTTCTAATTATAAACAATTTTAAATGCAGGCTTTAACTCTCACTTTTATTTTACTCATTCATTTCCATTACACAGAATTGTACTTTTATGTTTACATTAATGTGCTCAAGACCAGTCTGAATATTCTCATAAATTTTGTCCATTTCTGCATGATTAAAATTGTGTTCAAAAAGTTTCCTTTTATTGTTATTGCATGTTAAATTGCAAGTTACAGTTAAGTATAATGCCTAATCTTAGCTCATCGTCCATCATCTGCTATCACCCAGTCTTCTATTACTGTATTATTAACATTTGTAAAATGGAATACGCTGGTACTATATAAATATTTATAGAGAATAACTGAATCAATCGAATAACAGTACTATCAGGGTCATTTGTTGCCACAACTTATCACTATGTTTTGGTACTATGCTCCAAAACAGGAGTACCCAGAGGAAACCCTCACAAACACAGAGACCATAACCCCAGCACTGAGACAGCAATGCTAACCACTTATAGCACAGTGCTGCTGTCTTTTACAGTAAGCACTACTGGTTTCATTTCCTCACACTTCCTTTTCTTTTATATATGTAGTGCAAGTGTCCAGACCACCTTGTGTGCTTTTATAATCACTAAAGCTGAAACCACAAAAACACTACGACGCATAACACAGACTTTGTATAGCAAAGTGCAGAATAAAAATCTTACCTCTCTCCATTCCTTGTTTCCAATACCTTGTGTATACAATACACATACTGTAATAGGATAAAAAGAGAACAATATTAATCTTTGCTAATATGTGTAGTATTACATTTCCTAACTTCTTATATTTACATAAAGATAAGAAATGAAACCATCCAGCATAGCTTATATATAAGCACACACACATAGAAAGAATTGCCAGAAATCCACTGCTTGTAATGGTTTTATTTCTTCTCAATGTTATATACTAACTAGACAGTTATAATATATGAGCTACTTTTTATGCAGATTATAAAATCAAGCTGTTACTGGCTAATATAAAATGACAGCATTGATGTTATTAATAGCCTCCGCCAATTTTCCTTCCGGGTACGTCTGCCCATACAACAGGCATCCCTCTGATACACAGTCATTATTATTACATGTTCTTGCTATAAGGTAATCTGTGTTCTTACTCCATTCACATAGAAGTAGGCTGAAATCTAGTGAGTCACTATCTACCTCAGCCCTGGCCTAGAAAACGAGTCTATCCTGTCAGCTGTAATTTTGCCTGCTGTGTGAGCTACAATAGCTGAATGCTGCAGCAAAATGTTTCCTTTTCTGAACATGGGAAATGTCAAGCTTTACTGAAAGGTCAAAAGCAGCTACAAAAAATGTTTAATTGTAACAGCACAAGCATGAGCAGTTTTCCTGCAATATAACATTTAACTTTTTACTAATTATTATTACCAGATCCACATTAACTCCCTAAGGCTGGGCACCCACTGAGCATTGCATTAAATGCCGATGAAACTTCATGTCAAGTGCAATGATATTTGACATACAGTGGTAAAAAGCATATGCACTTGTGGCCAGGGGTAGGGGTGTCAGTAGAGGACACTACACTACACTGACTGCATCATACGCATGAATGTTCAAGGAGTGGCCAGTGTCTAAAAAACAGTACAAATGCTCTCAACAACAAGCACTGGATTATGGGAACCAAGGGGTTCCAGTCTCATAACCACTTATATGCTGTTACCAATGTGCACAATAAATCATTGTGTATTGCTCACATGGCAATACCAGCCTGATACTGCTTATGGTATTACTGTGTGCGCCCCACACAGGCATCTTCGGCCCTGCAATGGCAAGTCCCTGGGAAACCGTAACCACTTGGCCTGAGCACCTATTTTAACCATCACAGCTACTCATGATGCTTGCCACTCGGGCTGACTAGCAGAATAGGCCCATATGTGGCTACCTGAATTGGATTTTATAATAACAAAAAATATACTGATTGTGGTTAGAAAACGTATATACCATTATATATAAGTATAGAAAAGAGACAAATGACAAAGGGTAAACCATGTACTCCATTAATCTTCTGAATATATATGGAATATGCTTTTGAAGCATTGTATATGTCCCTCGCAACTATAAAGATTTTTAAACCAGTTTTTGCCTTTTCAAGTAGAACAGTGGTGAGAATCAGAGTCGCAGAGACATAATTCTTGTGAACATGGAATTCAACTCATACTGTATGTCACAATGTCAATATTACAGGTTTAGCGTTAAGGTCAAAGTTTGGTTTAAGGGTGTATTTTTCAGTTTGTCCTCATTTATTTATTCATTCATTTATCAGACAATTTGTGTCCTGATATTCTCTTTTTCCCTATCTCTCAGACTACATAAATCACTCGATGGTATGTGTAAATGGAAATCTATACCTGGTCTCAATCAATATTACATCTGTAAAAAGAATCAGCAGAAAATTTGATGTGAAATTCGGTGCACATTTAATTAGCCATGAGGTTTACCATGTGGCTAATTGTTAGCCCTGAGCTATTAAATTAGGTGCCACATCCTCCGTGTTAAGCCCCAGAGGGTGCACTAAGCGCCATTTTTTTCATTGCAGCCTCTGGTAACCCATAGATTCCGGCACTTAATGCAGAATCCATGGGTTAATGCACAGGGAATTTGACGAACAACTTAATATCTCCAGATGTTAAACCCAGAGCTTTATCCACAGGTAATTGAATCTGCACCACACTACTTAAAAAAAGCAATAAACTCTGCCCCTACCACGTCCTGAAAACATTAAATTCCACATAATCAAACAGTAATGCTTCAACACATTATTGTACAGTATATTATATTGTTGCTTTAAATGGAAAAACAGAGACACAGGAAAAATATATCCCAAATTGCAGCTATACAGGAAAATACATTTAAAGAAAATATTTTTATTTATTTATTTTTTACAAAAAACTGCCAATACTCTACAACTGCATTTACTACAGGGCACAAAATAAAACCACTACTTCCATGGTACAAGATGTCCTTTAAATAAATAAATAAATAAATATATAAAATAAATTAAAAATGGCAAACATCACATTTTAAAAGTATTTTAAATATATATATTTTGACTGTTCTGGTGATACTTTTGGGATATTTCTATAGCTGCTGGGTCTTCATTTATCTGTAGACTGCACACTACAATCATTAAATTCATGAAAACATTCCACATGCCCTTTAAGATATACTGATATACATATATATGCAATTGCAGTCGAATTGCCGCAAATGTCGAAAAACGGGGCATTTTCGACACAAAAAAATGATTCGACAATGCAATACAGTACTTTTCGACAAAAAACCTGCCGTTCCAGATTCGACTTTTTGCAATTCGACATTTACTCAAATTCGACATGTCTGCAATGGTAAAAATGCAGCTTTTCGACAAAAGTATATTCAATTGAAGAATGTCGATTCGACAACAGTGCTTTTCGACAGTCATTTCGTCAATTTCAGTCCGCCTCATTTTGCTGGCGGGATCTAATAAAAAATTTTAAAAACATGTTTTTTTTTGTGTTTTTTTTTATTGCTAATAGCATATCTATTTATATTAGAAGGGATTATGTACTTGGTTTGTCTATTAGGAGCCACAAGTATTATTTATATATTTTTTTAAAGAATTTTTTTTTTTTACTGACCAAAATAATATGGAGAGATAAGAGCATGTTTTTCAGAGGGAAGGGGTGGGAATGGGTTAAAAATCGTGGGAAAAAAATGCGTGGGGTCCCCCCTCCTAAGCATAACCAGCCTCGGGCTCTTTGAGCCGGTCCTGGTTGTAAAAATACGGGGGGGGGGGGGGGGGGGGGGATGACAGGGGATCCCCCGTATTTTCACAACCAGCACCGGGCTCTGCGTCCGGTCCTGGTGACAAAAATACGGGGGACAAAAAACTTAGGGGTCCCCCGTATTTTTAACACCAGCACCGGGTTCCACTAGTCAGAGAGATAATGCCACAGCCGGAGGGCACTTTTATATCGGTCCCTGCAGCCGTGGCATTAAATCACTAACTAGTCACCCCTGGCCGGGGTACCCTGGAGGAGTGGGGACCCCTTAAATCAAGGGGTCCCCCCCTCCAGCCACCCAAGGGCCAGGGGTGAAGCCCGAGGCTGTCCCCCCCATCCAAGGGCTGCGGATGGGAGGCTGATAGCCAAGTGACAAAATAAAGAGTATTGTTTTTTGTAGCAGAACTACAAGTCCCAGCAAGCCTCCCCCGCAAGCTGGTACTTGGAGAACCACAAGTACCAGTATGCGGGGGAGGAAACGGGCCTGCTGGTACCTGTAGTTTTGCTGCAAAAAAAATACCCAAATAAAAACAGTACACGCACACCGTGAAAGTAAAACTTTATTACATACATGCACGCCGACACACACATACTTACCTATGTTCACACGCCGACTCTGTCCACGTCTCCAAGTAGAATCCACGGGGTACCTGAAAATAAAATTATACTCACCAAAATCCAGTGTAGATCTGTCCTCTTCTTTTTTGTAATCCACGTACTTGGCAAAAAAATAAAACGCAAAACCCGGACCACGCACTGAAAGGGGTCCCATGTTTACACATGGGACCCCTTTCCCCGACTGCTGAGACCCCCCGTGACTCCTGTCACAGAGGGTCCCTTCAGCCAATCAGGGAGCGCCACGTCGTGGCACTCTCCTGATTGGCTGTGCGCGTCTGAGCTGTCAGACGGCGCATAGCCCTATTCCGCTCCATTATCTTCAATGGTGGGAATTTTGCGGCCAGCGGTGAGGTTACTCGCGGTCATTTTTCCCCCAGGATTTTTACAACCAGGACCGGCTCAAAGAGCCCGAGGCTGGAGGGGGCACCCCACGCATTTTTTTTCATGATTTTTTTACACACTTTTGTGCCGTCCATGAAGTCGAACCCAGGACGCACACTATCCGTCAATTGGTCCGTTTTTCGACAGCGGGACTGTCGAATCCGTTTTTTATTGAATATGTCGAATTTGGGTCCCGGCGGGAGGGTGTCTGACTGTCGAATTGTGTCGAATTAAAAAACGCATATACCCCATAGTTTTTTACTTTTTAATAAATTGATAACGGACATCATGTTTTTTAGTCTTGTAAACTGAAGCAATTCATAAAATTATATTTGTAGAGCTGAAGGGAGTGAAAAAAGCTAAGCATTACTTTAAGATTAATAATTTCCAACAACAAAATTCCATTCCCTTTAATCCGAGGGGTAGTTTAGAATACCTGCACCCTGACTACAACTGGATTAATAATAACGGTCACCCATAACTACTGATGAAAGTGAAGCAATTGGATCATGCCACGTCTTGCCAATCATCTGACCTATGGAATAAGCTACATTAGTGTTTTCACATGACCTTACAACAGCCACAACATAGTATTTCTGGAGCAACAGTAAACACTGACAAAAAAAACATTTCAAGATTTTTGTACATTATCAAAGGGCAACTCCATTTAAAGCTCAAGTATTGTGATGGGGATACCCACATATTAAGACATATTAATAGTAAATTGGTTAAACTTAGCATCAGTGTAAAGCAATCCTTTAGCCACTTTGAAAAAGGGCCTTTATATACACCTCATGAATTTAGTTAGCATGGCAATATGTTTTCCCAGGATAGTACTAAAACAAATGAGAATTTACAGTAAAGTAAGGTGGTAGATTTAGGGCCAGTCCACCCCAATCCTCTCACCTGTCCGTCTTCTCCTAACAGCTCCTCTGTCCTTCTCACCTGTCTGTCCCCGCTCCTCCTTACAAGCCATCTCCTCCTCTCAGTATCCTGTCCTTGCGCCACTCCTCACCTGCCTGCTGGATCAGTCTCCTCAGCTTTTCCCAGGCTGTGCTGTCCACTGGTGTCACCGCTCCATGCGTGACTAGGTGCAGGAGGAGCGGCGGGCCTTTTACAATGCAATTTAGATTTGCGTTTGGACATAACCCATCAAATATAAATCTCTTAGCACATTTTACATCTGCCCCACCTGCAGTGCAACCTGATTTTACCAAGGTGCATAGTTACTTGTCCTTTATTACCTGATTCCCAACTCAGTAGCAGGAACTTAGACTCAGTTCATAACATCTGAATTTAAGAGCTTGGTTCACTTAATAACTACAGGAAATTCAAATCTGCAATAGCAGAGAAAAGCTTAAATGCCAAATAGATTTTACACTAAGAAGTTGCCTCATTGCTGCAGTATGCCTTCCAGCAAAGCAACAGACCTTATTTTATTGGTAGTTGCCCTTTAAAATGGGTATGGGTCATTAGGTCGACCACACTTAGGTCGACAGTCATTAGGTCGACACGGTCCCTAGGTCAACATGTAGTAGGTCGACATGTGTTTTTTTATTTTTTTTTGTGTCGTTTTCTTCGTAAAGTGACGGGGAACCCCAATTAGTGCACCGTGTTCGCTCGCCATGCTTCGGGCAAGGTGCCTCGATCTGCTACCGCTGCGCTTGGCACAGGTTACTGTTCCCAATTGTACACCACGTGGATCGTAAAGTATCAAAAGTTTAAAAAATTAAGATTTTAAACCTACCGGTAAATCTTTTTGTCGTAGTCCGTAGAGGATGCTGGGGACTCCGTAAGGACCATGGGGATAGACGGGCTCCGCAGGAGACATGGGCACTTTAAGAAAGACTTTGACTCTGGGTGTGCACTGGCTCCTCCCTCTATGCTTCTCCTCCAGACCTCAGTTAGAGAAACTGTGCCCAGAGGAGACGGACAGTACAAGGAAAGGATTTTTATAATCCAAGGGCAAGATTCATACCAGCCACACCAATCACACCGTATAACTTGTGATATACTATCTAGTTAACACTATGAAGAACAACATATCATCGGCCCAAAACCGATGAAACTATAACATAACCCTTATGTAAGCACTAACTATATACAAGTCTTGCAGAAGTAGTCCGCACTTGGGACGGGCGCCCAGCATCCTCTACGGACTACGAGAAAAAGATTTACCGGTAGGTTTAAAATCTTATTTTCTCTAATGTCCTAGTGGATGCTGGGGACTCCGTAAGGACCATGGGGATTATACCAAAGCTCCCAAACGGGCGGGAGAGTGCGGATGACTCTGCAGCACCGATTGAGCAAACAGGAGGTCCTCCTCAGCCAGGGTATCAAACTTATAGAACTTTGCAAAGGTGTTTGACCCCGACCAAGTAGCAGCTCGGCACAGCTGTAGTGCCGAGACCCCTCGGGCAGCCACCCAAGACGAGCCCACCTTCCTAGTGGAATGGGCCTTAACCGATTTCGGTAACAGCAATCCTGCCGTAGAATGCGCCTGCTGAATCGTGTTACAGATCCAGCGAGCAATAGTCTGCTCTGAAGCAGGGCCGCCAACCTTGTTGGCTGCATACAGGACAAACAGTGCTTCTGTTTTCCTGATCCTAGCCGTTCTAGCCACGTAAATTTTCAAAGCCCTGACCACATCAAGGGACTCGGAATCCTCCAAGTCACGTGTTGCCACAGGCACGACAATAGGTTGGTTCATATGAAAGGATGAGACCACCTTAGGTAGGAATTGAGGACGGGTCCGCAACTCCGCTCTATCCATATGGAAAACCATATAGGGGATTTTATGTGATAAAGCCGCCAATTCCGAAACTCGCCTAGCCGAAGCCAAGGCTAACAACATGACCACCTTCCAAGTGAGATATTTCAACTCCACTGTTTTAAGTGGTTCAAACCAATGTGACTTAAGGAAACTTAACACCACGTTAAGGTCCCAAGGTGCCACCGGAGGTACAAAAAGGAGGCTGAATATGCAGTACTCCCTTCACAAAAGTCTGTACTTCAGGTAAAGAGGCCAATTCCTTTTGAAAGAAAATGGATAAGGCCGAAATCTGAACCCTAATAGAGCCTAAAATAAGGCCCAAATTCACTCCAGCTTGTAGGAAGTGAAGAAAACGGGCTAGATGGAATTCTTCCGTAGGAGCATTCCTGGCCTCACACCAAGAAACATATTTTCGCTATATTCGGTGATAATGTTTAGACGTCACGTCCTTCCTAGCCTTTATTAGCGTAGGAATGACCTCATCCGGAATACCTTTCTCCGCTAGGTTAAGGCGTTCAACCGCCATGCCGTCAAACGCAGCCGCGGTAAGTCTTGGAACAGACAGGGACCTTGTTGTAACAGGTCCTGCCTTAGAGGAAGAGGCCACGGATCTTCTGTGAGCATTTCTTGCAGATCCGGATACCAGGTCCTTCGTGGCTAATCTGGAACAATGAGAATTGTTATCACTCCTCTTTTTCTTATTATCCTCAACACCTCGGGTATGAGAGGAAGAGGAGGAAACACATATACCGACTGGAACACCCACGTGTCACTAGGGCGTCCACAGCTACCGCCTGAGGGTCTCTTGACCCGGCGCAATACCTTTGTAGCTTTATGTTGAGACGGGATGCCATCATGACTATTTGGGGTAGTCCCCACCGACTTGCAATCTGCGCGAAGACTTCCTGATGAAGTCCCCACTCTCCCGAATGCAGATCTTGTCTGCTGAGGAAGTCTGCTTCCCAGTTGTCCACTCCTGGAATGAACACTGCTGACAGAGCGCTTACATGATTCTCCGCCCAGCGAAGAATTCTGGTGGCTACCGCCATTGCCACTCTGCTCCTTGTGCCGCCTTGGCGGTTTACATGAGCTACTGCGGTGATGTTGTCTGATTGGATCAGAACTGGTCGATTTCAAAATAAGATCTCCGTTTGATGTAGGGCGTTGTATATGGCCCTTAGTTCCAGGATGTTGATGTGAAGACAAGTCTCTTGACTTAACCATAGTCCTTGGAAATTTCTTCCCTGTGTGACTGCTCCCCAACCTCGGAGGCTCACGTCTGTGGTCACCAGGATCCAGTCCTGAACGCTGAACCGGCGGCCCTCTAGAAGGTGAGCACTGTTTAGCCACCACAGGAGAGATACTCTGGCCCTGGGGGACAGGGTGATCCGCTGATGCAATTGCAGATGCGACCTGGACCATTTGTCCAATAGGTCCCATTGGAAGGTCCTTGCATGGAATCTGCCGTATGGAATGGCTTCGTATGTTGCCACCATCTTTCCCAGAACTTGAGTGCAATGATGTACTGACACTTGTTTTGGTTTCAACAGGTTCATGACTAGAGTCATGAGTTCCTGCGCTTTTTCCGTCGGAAGAAAAACCCTTTTCTGGTCTGTGTCCAGAATCATGCCCAAGAAGGGCAGACGAGTTGTAGAATTCAGCTGCGACTTTGAAATATTGAGAATCCAGCCGTGTCGCTGTAACACATTCAGTGAAAGTGAAACGCTGTTCAGCAACTTCTCCCGTGATCTCGCTTTTATGAGGAAATCGTCCAAGTACGGGATAATCGTGACACCCTGTTGCGCAGGAGCACCATCATTTCCGCCATTACCTTGGTGAAAATTATCGGGGCCGTGGAAAGCCCAAACAGCAACGTCTGAAATTGGTAATGACAATCCTGTACCGCAAATCTCAGGTACGCCTGATGAGGAGGATATATGGGGACATGCAGGTATGCATCCTTTATGTCCAGAGATACCAAAAAATCTCCCCCTTCTAGGCTGGCGATGACCGCCCTGAGCGATTCCATCTTGAACTTGAACCGTTTTAAGTAAAGGTTCAGGGATTTTAAATTTAAAATGGGTCTGACCAAACCGTCCGGTTTCGGAACCACAAACAGAGTTGAGTAGTACCCCTGCCCTCTTTGAAGCAGGGGAACCTCTACCACCACTTGTTGAAGACACAATTTGTGAATCGCATGTAACACTATCTCCCTTTCCAGGGTTTGTTTCGGTAGGGCCGATTTGAAAAACCGGCAAGGAGGCACTTCTTCGAATTCCAGCTTGTAACCCTGGGAAACTATTTCTATTGCCCATGGATCCACCTGTGAGTGGACCCAGACGTGGCTGAACAGTCGAAGACGTGCCCCCACAGGAGCCGACTCCCTCAGGGGAGCCCCAGCGTCATGCGGTGGATTTTGCAGAGGCCGGGGAGGACTTCTGTTCCTGGGAACTAGCTGTGTTATGCAGCTTTTTCCCTCTGCCCTTACCTCTGGCAAGAAAGGACGATCCACGTGCTCTCTTGCTTTAATTGGAACGAAAGGACTGCATTTGATAATGAGGTGCTTTCTTAGATTGTGAGGGAATATATGGCAAAAAAAATTGACTTACCTGCCGTAGCCATGGAGACGAGGTCCGAGAGTCCCTCTCCAAACAATTCCTCACCCTTGTAAGGCAACAACTCCATATGTCTCTTGGAGTCTGCATCACCAGTCCACTGTCGGGTCCATAAGACACGCCTAGCAGAAATAGATATAGCGTTTATCCTGAAACCCAGTAAACTAATGTCTCTTTGAGCATCCCTCATATACAAGACCGTATCTTTTATATGCCCTAGGGTCAATAAAATGGTATCCTTATCAAGAGTCTCAATATCCGTTGATAAGGAATCTGTCCATGCTGCTACAGCACTACAAACCCAGGCCGACGCAATAGCCGGTCTGAGTAACGTACCAGAATGTGTGTAAATGGACTGTAGGGTAACCTTCTGCTTGCGGTCAGCAGGATCCTTGAGGGTAGCCGTATCTTGGGATGGAAGCGCTATCTTTTTTGATAAGCGCGTCAAGGCCTTGTCCACCCTAGGGGAGGATTCCCACCATATCCTGTCCTGCGACGGGAAAGGATACGCTGTTAGGATCCTTTTGGGAATCTGCAGTTTTTTGTCTGGAGTTTCCCACGCTTTTTCACATACTTCGTTCAGCTCATGTGAGGAGAGAAAGGAGACCTCAGGTTTCTTTCCTTTATACATGTGTACCCTCGTGTCAGGGACAGGGGGTTCCTCAGTGATATGCAACACATCTTTTATTGCGATAATCATATATCGAATACCTTTAGCCACCTTTGGCTGTAATTTAGTATCATTGTAATCGACACTGGAGTCTGAATCCGTGTCGGTATCTGTGTCAACTATTTGGGATAGTGGGCGCTTCTGAGACCCCGAAGGTCCCGGCGACATAGGGACAGGCATGGGTTGACTCCCTGACTGTGCCCCAGCTTCGGCTTTGTCTAGCCTTTTGTGCAATAAATTAACATTTGCACTTAAAACATTCCACATATCCATCCAGTCCGGCGTCGGCACCGCCGACGGAGACCTAACATTCATAAACTCCCCCTCCTCCTTAGGTGAGCCCTCAACCTCAGACATGTCGACACACACGTACCGACACACCACACATACACTGGGAAGCTCTTTTCTGAAGACAGGTTCCCCACCAGGCCCTTTGGAGAGACAGAGAGAGAGTGTGCCAGCACACACCCCAGCGCTATATGACCCAGGAAAAACACAGTAAATTAATGTTTATCCAGCAGCGTTGTTTTATGTATCTGAGCCAATTATGTGCCCCCCCCCCCCCTACTTTAAAACCCTCTGTCACCGTGTGTTAAGCAGGGGAGAGTCCGGGGAGCTTCCTCTCAGCGGTGCTGTGGAGAAAAATGGCGCTGGTGAGTGCTGAGGGAGAAGCCCCGCCCCCTCGGCGGCGGGCTTCTGTCCCGCTCAAGTTTTTCAATACATGGCGGGGGCTCTTTTTATACATGTACAGTGTCCAGCTGTACATGTATATATACATCTGTGCCATAAGAGAGGTTTATATTGCTGCCCAGGGCGCCCCCCCCTGCGCCCTGCACCCTTACAGTGACCGGAGTGTGTAAGGTGAAGGGGAGCAATGGCGCACAGCTGCAGTGCTGTGCGTTACCTCAGTGAAGATTCAAGTGTCTTCTGCCGCCTCAGATGGGTCTTTTCCTCACATACTCAACCGGCTTCTTTCTTCCGGCTCTGCGAGGAGGACGGCGGTGCGGCTCTGGGACGGACGGCGAGGGTGAGACCTGCGTACCAATCCCTCTGGAGCTAATGGTGTCCAGTAGCCTAAGAAACAGAGCCCTGAACTCAGAGAAGTATGTCTGTTTCTCTCTCCTCAGTCCGTCGATGCAGGGAGTCTGTTGCCAGCAGGCTCCCTGAAAATAAAAAACCTAACAAAAATGCTTTCTTACAGGAACCTCAGGAGGGCTCCTGAAATGCACCCAGTCTCCACTGGGCACAGTATCAAACTGAGGTCTGGAGGAGGGGCATAGAGGAAGGAGCCAGTGCACACCCAGAGTCAAAGTCTTTCTTAAAGTGCCCATGTCTCCTGCAGAGCCCGTCTATCCCCATGGTCCTTACGGAGTCCCCAGCATCCTCTAGGACGTTAGAGAAATTAAAAACTCATGTCGACATATTTCCATGTCGACCTAGTGACCATGTCGACCAATAGTGGTCAACCTAATGACTGTCGACCTAAATGTTGTCAACCTAATGACCGTATCCCCTTTAAAATTGTGCCATTGACTACCCACAGTAGAGATGTGTATCAATTGGTTCAGAAAATATACTGTATACAGAAGATCACACGTTTCACTAGACTAGATACACTAGATTCCCTAGGACTAGGACTTTGAAAAGAATAAAACCTTTGTGAAATCATTAGTTTCCAGTGAATGAAGAGGATGAATTTTGGTCCAGCTCACAAAATGGTGGCTTCCACTGTGTGTAGATGACTGGAGTACATTAGGATGTTAAATAATAAAACTATAGCAATATCAACATTGTACATCAGCACCACAAATACACATTTTAAATTAGTAGTACATACCTTCTATTTGTGTTAGTGATGTTTTATCTTTGTGATGTCCCCAAAAATTGTGGCCTTGACATCAGAACAAAAGTTGCCAACAGATCAGCAATTATTTATGATGTGCTGGTCCTGAGATTATGGTCAGGGATAGAAAAAAAAAAACGGCGGTAAACACCATTGCTAACAAGCTAATGAATGAGGGGAACATTGCGAATCATAACAACGTTGCTCAAATTCATTGGCTCGTTGGCAATGCCATCAGCCATGTTTCATTGGGCCAAGAAAGTGAAAAGAGATGATGTTCTTACACGTTGGACTTTGATTTGGTCCATGGAATAATATACTTTGCAACCTCACGCTACAAAACATGCACTTTTATCCGCGATAAAATAGTTTTAAAATATGGAAATCACAAGAATATGTTTACATAATGAATCCTTTAAAGAAGTGTGATAAATTAATAACATACATACACATGAAATAAATAGGCAATATGGGGCCTAATTCTGAGTTGATCGCAGCAGCAAATTTGTTAGCAGTTGGGCAACCATGTGCACTGCAGGGGGGGCAGATATAACGTGCAGAGAGAGTTAGATTTGGGTGGGGTGTATTCAAACTGAAATCTAAATTGCAGTGTAAAAATAAAACAGCCAGTATTTACCCTGCACAGAAACAAAATAACCCACCCAAATCTAACTCTCTCTGCAAATGTTATATCTGCCCCCCTCCCCCCCCTGCAGTGCACATGGTTTTGGGCCAATTGCTAACAAACTTGCAGCTGCGATCAACTCAGAATTACCCCCATGGTACAATGCTGTTTTGCAGCCTTTAGCAACCAGAGAAAAGCTTTTTGTCAGCGTTATAATCAGGTGAAAAAAACGTAGCATGTGACTGGCTGCTGTTTATAACAGAGCATCACATTTTGCACAATATAATGAAAAAACCAACACATAATATATTTTTTCATTTGATAATAAGGCTCATTTGCACAAAGTAACAAGGGAACATTGCAAAATGCATGGTTAAGGATTACATATAAAAATAGTTGCCCACCATAGAGATACTAATGATAACATGATTTAGGATTGCATTAAAGTGGCACTGTAAACACTAGCGCTTTTCCAGCTCAATCGCTCCTTTGCTGACACATGCTGAATGGGGTATGCTTACCCATTGTCACACAGGAGCAATTAAGCTGTGAAGATGCCACAAACAACACTTTAGTATCTCATTCCAGTATGATGGGGAGCAGTTTCAGTGCTATGAACACTAGTGCTAATCTATCTGGAATCGTATCATTCAAGGCACCAATTTGAACCCACGATTAACGGGAGTTCAACATTTAAGTCTTAATTACTGCTCTGTACAAGGATGCTTCAAATGAGACAAATTAATTATTTAAAAAAATCCTGACTGGCGTGTTAGTAACAATTTTACTATAAACACTGCAAAAATTCCTACTGCATAAAAGACAGCATCAGAAAAATAAGCTGGCAGTGATGATCCTCAGCGGAACATCAAGCATAAATGCACAGTAATGACAAGTTATGTACCAATTGTTCTCCCATTATATTTACTAAATTATATCTGAAAGACAGGATGTCTCATCATAGTAAATAAAGGGTAACTGGACAAATGTAGCTGGCATGCAAGCCCACAAATTGTGTAGCCCAGATAAGCAAATAAGCATATGAAATAAATATGACCTCTGATTCTGTAATATGAATAATAACCAATAATGCAACATAATACAGGAGTAAAGAAAAGCAAAGCTGAAACAATTCTGCTATCATGGCCATACACTGAGATATGTCACAGTGTATGGTCCCAATATCTGCTTTCTTTTCCCTGGGGAATAAATACAGTGCTGCCAACCAATTATTGGATCTATCAGACATGCTGGACAATTTTGCATATACAACAGATCGATAATTACTGACCAATGCACTGTTCGGTTATCAGCGGTCAGGTGATCATTGGCTAATCATGCTGTAAATTGGACAGTGAATGTCCAGCAATACTGTTTCATTGACAAGTCTAAAGGCTCATACACACTAGAAGATTTTTTCCATAGATTTGAGTGTTAACGACGGCTGTGAATGTTCAAATCATTCAGATTGTACAAACTGATCTAGTGTGTACTCAGCAACAATGAACGATACGTGCACCCGTGATCGTTTGAAGAAGGTTGTCAGTCATCCATGCAAGCGGCGCAATCCCCTCAATCCCAGCAGTTCAACACCAGCCAGATCGTTAATCATTCAGATCGTTTGTAAAAAAAAAAAAAAAAGCTCAGTGTGTACACTTAATATCGTTTGTCAGGGACTCGAGGGAAATAGCACATCTTCCAAATTGTTCATCTTTCAAGTCTTCTAGTGTGTACGGGCCTTAAGACATAAGTGGTATTCAACTGTACACAGTACAAAAAATACAATGGCAATAATTCAGTGTGTAAATAATATGTTTCAGTTTTCTGCCTTTCACTTAAGCAGGTCCATAGGATTGTGCATGGTATGTAGCGTAACATTCAATGTGCGGCCCTTCAACTGTTGTTGAACTACACATCCTAGCATACCCTGCCACAGTTTTAGCATGCCCTAATTTTAAACCTGTGGCAGGCAAGCTGGGATGTGTAGTTCCACAGCAGCTGGAGGGCAGCATGTTGAATACCGCCTCTATATAAAAATAAGTACCAGAAATATTATTATTCTGATACAAGTAAAAGGAGTTTGCCACCCACACGTGACTTTAATGTGCAGTCCTGGCTTGTAAATAGCACTCTTGCAAATTTTCAAAGAATTATGGTGGTCCTTTAGGAATCAGGCCCAAAGCACTCTGTAAAGGCCCAGTATAGGCCATCTAAAGCATAGCAAGGATACTGTACATATCTACTGTCCACCCTAGGAAGACTGTCTTGAAACCTAGAAGAGTGTCTATGTGTGGGTAGCAGAGTGGATTCGGGGTGGGGGGGGGTACTTCCATTATATTGCTTGGAGTGCTCCTGGAAATTGAGCTAGAATATTAACTTATAAAACATGTCACATACAACAGAATAATGACTTAACCATACAGCACTCAAATGCTGTAGTTGGCACTAGGCTTTTTCCCATGCAAAGTTCTGTACCCATACTTAGCTCACTCATGAAATACATAGCAACATCATTATCACAAGACATCCACAATACCTTCTAATCTAAAAAAGAACTGTAATTGTGTGCACATTAGGGGAAAGATTTGGGGGTTTATTTACTAAACAATGTTGTAAAACTAAGCGCTTCCGATCATGTTTATGCCGAAATTCAAAAGGGCAATGTTTATACTACAGAATACTAGTCATGTTTTGCCAGTGAAATCTTTGGCCCTTTTAAATTTTGGGCATAAACACGATTAGAAGCACTCAGTTTTAGAACACCAAGCTTGGTAAATAAACCTACAGAATTGGACTATACAACTAGGAGAACAAAGATTATTTCATGAAACAGACTTAGAGGAATTTTGGGCAACGTTACCATAGCCAATTAAAAAACGTCCGGTCCAAGGATTTTCCAAGTAGGGTGACGATGTATGAAACTCTCTAAAGCGGACTAGTGGATCAATTGCCCATAACAGCCAATCAGCTTCCAGCTATCACTTTACAGAATGTACTTGATAAATGATAGAAGCTGCTTAGTTGCTATGGGAAACTTCTCCCCTTAGAAGGTTTGATACTACTCCCACAAAGTATTGACTTCTGGCCACACAGAGAAAGTTGTATATAGGATAAAGTCTTATATAAGTGGGTGTGTTGGGCAGTTATGAAAACTGTCCTATATATAACTGGGCAGTACAAATGTTGTGTCTATAGTAACATATTGGATGGTTTCTTTGTTTTATAAGCAATATTAGAACAATCTGAATCATTTACATATTGGGTGCACCAGTTGTTAAGACAGAACTATAAAAAAATAAACGATAAATAGCTCAATCTATCCAGCATTCCACACAATTATTCACAGTTTTGTAATAACATAATCAAGACTTGAAATTAAACTAAAGATCAGGAAATGCTCATGAACAGCAATATGTCTATATATGATATTTATATAGCACCAAATGTGCTCCAAATCTATATTATACAAATGTGTGCACTAATTACAATCATGTCTGCTTCAAACGCCAAATGCAAATTACAGTATGTGTTGCCGGGACAGAAGTATACAGAAAATAGTTACTACTTACATGGATCTGATTTGGAAAATGTGTCTCTGTCCAAAAGATTCCTGTTTGAAAAGAAAGAATATTTTCTATTAATGAGCTAAAACATAACAAATAATTAACATGAATCCTGCCAACGTGCACAAAAAAAATCCAAAATGTTTCAGTTTTCAGCAATCTAATTTAGATTCACAATACCCAGGGCCGGTTTGGGGGGGGGACAGAGCCGGTTTCCCCGAGGCCCAAATACACTGGGGGCCACCACACAAAGTCAGTCTGACCCTGCAATTGGCGAGAGCAGGTGCCAGCAGCATCTATTCCCGGAAGTGGGCTGCGGACACGATATGTTCTGCATGCACTGACTGCATACAGCACAGAGCGGCTCCCTAGTCCCCTCACCAGCATCACGTGACACATCTTATATGGGGACTCAAGAGCCGCTGCTCTGCCCTGTATGCATTATGAGGCAGAGCCTCATCTGTCATACTACAGTGAATATAGCACATTTTTCCACAGATCAATGTTATAATATACACAGATCAGTGTCAAAATCTGCTAGTTTCACTAGAGTATGAAGTTTCTGCACTCTGCTGCACATAGAGAGAAAGAGGCAGCGAGAGCTGTGCCTCCCTCTGGCAAATAGAAACTGTGAGGGGCTGGGGGCAAGGCCGCACCTCAGGAAGTATCAACTGCTGTGAAAAGTACCAGGTTGAGGCAGCTCTGACATGTGTGCTTTGCCATGGGCTCAAGGCACGGCCCCTCAGTGATGCCGCTGTAGTGGTCACCTCCTCCGGTACTAGTAACTATTCCTAGTTCCTGGCCCCCGAATTTGCACCCCCCCCCCCCCCCCCAGACCATTTCCACTCAAAGCTCTCAACTTCCTACGATTTGTGGCTAGATTAGGGGGTACTGCTTGGTTTCAATTGCTGGGTGCCTCCCTAGCCACTGACCTCACCGCACGTCACTGGGAAGCAGTGATAATGTATTTACTTTCAAACATGGCTTCTTTATTTTAATTCAATGTTTGTTGAAAAAAGAATGACAAAGTAAATTTTTTATAGGAGATTAGCAGTGTCACATGGTATAACTTGTTGAGGACTAGACTGTTGTTAAATTAGGTCTAACTAAAAGGATGCTCTATGCAAGCACCCTGCAGTGTGGAGCTTCCCAGAGCATCCAGGCAGTTCTCCACAAATCTTCTGCCTTCTGTAACTGACATACCCCCAGGGCACACAGCTGCAGCACCAAGTCTGTCACATGACTGTTTCATGGCTTTCACTGCATAGCATGTCAAATGGTCCAATACAAATGTCCTTAACACTGTATTTTTTTTTTCTTCTGCGCACATTAAGTGCTATGCAGGAGAGGCTTCAAAGATCACATAAACATTGCAATCTTTTTCAATGGTCTTCATGAACACATAAAAAGCAGTCAGTATGTACAGAATGGAATACATATTGTATCCCGGCTGTCGGCATCTTGACATTGAAGATCCTGACATTGGAGGGGTAAGTATTCCCCCCCTCCCCCTCTATCCTAACTCTGTACCCCCGCGTGTGGCGCCTATGGCTATCCATCCGGGGGTGGCTGCTCTGGCTAACCGAGTAAGGGGGGGGGGGGGGGGGGGGGGGGTTGGGGGCGGGGGACAGCTAGGGCTGAAAAACACCTAGTGCCTAACCTAAACCCCCACCCAGATACTTAACCTCGGGCTGTCAGTGAAGCGGCGCCAGTCTCCTGAGTGGTGTCGGGAATTCACATGACCGCCGGCATTCCCCTAAACGCTTCCCGCACTGAATGTATCTATATTATCTTTGCGGGACAGCTTCTCCATTATCATGCTCTCCTAGTTATAGTATTTACTTCTGAGTATCTGGTTTCTCCCGGAGAGCAGATTTTATATATAGGCAAGTATGCGCTATGGTCACACTTAGGGCCTTTTGTACGTAAAGCAAAAAAGCAAGCAACTGGGCAAACCACGTGCACTGCAGGTGGTGCAGACGTAACATGTGCAGAGATAGTTAGATTTGGGTGGGGTGTGTTCAAACTGAAATCTAAATTGCAGTATAAAAATAAAGTTGTCTAACATTTGTGGGCTGCATGCAAAGCAGCCAGTGTTTAGCCTGCACAGAAAAAAAATATATTAATGTATTTGTTCTCCCTGCATGGCAAACTGGTTTGTTCCAGGCACAAATTTACTTGCTTTTTTGCTTTAATTATAAACATGAAACAGGCCCTTAGGGCACTAAAATTCTCATGATGAGAGGATTTACAAAATATGATTGTGATATTGTTGTGCAGATTCAAAACTTTAACACGCAAAGGCCCATAATATTCAGATAGCATTTAAAAAATATAATATTGTGAAGCTACCTGCGGTAGCTCCTGCCTTTAAGGAGGAGGGGGGCTGCCACAGGCCTGGTCCAAGGGAAGGGAGAGAGCCGCTGCTGCTGCTGCCGCCAGCTGTGTCACGTGTCCGTACACACACAGTCAAGCGGCTTCTAAGGACTGTATCAGCTGCAGTCCATAGAAGCCGGGGTTTGCACATGCACAGTCAAGTCGCCACTTGATGTGCATGTGTCGATCACTACCAGGCGATCGCAGACGGGTCTGGCAATCCCGGAGGGAGGAGATACCTCCCAATGGGACTGCCTGTACTGGGGTTGACTGGCAGGTAGGACTTCTAATAGAAGTCATCACTGTGCAGTCACAGACTTCAACTGGCTCACTCCGTGTAGTGGTGGATTTTACTGGGTGCAGCCCATAGGTAAAACCCACCACTGGAAGCTATTAAGTTGTAACGTTTAAAAAAAAGGGACATTTCCATTACAAAAATTAAATATTTTTTTTTTAAAAACAGATAAAGATGAAAATCTTTAAAAGCTGGAACTTTCCCTGGAAATCAGGCAAACCTATGCATCTTTAACATGCTTGTTCAAAAAATAAAAGCCGCTAAATAAACTGTACCGTATAAAATGCAATTACTTTTATTAACCCATGTAAAATCAGTACTTAATTATACAAATAACTGGCATAGATATAGCTGTCTTTAATAGTAGACATGGACAGTATTATTTTGAAAGGATCACAATTTCATGATGGAACATCATTTTAGTACCTTATCAATATTTTGGAATAAATAAGAATTCAAAATTATTCAGTATTTCATTCACACCCTCTACTTTTTTTTATCCTTTTTTTTTACATTTCATATATTTATTTTCTGCTATCTGCTTAACACTTAAGACTGCATAAGATACATACAGCAAATAAATAGTCCTTTTTGTTGCATTTTTCTTATTGTCTGACAAGGCATATGTCAAAATGGTAATATGATTATAGAGAACAGTCTTATTTAAAAGATTTTGTTAATGAACGTCAAAAACATTGATCGCTGGGTTCCATCACTGATATGTGGTTAGTCTGTATTTACTTCGCTTGATCAAACTTTTCCAGTGTTTTATCTGGACATATTGAGTTCTGAGAGTCTAATTAAATATAATTGAATCCACATACATCAAAATACAAATTCATCAAAATTAACAAATGATGTGTGTCCCCGGTTATGTATACTTGTTTACTTTAGGGTATTATTATTATTATTATTATTATTATTATTATTATTATTAGAATTATTAGTATTTTTATCATCATCATCATCATTATTAAAGCACCACTGGGGTTCCATAGCGATGTTCTTCGAATAGAAGATACAAATGATGTAATATAAACTGGATAGCAATAGACAGACTCACAACTATACATACAGTATATACATAATTATAACACAGATTACATAATTACATAGAGACCACAAAAGAAGAAATGGCCTTGCTCTCAAGAGGTTACATTCTACAGGGCTATGGATGGTCAGTCATACAGAAGCAGTGGAAAACAATTGGGGAATTGAAAGACTGGTGATTTTAGGAAAAGGGATAGTAGGCCTCTAATAAGAGATGAGTTTTAAAAGCATTTTTGAAGTCTGGGAGGCTGTATGAGTGTCTCAAAGTGGGATGACATTCCAGAGTTTGGGAGACAGGTGTGAAAGTACTGTAGGTGATCAGGGAGGAGGAGAGGCAATAGTCATTTCCAGGGCTTAGACAGTGGGAATCGGCATGTGTGGAAATGAGGAATAAGAGTGGATGTGTAGGGATGAAAACATGTTGAATCTCTCTGCACATGTTATGTCTAGAATAAAGGCGGGGAGACAGGAGAACAGTAGGCCAGTGAGGAGTAGGTTACAGTAATTTAGGCAAGAGATGACGTTTTGCTTGTATTGTGTGCTATGAAGATTTCCAGGTCTAGATATGTAATTAATTCTCTCACAATTGGCACATAAGCAGAGAAATTAATTACATATCTGGACCTGGAAATCTTCATAGCAAACAATACAATACATACAAGAACTCACTGGCAATAATACACTGTCAAGTACCAGTAACCATCACAACAACTGGTTAAAAAACATACCTGGAGGCCAATTTCCGAGGCTGAAACATAACTGTATGAGAATGAGACCTATCTCCAACAAAGCCAGGAGATGAAAAATAAATTTACCCAAAGAGGTTACAAAGAGGAATCTTTACAAGCATAAATAGAAAAAATAGCACTACTGGATAGAAAATACTTGATACAGTACAAAAGAAAAAATTAACAAAGATCAAACTGTTACTTTTAGAACACAATTTAACAGTCGGCATTATATACTTGAACCAATCCTAGCAAAACATTGGCATATTTTGCACTTGGACAAACAACTGCAACAAGATATAGGAGACCGTCCAAGAGTTATCTACAAAAAAGCACAGAATCTGAGGCAAGAACTTGTACAGAGCTACATCCCAATAAAAAATAAAAAGAAAAAACTCTGGAGAGAAAGACATTTTCACTGTCTAAATTGTCTACCATGTAGAACAACAAAAAGAACAAGTACACAACTAATCACGGAGTTCCACTCAAACATTACAAGTAAAGAATACAAAATCAAAGAGAAAATAACGTGTGAAACAGAAGGGATCATATACTGTGAGAGGGCAGCGGGTTGGGGGGACGGGGGAAGTCACTGGCCTCCGTTCCCCCCGGTCAGCGGCGGCGTTGCGGCGGGTCCTCAGCACGGAGGGGCTTGCATCCGGTGGGATTCAAGCCCCTCCAATCGCGGCGCGAGGAGGCGAGGATGGCGCCGGGCGGGAGCCAATCAGGGCTCGCGCCCGGTCAGCCAATCAGAGCATGCCGCGACGAGCCAATCAAGGCTCGCCGCGTCATAGCGCCGCCCCCTCCCAGCGTCTTATAACAGACGCGGCGGAGCGGGAGCGGCCAGTCGGCGCCGGGGACGGAGCAGAGAAGAGCTCCAGAAGAAAGAGAAGAAAGAAGGCGGCGGTCCAGGAGAAGAGGCGGCGGCGACGGCGACGGGAGCGGCCGAGAAACAGAAGACAGAAGAGGCCCCAGCAGGGAGAGACTGTCAACGGCCGGGAAGAAGACGTTGGGACGACCGCGGAAGAGGAGCCCACCGGAAGTCCCGGAGGAGAGTGCCGCTGTGTGTGGGAGGCAAAAGAGCTAACGAAGCTCCCCACCGCGGCCTCTCCCTACGGCCCGGTAAGCGGCCTCGTGCCGAGTCTCGCACTTCCTCCTAGACCACCGGGTGATCGGGCGCTAGGCCCGTGGGCATAGTCAGGCCCTCTCGGCCTGTGGGCAGATAGTCGGGCCCTTCCGGCCCGTGGGCAACCTGGTCGGCGCGTCTGGGCCTGGGAGGCCGCGCGTAGTCGGGGCTCCACCCGGCCCGCGGCCTGTAAGGCCAGACCCGACCATTTCCTCCTGCGGGGTTTTGGGCGTTAGGCCCGAACCCCTGCCAGTCACCCAGTCAGGCGGGCATTAGGCCCGGGGGCATAACGGGCCATAGGCCTGCGGAGCATAAGGGGACAGTAGGTCCTAGAGTACCTAGCCAGAGGGAGGGTAGGGAATCATAAGGTGACCCAGGGCATTAGATTCGGGTCATCCAACGGTACCAACTAAGGAGAGGGGGAGACCATCGGGGTGTTCTCAAATCAAGCGGAGCCCCGTTCCTTGCACACCTCGGCGAGTGAGCTGTGCGGCCGCTCGGGCGGGGTACATTGTAGGCGGGGCACGGAGGGTCGGCTGACCCTCACGCCTTGTGTATACTCCCAGGGTGGGGAAGAGCCGTGGAGAGTTGGTCACCACTAGAGCGAGGTAGCAGAACCTGCGTCGGACCGGATGGTAAGGTACTCTCCATTTATATTGTACTCGCATTGAACTTGTGTTTGCTTGACCTGTTGTAGCGATTAGGTGAAGTAGCCGTCCCGGTAAATTGTTGCAGTTCATAGTAGTTAGGCTCAGTTTGTTGTTAGCCGTTGTTTAGTTGTAGGGAGGCTGCTGTCATCCTTTTCCCCAGGAGCGGAGTGGCGCATCAAGCAAGTTGACAAGAGTACCAGTGTGAGTATTATTTGTGAGTGTGTGTCCTTGTCTGTGTTGAGCACCGGTCGCGGGATCCCGCTATGCCTAGCGGGCTCGCTCCCACCTCGGTGCGCAAGTGCCAAATAGGTGACGATTTGGGTAGCTGAGGCCCACGGGCCGATGATGACATTCACCTAATCGGTGAACGTCGCAGCCACCCCCGGTGTGCCACTTATTCCCCAGAAGGGAGAAGTGGCCCGCAGTGAGAATATTTCTTGTCCCCTTTTAGCCGGCGAGTTCTGGGCGGAGGCTCCGAAGAGGCGTCCTCTGAAATCAACGCTGAGCGGGCGGAGTGTGCGGCGCAGACGGAGGTAAGCAGTGATCCACTTACACGGCCGCAGGCTTCATACCACTTCGGCATCCTTACATTTTGCGTAGTCGGCAGGATCCTTAGAGAAGATGGATCGGGAAGTGGACAAGCCGGAGGACGACGGTAACGAGTCCCCCGAGGAGGCGAAGGACGCGCCCAACGATCCGCCTCGGGACAGGTTACCCATCGGGGCGGCCCTCAACCACCTTGACAAGTTCGACGGGCAGAATATGCCCTTGACGGAGTGGATCGAGCAGTTGGAAACCACGATCGACCTCTACCAGATTCCGAGACGGGTACAGGTGAATTTGGCATTGAAGGTCCTGACTGGCGACGCCCGGAAGACCGTGAGAGTACGCCCCGAGCGGCTTCGTAAAAGCCTGGCTGACGTCTTCACCATCCTGAAGGGCGTGTATGGGGAGAAGGCCACCACCACCACGCTGAAGAAGCGTGTGTTCGCACGGGTTCAAAGGGAAGATGAGACGATTTCCCAGTTCACGAACGCGATCCAGGAATACATGAGTTAGATCCAGACGAGGGAAGATGAGGAGTTGATGACAGGGGACCCGGATTCCACCTTGAGAGGTATTTTAATTGGTGGACTGAGGAGCAGGTCCCTGCGGAACTACCTCCAGGATAAGGTCGATGGGGATGGCGAGCTCACCTTCTTCGAAGTGTTAGAGATGGCACTGAAGAAAGAAGAAAATGCGGAGCTTAGTTCCAGCGCCGTGTCCGCACCACCCACTCAACCGATAGATAGGGTCCGGGCGCCGGAGGTTAGTCCCTTGGAGGGATGCATCAAGGAGCTAACCACCACGCTCCTTCTCGTCCAAGACGAAGTGTCCCAGTTAAGGCAGAGGGTGGAACGGGCCGAAAGCCGTGACGCCGACCCCGAAAGGAGGGGTTGGGACGACGAGGATCGGGCCAAGGAAAAGAACCCTCGGAGGAAAAAGGAGACGGAGACCGCTGGACGTCGGGGAGGGGAGGTGCGCCTGAGGGGACCCCGTGAGTTGGTGTGTTGGGAATGTGAGGAGCCTGGACATTTCGCTCGGGATTGTCCGGGGCGCCGCTCCGGACGGGAGGGGCGTAGGAGACCTTTAAACTAAGGTCCCTCGCGGTAACGGGACAATCCGCGGGGGAAGGCGGCGCCCAAGTAGACGTCGTCGACTCATCGGACTTGTTCGGTGAGTGTCCCACGGTAGTGGCAAAGTTAGGAGGGAGGGATCAACGTTGCCTTTTGGATACCGGATCGCAAGTGTCCACCATGTCCGAGAAACGGTTTAGGGAAGACTATGCCCATCTCACGACCACCAGTGTCGGGAATTGGGTAACCCTAGTGGCCGCGAACAACCTTCCCATTCCCGTAACAGGGGTCGTGTGGATTGAGGTGGAGGTGTATGGGCAGTCCCTTGGAAAAAAGGGGTTCGTAGTGGTGAGTGGCGAGGAGTTTCACCATGGGCCGGTGATTCTTGGGATGAACATCCTACGGAGTCTAGATCGAGTACTCGTACACGATAAGGGCCCCCAGTACTGGAAGTATCTGGGTGTGCAGAAGCCGGTGCAGCAAGCTTTCCAGAGAGTCGTCCAGCGGAACGAAGAGACCGCCTCTGTGGAAACCTTGCGCCCCCTCGGCCTGATCAAGACGCGACATAACCAAAGGGTGAGGATCCCAGCGAGACAGGAGGTGGTCCTGGAAGTACCCGTCCGTGCGCAGCAGCGGCTAGAAGGAAGGGAGGTTGTGATAGAACCTTGTTGGTTCAGGCAAGTGGAGGCCGGGTTGCTGCTGGCCAGAACCGTAGCGGTCGTACGGAATGGCACCGTACCCCTACGGGTGTGCAACCTGGGAAACTCACCAATTAAGATTCCGGGCAGGTCGGTGCTGGCCCATCTAGAGGCTATCCCCGAGGGTGGTATTGAACCCGGCCCTAGGGTTACCTTAAAGCCGGACGCATGCGAGCCTTGGACGTTGGCCGTCGCCCTTGAGGAAAAACAGGAACCCACCGCGGAGTGGAACGGGGACGTGATCCTGAACCAGATGGATGTAGCACTGGAGGGCCTTAGTACAGCAGAGGTGGACCGGGTAAAGCAAATGTTGTGGGCACGACAGAAGTCGTTCTCTCGCAGCGAGGAAGATTTTGGTCACACGACCGAGATAGAGCATGAGATCAACACCGGTGACAGTCTGCCCGCTCGGGAGCGCTATCGGCAGATTCCCCCGAAGCTGTACCAGGAGGTCAAGACCATGATCCAACAAATGTTAGCCAACGGCGTTATCAGGGAAAGTAAGAGCCCATGGGCTGCCCCCATTGTGCTGGTAAAGAAGAAAGACGGGACAATCCGATTCTGCGTGGACTACCGGAGACGCTTATCCGTTACCCCGCATTGAAGAGTCACTGGCGGCTCTAGGGAAGTCGCGCTTCTTCTCCACGCTGGATCTGGCCAGTGGGTACTGGCAGGTGCCCGTCGCGGAGAAGGATCAGGCGAAGACGGCATTCGTTACGCCCATGGGGCTTTTTGATTTCTGTCGAATGCCCTTCGGACTCTCCAACGCACCGGCCACGTTCCAGCGCCTAATGGAGCGCTGTCTCGGGGACTTGAACTTCGAAGCAATCCTCATCTATTTGGACGACATTATAGTGTTCGCCCCCACCCTGGAGGAACACTTGCATAGGTTGGAACAAGTGCTCCAAGATTGGAACAATACGGCCTCAAATTGAAACCACGGAAGTGCCACCTCTTGAAGTCCAGCTTGGAATACCTGGGCCATGTAGTCTCAGAGGAAGGGGTGCGGCCCACCCCCGACAAAATTGCCGCAGTCCAGGAATGGAGGACCCCGGGCAACGTGACGGAGTTGAGGGCATTTCTGGGATTGGTAGGCTACTATCGGCGGTTCATTCGAGACTTTGCCAAGATTGCAGGCCCCCTGCATGGACTGTTGCGAGGTGTTGCCACAGATGTGCGGAATCGGGCAGTGGCGTGGGACCAAGCGCAGGAGGTTGCCTTCACGGGGCTTAAACAAGCCCTCACCCAGGCCCCCGTGCTGGCTTATGCTGACTTTGACAAGCCATTCATATTGTACACCGACGGGAGCCACCAAGGCCTAGGGGCTGTACTCTCCCAGCTGCAGGAGGGCCAGGAGCGAGTTATCGCATATGGGAGTCGGAGTCTCCGGGAGTCGGAGCGGAACCCTGACAACTACAGCTCGTTCATGCTGGAGTTGCTGGCAGTCGTCTGGGCGGTCACCGAGAAGTTTGCAGAGTACCTGACCGCCACCGACTTCGAAGTGGTCACGGATAACAACCCCCTGTCGCACCTGCATACAGCTAAGTTGGGCGCCCTGGAGCAGCGTTGGGTAGCACGCTTGGCCAAGTTCTCCTTTAAGATCCGATACCGGCCGGGTAAGGCGAATACCAATGCAGACGCCCTGTCCCGCTACCCAGTAGGGCTACCTACGGGGCCCACGGACGAAGAGAGAGAGGGTCAGGAGATCCCTGACCTTACCAGGATGACCCCCAGCCCGACCGGGCCCAAGGCAACACGCGGGATTCTACTACAGAAGGCCTTGCCGGACTGGGCTGCAGCACAACGGCAAGACCAGGAGGTGCGGTGTGTGCGAGGGTGGAAGGAGCGGGACTACTGGCCGTCCTCCGTGGAGAGGCTGCAGCTTAGCCCGTGGGGCAAGAGGCTGGTACGTCAGTGGGAACGATTGGCCGTACGAGGAGGGGTATTGTGCCGCCAGGCTTATCTCGAGCACGAGCTCCGGAAGGTGTGGCAGGTTGTTCTCCCCAGAGAGTTGGCCCGTGGTCTGGTGACAGAGGCCCACGAAGAAGGCGCCCATTTTGGTACAGAGAAGACCCTGCAATGGGTCCGCCGGCAGTATTTCTTCCCGGGTTTACAGACCCTGGTGGAAAGCGTGTGTCAGACATGTAGGAGGTGTGCTGTTACCAAAAGTGGCGAACAACGGGCACCAGTGCAGACCATTCGGACCACCAGACCCCTGGAGCTCCTCATGGTGGACTATGTCTTGATAGGGGAGTCGGTGCGTGGGTACCAGTATGCCATCGTGATGACCGACCACTTCACCAAATTTACAGTGGTTGTCCCTACTATGGACCAGACTGCCGACACGGCGGCTAAGGCCATTGTTGAGCATTTTATCCGAAGGTACGGCGGCCCGGAGCGCCTCCATTCGGATCAAGGTGCATGCTTCCGTGGTCTGGTGACAGAGGCCCACGAAGAAGGCGCCCATTTTGGTACAGAGAAGACCCTGCAATGGGTCCGCCGGCAGTATTTCTTCCCGGGTTTACAGACCCTGGTGGAAAGCGTGTGTCAGACATGTAGGAGGTGTGCTGTTACCAAAAGTGGCGAACAACGGGCACCAGTGCAGACCATTCGGACCACCAGACCCCTGGAGCTCCTCATGGTGGACTATGTCTTGATAGGGGAGTCGGTGCATGGGTACCAGTATGCCATCGTGATGACCGACCACTTCACCAAATTTACAGTGGTTGTCCCTACTATGGACCAGACTGCCGACACGGCGGCTAAGGCCATTGTTGAGCATTTTATCCGAAGGTACGGCTGCCCGGAGCGCCTCCATTCGGATCAAGGTGCATGCTTCCAAGGTCGGGTGATGGAGCGGCTGTGTCGCACCTATGGCATGAATAAATCAAGGACCACCCCGTACCACCCCCAGGGGAATGGAGCCTGCGAGCGATTCAACCGGACGTTGCTACAAATGCTGAGGGTCCTGGAGGCTCACAAGAAGCGGCGCTGGCCCGACTTTGTCCCGGAGTTGGTGTGGGTATACAACAACAGAGTACACCGGACCACGGGGTTCTCGCCGTATTTTCTGCTGTTCGGCCGACCAGAGAAAGACCTGCAGGACCTCGATCTGTCCCTACCGGCGGAGGAGGAAGAGTGGACGCACAGTGGGTGGATTGAGGAGCAGAAACGCCGACTGACGTTCGCCCAGGAGGTGGCAGCGGGGAACATCGGGTCCAACCTGCACCCTAGTCCCGGGAGGTCGCTAGGAGGACCATTCGCGGAGGGACAAAGAGTGTTAGTCCGAGAGAAACGTCCTGGAAACAAATTGAGCGAACGATGGGAGGTGATGCCATATATCGTGCAGCGGCGAGTGTCTCCTGACAACCCCGTTTACGAAGTAAAGGCGGAAGACGGGAGTGGGCGTGCCCGCACTTTACATAGGAACATGCTGCGTCCCTGCCTATTTGAGGACCTGCTCCCCATGGAGACAGTCCCAGGGGCTACTCCGGGATCGGAGGAGGATGATTGGTGGGTTCCGCCGCCTGAAGGGGCCCCGGACCCTCCGCCATCGGGAGAGTCAGCCGAGAGTGGTGAACTGGTGACTTCTGTGCCAGAGGTTTCCGTCCCCACCTCAGCAACCCTGCCCAGGCGTTCAACTCGAACTACACTTGGGGTGCCGTCCCCCCGCTTCGCGGACCCAAACTTCGAGTGGGCCGCAGCTCGCATCTTTGTAGGGTCTACAAAGGAAACAGGGGGGAGAAATGTGAGAGGGCAGCGGGTTGGGGGGACGGGGGAAGTCACTGGCCTCCGTTCCCCCCCGGTCAGCGGCGGCGTTGCGGCGGGTCATAAGCACGGAGGGGCTTGCATCCGGTGGGATTCAAGCCCCTCCAATCGCGGCGCGAGGAGGCGAGGATGGCGCCGGGCGGGAGCCAATCAGGGCTCGCGCCCGGTCAGCCAATCAGAGCATGCCGCGACGAGCCAATCAAGGCTCGCCGCATCATAGCGCCGCCCCCTCCCAGCGTCTTATAACAGACGCGGCGGAGCGGGAGCGGCCAGTCGGCGCCGGGGACGGAGCAGAGAAGAGCTCCAGAAGAAACAGAAGAGACAGAAGAAAGAGAAGAAAGAAGGCGGCGGTCCAGGAGAAGAGGCGACGGCGACGGGAGCGGCCGAGAAACAGAAGACAGAAGAGGCCCCAGCAGGGAGAGACTGTCGACGGCCGGGAAGAAGACGTTGGGACGACCGCGGAAGAGGAGCCCACCGGAAGTCCCGGAGGAGAGTGCCGCTGTGTGTGGGAGGCAAAAGAGCTAACGAAGCTCCCCACCGCGGCCTCTCCCTACGGCCCGGTAAGCTGCCTCGTGCCGAGTCTCGCACTTCCTCCTAGACCACCGGGTGATCGGGCGCTAGGCCCGTGGGCATAGTCAGGCCCTCTCGGCCTGTGGGCAGATAGTCGGGCCCTTCCGGCCCGTGGGCAACCTGGTCGGCGCGTCTGGGCCTGGGAGGCCGCGCGTAGTCGGGGCTCCACCCGGCCTGCGGCCTGTAAGGCCAGACCCGACCATTTCCTCCTGCGGGGTTTTGGGCGTTAGGCCCGAACCCCTGCCAGTCACCCAGTCAGGCGGGCATTAGGCCCGGGGGCATAACGGGCCATAGGCCTGCGGAGCATAAGGGGACAGTAGGTCCTAGAGTACCTAGCCAGAGGGAGGGTAGGGAATCATAAGGTGACCCAGGGCATTAGATTCGGGTCATCCAACGGTACCAACTAAGGAGAGGGGGAGACCATCGGGGTGTTCTCAAATCAAGCGGAGCCCCGTTCCTTGCACACCTCGGCGAGTGAGCTGTGCGGCCGCTCGGGCGGGGTACATTGTAGGCGGGGCACGGAGGGTCGGCTGACCCTCACGCCTTGTGTATACTCCCAGGGTGGGGAAGAGCCGTGGAGAGTTGGTCACCACTAGAGCGAGGTAGCAGAACCTGCGTCGGACCGGATGGTAAGGTACTCTCCATTTATATTGTACTCGCATTGAACTTGTGTTTGCTTGACCTGTTGTAGCGATTAGGTGAAGTAGCCGTCCCGGTAAATTGTTGCAGTTCATAGTAGTTAGGCTCAGTTTGTTGTTAGCCGTTGTTTAGTTGTAGGGAGGCTGCTGTCATCCTTTTCCCCAGGAGCGGAGTGGCGCATCAAGCAAGTTGACAAGAGTACCAGTGTGAGTATTATTTGTGAGTGTGTGTCCTTGTCTGTGTTGAGCACCGGTCGCGGGATCCCGCTAGGCCTAGCGGGCTCGCTCCCACCTCGGTGCGCAAGTGCCAAATAGGTGACGATTTGGGTAGCTGAGGCCCACGGGCCGATGATGACATTCACCTAATCGGTGAACGTCGCAGCCACCCCGGTGTGCCACTTATTCCCCAGAAGGGAGAAGTGGGCCCGCAGTGAGAATATTTCTTGTCCCCTTTTAGCCGGCGAGTTCTGGGCGGAGGCTCCGAAGAGGCGTCCTCTGAAATCAACGCTGAGCGGGCGGAGTGTGCGGCGCAGACGGAGGTAAGCAGTGATCCACTTACACGGCCGCAGGCTTCATACCACTTCGGCATCCTTACATACTGTACCTACTGGAATGCTCATGTGGCCTCCAGTATGTAGGGAAATCTTAAAGAAAACTTAAAACCAGAATTGCGGAGCACATTTTTAACATTAAAAGGACTCTTGACCCACAGCCTTTCCAAACACTTTTTTGCAGCCCATAACAAAAACCCAGCAGAATTAAAATTCATAGGTATTCAAAAAATAAAAAGAATAATTGGAGAGGTGGTGATTTCTGCAAAGAAATGGATATTTTTCTTACATTGCAACCCAATGGGTTAAATATCTATTTTGACCTTAATACTTTCCTTTAAGCTAATAACACCATAAAAACCACTTTCATTCATTTCTTTATTACTAGATCATTCTTTATCAATATACCACTTCTATTTAATACAATACCTGATTTATTTATATATAATTTTTTATATATATATATTGCTTTTTATGCACTGCAATCTTCCCGTTTTTATCAGTAATTGAAGGACATTACCATTTTTATCCAATTATTCAATAAAGACTTGATTATAAATATGAGACCCCAGACCAGGGGCGTTATCCTTGAGAAAGGGCTGACAAGCCCAAAACGCATTGGACGAGTGTGGACACAGTGCACAGACCAAAGTGCTGACATCACAGCATCGCGCCAACAGTCAGAAAGACATGCTGCACACCAGAAGGCAGAGGGAACCAGCCGGCTACAGCGAAGAGTCAACGCTAAAAGTTAGTAAGCGTCAGGGATAGATTAGTCAGCCTGTGCTCTAACCTATATGCGGCTCCAGCCGTCGCCATCTGTCACGGAACCCACTGCAGTTTTAACTGCATGGACCCTGACCATTCATTCTACACAAGAGGTTTTTTTTACATGTTTTGCACTAATAACTTTCATTTACAGGTATTGCATTTTAGTAACAAGCACTCCTTTATTGATTTTAACACTTGCCATTATGACAGGAGCTGCTACACATTTTATACTTATTAGCGTGGAATTTATTCTATACTACCACATTGAAGTAGGACTGTTCATCTGGAAAGAGAGAATATATGTAGAATGAGAGAATTAATGTAAAATGGTGGAAGCCAGCAAGAGTGTGGTACCTTCCAGATGTACTCAGTTAAGCAAGATCATTTTTGGAGAAAGCGGGTTAGAGTGTATTGGCAAGACTGAGGATTGACCTATTGTAGGTTATTAGTGGCAGCAGGGTAAACAGAGCCCATGGCAGGGGTCAGAACTTTGGGGGTCATTCCGAGTTGATCGCTCATTGCCGATTCTCGCAGCACAGCGATCAGGTCTCTACTGCGCATGAGTATGCACCGCAATGCGCACCCGCATCGTACGGGTTCGAAGCGGATTGTTGAGTGGTGGTGGTTTTAACAAAGAATTCATTCGCATAGGCGATCGCAAGGAGATTGACAGAAAGAGGGCGTTTATGGGTGTCATCTGACAGTTTTCTGGGAGTGGTAGGGAAAATGCAGGCATGTCCGGGTGTTTGGAGGGCGGGTGTGTGACGTCAATTCCAGAACTGGACAGGTTGAAGTGATCACAAGGGCTGAGTAAGTTCAGACCTACTCAGAAACTGTACAAACTATTTTTGCAGAGCTCGGCTGCATAGGCGTTCGCACACTTGCAAAGCAAAAATACACTCCCTTGTGGGCGGGGACTATGCGTTTGCACGGCTGCTAAAAGTAGCTAGCAAACGATCAACTCGGAATGAGGGCCTTTGTTTAAGAGGGAGAATGCCTGTTCAGAGAAGGAGAGGGTGGATATGGGTGACCAAGGAGGCAAAAAAAAAAGAAGTAAGATTTAAAGGGATTCGAGATACTGTAACACCTAAAAAAAGTAACCTTATGGGAAGGGTAAGGAGTATTGAATGGAAAATTTTGTAGGAGATGGAGTTTGGAGAGGGGATTTTTTTAAGTCTGAATAAACACAAACGTGAGAGAAGCCCAAGTTGGGGTAGTGGCCACTGTTGTCAGAAGGGGAAGATTGAGAGAGGTTAAATGGAAAAAGGGAGGTAAAAAAACATTGGCAGCAGAGCTGTAATTAATCAGAACGTTAAAGTTTCTCAAGATGAGAGAGAAAGTGGAGGTCTGTGAAGTGAATGCAGGGGAGACAGACTATGAAGTTATCAAATAAATGGGAGATGGCACCAGATAGGCATTAAATGGTGTCCATCTTCACAGGAAGATCTATACTTGGTTGATGTGTGACTGAATGATTGAACCCTGTAAATAATGGTTGACAAATGATACATACCATAACAGTATTCATGTCACCATTGGGCCAATCCGGCCATTTTTCCCCCTAGATTGAATGCCAAAATTTCCACATTTGGCTACATTAATATATGTTGTGAGTTTCAGACTCTCCTGGTACTATGCAATTTTGCAAATGTTTCTATTCAATGTGTATATTTGTTTTGTTTGTTTTTTGTCAGATAATACATTGTATGAACTGTAAAGATGCTGCTTATTTCAGTTACTGCTGTCAGCTTTTCCTGGTCGCTAATGATGTGGCACTACAAAATTACTAGTGTGTGAAAGGCACATTGAGACTCTAACAACTTTTCTTTGTGCTCTCATAAAGCTGGCTGTTTTATTCTGAACATCTATTAATGTCCACAATTAGTCCACAATTAGTTCTATTGTTTCTCAAATTCAAAGAACAGATGCAAGGAATAAACACCAGCTCAGATAAGATGTTTTTTGTTTTTTTGTTGTTTTGTTTTTTTATTCTGAAGTCATAGACAAAAACGAATAATGAGTAAAGCAGAATTCTTGTTACAATGGTTTTATCTTTAGTATATATTTAAATCATAAGAAACTTTAGTTGAAAGTTAAAGCCTTTCATGCATAGTGACATCAACACTCACTCAGCTCTTCCCTTCATTGATGACACAATACTGTATTAAAAGGAATAAAATGATCAGAACAAAGCTTAATTGTATATAACTACCAACATAAAGACACTGGACTTTTATGAGTGTGAATTAAAAACATTGTCTAGATCAGGGGTAGCCAACCAGTCAGAGGCAAACAGCCCAAAAATAGTTGTGGTAAAGCTAAAGAGCAGATATGATACACGCGCCGTATGTGTATCATATCAATTTTTGGGCACACCCAAAAATTGGGTGTGCCCTTACTGGCACAAGGCCACACCCCATTTTTGTGCTCCCCCTTCGCTCTGAGCCTCTCAGCCTGCTCCCCCTTCACTCTGTGCATCTCAGCCTGCCCACCTTCACTCTGTCCCTTCTCAGCCTGCTCCCCTTTAATTCTGTGCCACTCAGCCTGCTCCCTCCCATTCACTCTGTGCTTCTCTGCCTGCTGCCCCTTTTCTCTTTGCCTCTCTGACTGCTGCACATTGTCTCTGTGCCTCTCTGCCTCTTTACTGTGTCTCTCAGTATCCTTCCCCTCTCTTTCCCCTCTAGTCCCTGGATGACGAAAGAGCCGCATGCGGCTCAAAAGCCGAAGGCTGGCCATCGCTGGTCTAGATAGTCAATAAGTTAGAAACAGATGGTTGACAGTCAAAATGTCTACAGTTGATTTCATCTTGGACTTAGGTCGACAGGGTCAAAAGGTTGAAACAGAACAGGTAAACACTTTTTTTTGTTATTTCAACCATAATCATAACTGTCCACCTGGTGTCTAACCCTAACCATCCCCTCTGGCAACCTAACACTAACCCTCCCCCGTGCCTAACCCTAACTCTAAAAATCCTGAAAATCCATGTGTAAACTTTTTTATGTTGACCATTTGCATGTTGACCTTTTGACCATCTTCTGTCAACTTACTGACTATCTAGACACTGGCTATCTTCGATCTGGATACTATTTTCCATGGCAGACGATAATACATATGGGTGGTCATTCCGAGTTGTTCGCTCGTTGCCGTTTTTCACAACGCAGCGATTAGGTGGAAAATGCGCATGCGCATGGTACGCAGTGCGCATGCGCTAAGTTATAACACAAAACTTAGTAGATTTGCTGGTGTTCGTGCGGCGCTTTTCAGTCTCACTGCTGATCGGTAAGTGATTGACAGGAAAGGGGCATTTCTGGGAGGTAACTGAGCGTTTTCCGGGAGTGTGCTAAAAAACGCAGGCGTGCCAGGGAAAACCGCAGGAGTGGCTGGAGAAACGGGGGAGTGGCTGGCCGAACGCAGGGCGTGTTTGTGACGTCAAACCAGGAACTAAACGGACTGAGGTGATCACAATCTAGTAGTAGGTCTGGAGCTACTCAGAAACTGCAAGGAATTATTAAGTAGCAGTTCTGCTAATCTTTCGTTCGCAATTCTGCTAAGCTAAGATACACTCCCAGAGGGCGGCGGCCTAGCGTTTGCAATGCTGCTAAAAGCAGCTAGCGAGCGATCAACTCGGAATGACCACCATGGTTCAAGTACAGTAGATCTGTCTAACTTCCTATGATGGGAGAAGGGGGCTAACCCTGGCCTGCATGTTATAGGTCATGCAATCAACATCAAGACAAGTAACCTTTTTAAATGCTTGTACACTTTCAATTTTCAGAATTTTTCCTCATACACCTTTAATTATTTTGTATGATAAGTTTGTAATAGATGATTAAGTACTATAAATAGGTCCATAGGTCATAAGACTCATGGGAGGTTACATCTCCTAGAATACAATCATAATCACTAGCAATATAGTGCAGTAATGCCAGGTGCTACTTAATATACGGCAGGCCGACTTCATAAGTTACAGACTGTGTACAGTCTGCACTTATGCCGGACAGTGAACGCTGCCTAATGCATGGGTCTTCAACCTGCGGTCCTCCAGCTGCTGTGGAACTACACATCCCAGCATGCCCTGCCGCAGTTTTAGAATGCCTTAATAGCAAAACAGTGGCAAGACATGCTGGGATGTGTAGTTCAACAGCACCTGGGGGGCTGCAGGTTGAAGACCCATGGCCTAATGCAATGGTAGAGTGACTACCATTGTTACAGCATGGAATATGTGTAAATAAATACATTTCTAACATTTTCACTTGAGATAAATTTAACATTATATCAGTAATTAACATCACTTATCAAATAGCAGAATATACCTCGCAGTGCTAAAATGATTGCAGTTGTATCAGCTACTATTAATCCCTTTCATTTGCTGATTGGAGGATAATCATAAATATATGCCAATTGCCGATGCTTCACTCCTTATACCAGTGGTTCTCAAACTTTTTTGAATCATGGCGCCCTAGAGCATCATCATTTTTATCACAGCACCCTTAGGTCAAAAGTTTTTTATTAGAAAGAAATATGAAATTAAGTAAAATGTGTTTATATGTCATCCTTAGGTTTAATTGTGTGGTGAGGGACAATATTTGCTTCTGTTTGCCCACATATTTTATGATTGACAGCCACCAGCACTGTTTTTTCCTATTACATTGACCAGAAATAATTTTAATTGGTCCTGGTCCACCAACCCAGGGCTCCCTTGCAAGTGTCCTGAGGCACCCCAGGATGCCACGGCACACAGTTTGAGAACTTCTGCCTTATACGGTAACAAATGTTGTATTGCGATTACGGAAAGCTATAAGAGAAGTGCAACATTTCTGCTACAACTTCACTTTTGCCAAACTGTATCTGCAACTCTTCTGATATATTGTGTCAATTATACCCCTTTCAGACCGCCACCTATGAAGATGGGTTATTGGCACATGAGTGTGCATAACCCGTGTTCAGGTGCGGTCTGAAAGGCGCAAGGGTTGAAATCCCGGGTCGCGACCCGAGTTGAACTCTTGTTCAACCTGGCTAACTGTGCGATGTGAACAGGAGCCGTGTCGATGCGACCCATCTCCCGTTCACTCTCTCTGTGCAGTCGACGATTGGAGATCATATGATCTCCAAGCGCCGCCCACGTCGTGTCACCAACCCGGCAATATGCCGGGTTGCAGACAGCGGCATCGGGGCACCTGAGGCGGGTCGCACACTGTGAGATCCCGTGTCAGGCTCCCGTGTGCAACCCGCCTCAGGCGGTCTGAATGGGGTATTACCAACCATCGACAGGGAAATGTTTTGTTACCTTTTAACAGTGTACATATTACCTATCTTTATCTTCAGCATCAATTCTATACTTTTGCAATTGCGTTGTGTGCTTTCTGTCATAACAGGTCTATTACACATATTGGCTATTTAACTATTCAATTATTTGCCAATACACAGGTTTCCAGGATTTACGTACAGTATTTACAGATTAGACAATTCATTACAGGTTTAGTAATCCGCTATTTTAGCTTATAAAACAATATTAAACAGTTTTAACAGGGTTACGTGTTTTTAATTTGTTTTATATGCAAATTGTTTCATTTTTGGATTAGGATTATTTTACATTTATTTTTGTCACATTTTGTTTATCTCAATATTTCATCTAAGTTTATAGTTTATTATAATAGCATTTGCTTCCGAATTTATTATTTGAAAGCATACTTAATAAAGTTATACTTTTTTTTGTATTTAATTCCTTGACAGAGCGCCCTCCAGAAAATTATCTTTGGGTTTGGAATCTTTCCCAATCCTACTAGTTGCAGCTCTCGTACTATTCACAAGCACCTATTGACCACTGTATGTCTGCATACCATCCAGATATGAAATCTAATTCAATCCACCCTGTTATGGATTTGAGGGTCAATGCTATTTAGTATGATCAATATAGTTTATATAGTTTTTGGTGTGGTTACAATCTTATCTTTGTGTTGATAAAATACTTGTGCCTGTGCTGTAAAGGAACAGGTACTGAACACACACTGTACAAATATAAATGACAGCAAATGAAACCATATGAGTAGGCGTGTCTTGTACCCCTAGCTTGAATGTTTTATACTCCCAGATGGTACAGGCACGTCTGGTCAAAATTCCTTATCTAGACTACTATGCATTACTTGCTGAAGTTCACCTGCTCAGCAACAGTGTCCATGGAGATTAGTTTAAGAGAATGACAACTATGGTGCTTTAAAGCAAAAAATAAGCCCACAAGCCTTGTCATGCAAACTGACTTGTACATACAGTACCTAGCATAGCCTCGCTGCTAAAAATAATTCTGGATTTTAGAGTTGCAATTTCTATCTTTAAGGACAGTGCAAATGAATCCTTGCAATCAACAATTCTCCTTCAAAACCGTTCCTGTTCATGCTAGTCTGTTTCTTTCCCTCTACACATGATTTATTTTTGTGACGTTGACTAACAATGCACTGTGAGAAATATCAGGGTAATATTACATTATAATACAGTACAATTGAGGTCTGCAGATTTAAAAAAAAAAAACAGACACACCACAATGTACTGTACTGTATGTTGTTTTTTCTGAACACAATTTATTTATAATGCTTCCAGCAGTGTCAAATTATCTGTTTCACTGGTCAGAGAAGTGCTCCTAATAACTTCAGTGTCTGTTTCTCACTACATAAATACCACACATTATAGTCATTTTAACACTGCTAAAACATATTTCCCAGAGTATAACGCAGCAAAGTACTCAGATATATTTACACACCTTCATAGCTGCAACACAAGATTCTTTTTTTTTGTTTTGTTTTTTAAGAATAAGTTTACTATAAAAAGTATAGTCAGCTTTCAGGTATGTGCCTCTTATTTGCTCTTGCTTGGTATGGCTGTAAGGCATGGTCTCTCTGATAAGGCATGGTCTCTCTACTAAAACACATTTGCGTTTCAGCACTTTCCCTGTGGAGAGGATCACCTCATGTAAAAGCCATGACTAATATACTAATAAAGGATGATGATACTTGAGGAAAGTGAGTAGATGCCACGGAGAGCCTCTCTTAGGTCATCAGGTCACTTCCTATAAAGATTATAGATAGCTAGATAGATAGCTAGATAGCTAGATAGATAGATAGATAGATAGATAGATAGATAGATAGATAGATAGATAGATAGATAATTAGGTCCATACAGTATATATTTGGATAAGGACACAATCCATCACAATTGATTTGAAATGAAACAATAGTGATACAATCAAAGTGCAGATTTTCAGCTTTAATTCAAGGGGTTCAACAAAAATATAATTGCAGCAATCATTTTTATACATAGCCGCTTATTTTCAGGGGCTCACATGTAATTAGACAAATTAACATCATCATTAATACTATGTTAATTGTTAATACTTTGTTGAGAATCCTTTACAGGCAATGGCTGCCTGAAGTCTGAAGCCCATGGACAAAACCAAATGTTGGGTTTCCTCCTTTGTTATGCTTTGACAGGCCTTTACTGCAGATATCTTCAGCTGTTTGTTGGGGATTCCTTCTGTTTTTATCTTTGTATTCAGCAAGTGAAATATGCATGCTCAGTCAGGTTGAGATCAGCTGACTGACCTGGCCATTGCAGAATATTCCACTACTTTGCCTTAAAAAACTCCTGAGTTGAATCACACCTTCTCTTCGCTGTAGTTTTAGAACCATTGGCCATAGCTCTGCAATCCTCTCATATATCAAGGGTCAGAGTTGGCGATATTGATTTGAAAATTGCTCTTTTCACAGATGACATGCTGCTCCTCCTTTCAGATCCTGCAAACTCTATCCCTGAAATACAATATATTCTTTCTGAGTTTGGCACTTTTGCAGGTTACATAATCAACATTGCCAAATCGGAACGGTTATTGATACTAAATCTCAGATTTTTTTTATATTTTCGAATCCACGGAATGGTATTTGCTGAAGTAAGAATTTTCTGATTCATCAGAGAACCCATAGATTATATCATTGATCTTATGATCAGGCTTATGATCGATTAATGTCTGCTGCTTAAGATTGTCATTTTGACATAACCCCCTACCTTTTGTTACTCCCTTTTTTTCTGTTCTATTTTTAAAACTTGTTATGAATCCATACTGTATTGTCTATTGGCACTTGTTTTGAAGCATATCTTTACTGATTTCAATATGTGCACTGTTCATATATCTATGCATGTTAGTCCGTCAATGAAACTGTGACTGCTGTAGCCATATGTTTTAGGATATATATGCCACAATAAAAAGATTAAAAAATAATCATGGGTTGCTATCGCAGTACATTTTTTTTATCATTTTCCATCTGTATTGTGAAGCTATGAATGCCTATGTCACAGCAGTTTTAAACTAGAGATGTGCGTCAACCCAAATCTTGAGTTTTGGCTCTGTATTGATTTTGCCCCAACTGCCCTCTGTATTTTTTTTTTTTTTTTAAATCATAAAAACGGCTAAAATCACAGAAATTTGGCCTGTTTTTGTTCCTAAAGTATTATTAACCTTAATGACATTAATTTCCACTAAATTTTGACCACCTCACAATATTGTTTTCATCTGTTTTAAGCTAAAGGCTGCAGTGAACTGGCTGGTTACTAATGGACAGAGCAACGGCAGAAACACACAGCAGTTTAAAAATGAAAAGTGGTGCAAGATGGAATTGTCCTTGAGCCCTCCCTCCCACCCTTATGATGCATATTTAAAAGGACATGTACATTGTAACAAACCAAACACTTTAGTGAAGGGACTGACATTTTTTGTGGTTGAAGTGCTTGCTTTGTTTGGTACTGTGGTACCACCTTCACCAACAGTGTCGCAAAATACTTGTAGGAGTACAAAATAAAATATATTACTGTGGTACCACCTTCATCCACAGTGTTGCAGAATTTGTGTGCGAGTACAAAATAATAATAATATCCTGCGGTCTGACCATCAGTGTCACAGTACTTAATAAAATAAAAACTGTATAGTACACTTGGGTACAGCACAAAAAAAAATTATAATTACATTTTAGGCTTTATAGCTTTTATTGCACTGCCTTTGATGAGGCGAGTGGGGCAGATAGCAAGCCAGAGCAACCCAGATTACTGTATCTACATGCGTAGCTATGCATACTAAAAAGTGCTTTCTTTCATATACACCCCTTGTCAAATACACCAGATGACGAAAGAGCACCCCTGGACTGATACATCAGCCCCACAGCAGCCACACAACCTAGCATTGAGACAGACAACTCTGTTCAGTGCACTCTCCACAGCCACAGTGAAAATAGCGCAGATCACGGGGACCTTTACAGAATCCAAAAGTCCACGAGAATCCAACAGCAGGATGACGACTTTTTGCCTCATTTTGGGATCAGAGTCTGGCGGCAAATGCCGAGCCGGACTTGGACCCCGGCCCGGATTTGGAAGTTTGGGTAGGTTTGGTTCTCAGAGCACCGGACCCGCTCTTCTGTACTTTAAACCCGTTCAAACCACAAGCTGGACCGGGGATACTGTCGAGGGCAAAACAGAGGGTGATCCCTGAATAGCTGGCGTGCACAATATGTATCCAGCTGGTTCTTTGTACCACAGAGTTTTACAAATATTTACCCCTAAACGGCAAATGCATGCTGAAGGCAATGTGGACAGATTGTTAGTTATTTTCATGTCTGTTAGGAAAAAGACTTAGGGGGAGATGTACAAAGCAGTGAAGAGTGTGGAGTAGTGTGCTAGTGGAGATGGAGCCCATAGTAGCCAATCATCTGGTTGATTGGTTGCCATGGGCAACTTTTCCACTGCTTCACTCTTTTAATTGATTACTAAATAGAGCCCTAAGGGGTTTATACTGTATATCAAACATTAACTATCTTTTTTCTCCAGCATTCCAGCTGGAGAAAATACTTTTTTCTCTTCTCCCTGTTTGTAGGGGTGGCGGATTTACACTGTCTGACAGTCAGTCAATAGATCGTCACAATACAGTCGACGAGCATTAGATTGACAAGGTTAAAAGGTCAACAGGGTCAAAAGATTAACATGACAATGGTCGACAAGTTTTTATTTTTGTTTTATTTTGTCAAATATATTGATTTTGTTATTTTTTCTGTACTTCAAAACAAAACAAAAAACGAGGGGAACAACACAGAGACATACGATACAGTATATCAAAGCAAAATATTAATATACATATGGTACAGTATTTTGAGCAAATGGTATGAGAGACATAAACAACAATGTAGTTATGAATATCACCGTTGAATGTAATCCGGAAGGTTGTATTGTAAATAAAGAATCTCATCAAACCAAAGCTGTCTCTGTCTGAACTATATCACATAAACCAACAACAATTATTAGAAAATGTAGTTCTAAATGGCGGTAGAGGGGAAAGGGGAAAAGGCATGAAAATTGGGAGGTATCACATCAAGCGATCACAATATAATGAAGGTACATAGTAACAATATACAACATTGCATATAGTCCATGAATCTCAGAAAAATAAGATACAATATAGTATAGAAAGGGGGGGCATGTGGAACTATTGGGTACGATAAGACAAGTCAGATCAGGAGAACCGGTCAAGCAACAGATCCACCAACTCAGCTAGGAGGTGCTTCAAATAATGACATAATGTGTGATTGAAAAGTCAGTGATGTCGTAGTATTATATGCGCCCCATTTCCGAGAAAAGTTATGTGTTTGCAGGTGAGGCTGGCACTTAGCGGCAAATTTATCAAAATACATTAATTTCAACAAGAGAGTATGAACCCTAGAAAGGGTAGGGACGGATTTGGAGATCCACGAATTAAGAATGGTCTGTTTCGCCACCGTGAGCAATAACACCAAAAAAGGCAGTAATTCCCGTTGCGACGGGGGGGGGGGGGGGGATATTCCAATTATCAAAGTTAGCAAATAGCATAGGGATGGGGTCCATAGACACTCTCAGAGAAAAGGAGTTAATAAAATCACGTAACTTGTACCAAAAGCACTTTATGTGTCCACATTTCCAGAAGTTAGGTATTAACGAGACTGAGGAATGGCGACATTTAGGGCATTGGCCTGTTTCTTCAGCGACAAAAAAGCGTCTCTGGCTCAGTGAGATGTATGCTCTATATATAGTTCTGAAGTGCACCTCCTGTAAAGTAGTAGATTGAATAATCGTAATTGTTTTATCGTAGTATTTAAATAGGACATCTCCCATTGGTAAAGAAGGTATATCCTTCTGCCATAAAAGTGTAGAAGAGTTCCAAATGGGTATATGAGCAAGTTCAAACAATAAACCATATAAGAACTTAGCTTTGTAAGTGGTCCGAGTCAATTTAGCAAATACAGGCAGTAGTGGGTCAGGTGAGGAGGGATCAGCCATCACTGTGGGGAGTGTGGAAACATAATGTGCCACTTGCATATATGCTAATGTAAAATGTTGGGAAAGGTTGAATAGTTGTTGTATAGCTGGAAAAGTCAGTAGTTTGCCACCAGGATCAAATACCTGTGAGATAGATCGGAGACCCTTAAATTTCAGCTGTAAGAGGAGGAAACTAGTCATACCCGGGGTGAACATGGGATCACTCCATAAAGGTATCCACAAGGAGCGCCTCTGGGTTTCTCTTCAACATCTTATTAACAGCCCACCAGGCACCATGCGTATCTCTAAAAAATATATTAGTGTAAATTCCAGACAGTAAGTCAGATTTAGGTGTATGTAAAAGTGCGCCTGGAGAGTATGGAAAGAAAAATGCGCAATCTAGGTCATAATTAGTATAAGAGCTCTTTTCCAAAAGCCAGTCTGTAATATAGCAGAATAGGAGAGCTTGCGAATATTGTAATAAGTCAGGGAAGCCCATACCGCCTTTGGATCTAGGCATATGGAGTTTTACTTTAGAGATCCTGGGCTTTTTGGCATTCCAAATAAATTTAAGAAGTATTCGAGAAGCTATTTTAATATCAGAGTTGGAGTATCTAATCGGGAGCATCTGCATTAGGTAAATTAATCTAGGGAAAATTATAAACTTGATGACTTCCATTCTGTTGAGTAAGGAGAGAGGCAGATTTTGCCAGTTCTCTAGGGACTTAGTAAAATGGGATATCGCAGGAACAAAATTGTGTTTATACTGCTGAGCAGTATGTTTAGGTATAACGACCCCAAGATATTTCAAGTGAGCAGGCATGAGTTTGATGGAGTTCAACTGATCTCTATGGGGCAAAATCAGGGTTGGACCTCGTATTACCAGTAGTTCTGATTTATTAACATTTATTTTATAACCAGAGAAAATGTTAAAATGTTGCACAATATCCAAAGCAATAGGTATAGAGTGCTCCGGATTCGTGAAAAATAATAGCATATCGTCTGCGAATAATGCTACACGCAGATCAACCTGACCTTTCTGTATACCTTGGAAGAGGGGAGATTGGTGAAGGGCTATTGCTAGTGGCTCCAGGGCAAGGGCAAATAATAGGGGATATAATGGACAGCCCTGTCTAGTACCACGCAATATGGGGAAATCATCAGAAAGTAAACCATTGCATATAATTCGGGAAGAGGGATTAGTGTATAAGGTTTTCAGGAAGGAAATAAATTGGTGTGGGAAGCCAAAACGGAGCTAATAAGTGATCCCAATGTACCATGTCGAATGCTTTTTCTGCATCTAGAGATAGGTAGAAAATCCTCCATCAATAATTTTCTGAAGGTTGTAGTTAGCGACATCACCTGACCTCTGATCGTAGCTTTAGAGGCTTGCCAGTATAGAATTGGGTTAGCTGCTCTACTTTCATAATTAAGAGAGGCATAATTATCCTAAGCAGTCTGTACCGCCGTACTGAGTTTTTGAGAGGTGGCCAATGAAGGGGGACAGCACCAGGAATAAAGCTACCCTTTTCCATTGACACAGCAAGTTATACCCAGACCACTGCGTGATCCGAGAGCGAAATAGATTCGATAGTGGCCTGAGACACTTTAGGGAGAAGAGAGAGGGAGAGAAGAACATAATCAATACGTAACATCGTACCCTGAGCGGCTGATAAACAGGAGAACTCTCTGTCCACAGGGTGCAAGACCCTCCATACATCAAGTTGCAATTTCTTAGCCACTAGGGGAATGCCAAATTTAGGAGGTTTTCCTCCTGTAGTCTTAGGAAATTGTTTATCCAGGTGAGGAGAAGATATCAAATTAAAATCTTCGCCCAGAATAATGGGTAAATCAGGATGGGGTGTAAGTAAAGTCAATAAAGATTGTAAGAAAGGTTTACAGAAGGTGTTCGGGGCATATACATTGCAAAGAACAAACGGCTGCTTCTCATATATCATATGGCAAAAAAACATAACGGCCCTGAGGGTCAGCTGTAACAAGATTAAATTTCCATGGGAAGCGATTGCTTGGACAAAATAATAACACCCCTAGATTTAGAGTTAAAAGATGCAGAGGCTACCACTTTCCACCATAGGATATTAAGTTTCAATACTTCCGAAGGCATTAAATGGGATTCTTGAAGAAACACTAGGTCTAAATGAAGTTTGGACAAATACAGGAGTAGCTTTTTACATTTTTGGGGGAAGTTGATCCCTCCCACATTCCAACTAACAATACGTAGAGAGGACATAAGACATTATCAAAGGAGATGTGGGTCGCACCTCATCGGTACAGTAGTAGTATTGCAATAGAAGTACCATGAAGACCCAAATAATCACTTGAGCGAATGCACAATAAGGGGCAATGAGGGGGAAGAGGGAATCTAAATCAGAATAAAACTGAAACATCAAAAAAGAAAAAATGAGAAGACAAAAACTAAAGAAAGAAAACACGCTGACATCAGCATCAGTAATCGTATACATACTTCTCGGGAGAAACATCTGAAAAAAAAGTATTAAAGAGAGGGAGCTTGGGAGTCACTGAAGGAACCACCCATCCAAAAACCAGGTTGACTGCCGTAGATAAGTTGAAAAACATCAGCAATCCAGCCAGTAGTAAAAGGAGGTGAAATAGAGTCAGGAAACAACAGGCATCCCTAAAATCCAAGTTAACCTTTGATGAGAATCAAGAGCACCAGTATAAAAGAGGAGAACGCGGTGGGTGGAGGCGATGAATGCACATGGAACGTATCCAATTCTTCCTGGAGAAAAGTCTCAGCATCCGATACAGATAGGAAATCTTTGAAGGTAGTGCCTTTGTAAATCCTGAGATGAGCGGGATACATTAGTGCAAATTTCCGGTTGATTTGGATAAGCCTAGAGCAGATCGGGGAAAACTCCTTCCTGGCTCTAGTGAGCTCAGCGGAAAAGTCTTAAAACAACAGGAGTTTGTGGCTGTCCCAGTTGATATTACGGTGCCTATGTGAGGCCATCCAGAGAGATTCATTATGCAGGTAATTCAATGTCTTAAATATGACTGCACGGGGGCGACTATTGTCTTGCTGGCGAATAGGGCAAATCCTGTGCGCACGTTGCACAAGGGCTGTATAGCTCTCTTGAACTTGCAATAAAGACGGCAAGGTGAGACGTATAAAATCAAAAAGTTCAGGACCCATGATAGACTACGGGAGCCCTATCAGGCGAAGGTTGTTGTACTTCAACCTATTTTCAAGGTCGTCGAGCTTGTTATGAAGCGGATAGCAGGATTTGGTATTACATGAGACTGCCTGCTTAAGAACAGATACGTCAGAAAAAGTTTCCCCCAACCTGTGTTCCACCTCAGATATCCTCTGGGAAAGGTGGGAGATCTGTCTGCTGATATCTTCTGTCTGCGCCTTTAAGAGGGCTCTAATTGCTTGCACTATATCACTATAAGTGACTGGCGCGTCTGGTGCTGGAAGAAGCCTGTGTGCATCTGCAGGGGAGGCTGGAGGTGACTCACCGCTGCGGGATTCAGCTGAGAGGGACGGAGAGGTCACATCCTGCAGCACAGCGTGTCCGAAGGCAGAGGGAGAGGAGACTGCGGCCATATCCAGCACCATCCTGGCCTCAGTGCGGCGTCTCTCTCTCTCTGCTGGCGGCTCTTTCCGGAGGGCATCGGCTGTATTAGAAACCTGTCCATATAACGGACAGGGGGTCCAGGAGCTGTGCGGGGAACTGGCAGGTCGAAATGGGAGGCTAGGAGCCGTGAAATAGGGTAGATGCTGGACAGATGGTAAGGAGCTCCACACACTTGCTGCCTCACATGCAGCCGCCAGAACCGGAAGTCGGTTGACAAGTTTTTTTGTGGATTTTTCCAACTCTTGATGCATTTACCATCCACGTGGATTACAATAGGGAATAGTAACCTGTGCCAAGCACAGCGAGCCTTGTCATAAATTGTGGACGAACACTTTGAAATGAACACGTATTATGAAAAGAAATTCAAATAAAAAATCTTGTGTCAACCTTTCTTGTGTCAACCATTTTCATGTTGACCTTTTGACCCTGGCGACCTTTCACATGTTGACCATAGAGGGTCGACCAATTGACTGTATGTCTAATTACTGTAGATCTAATGATCCAAACCCATTTGTGTAAGGGAAAACAGCAGTGAAGTCGACTTTTCTCTTCTTTTCTCTTAGTGATACAGGAGAGATGCACCTTTTCACTGCATGAAACATCTCTGCCACAGCCCCATAGGTTTCAATGTGGCGTGATCAGTTATGCTAACACGTCTTGTGCAACACACATACATATATACACATACACACACACACACACACACACACACACGGGTAGTTCAATAAGTAAGGTAACAAGACCTCTCCTGTGTGTAATATTCTCTATTTCATTCTGATTTCCTACCAGGCCAGAGCAGATAGACCACTGCTTCCCCTCACAGCCATTAGACTTCACTTCATATCAGTCATACTGATACACATCCACCACAGATAACAATTTGTGCTGTATTGCAGATCTGATTCAGGAGGGCAGACGTATTTGTGTTAGAGATATTGCTGATGAACTGGACATCTCAGTGGTTGCTGTGAACAACACTGTTCATGAGCAACTGGGGTGCATGAAAACTGTTCACACTTTTGAGACCATTGTTGTCTGTTTCTTGTTGATTTCCGCACCAAGGGAGATACTGTCAATGATGACAGCTATGGTGACACACCGAGCCAGTTCTGGAGGGCAATTCGTTGAAAATAACCTGGGTAACTGCGATCAGGCATCGTATTGCTGCACAATAAAGCCAAGCCACAGTCATCCACATGCATGAGTTATGGTGCTTTTATTGGGAGGTACAGGACCATTTTCCCTACAGCCCTGACCTGGCACCGAGTGATTTCCATCTCTCTGCACCATTGAAGAAGCACCTGGGTTGAAGGCGATACGCAAGCAATGGTGGAGTTCAGCCAGTCATCATGTCCTGGCTTCAGGTGCATGACACGGATTTCTTCTATGTCTGGATAGATGCCTTGGTGTACAGTGGAAGAAATGCTTAGATAAGTATAGGGACTACTGGTATGTGGCAATAATCTGTTCTAAAGCCATACTGTATTATTTATAGGTATATGTATAAATTGAATACATTTACGCAATGAGATTTCTTGTTACCTTAGTTATTGAACCACCCTCATATATAAATAATAACATTGGACTTGGCTTTTAATTATGTTATCATGCTTGTGTGTATGTACATGCAAGCATGACCTAATGAGCATAGCGCATGACCTGTCTATCACAGTAAACCATACACATTATGATGACCAGGAATGCAGGAGAGCAGGAGAGCGGGGAAGGAGAGCAAGCTGCCAAGGGCCAGCCAGAGAACGGGCAAGATGGGGGCAAGCAGAGAGCGGAGAGATGGGGGCATAGCAAGATACTGGATCTATAACTACTAATACATACTGTACAAACACATACATTGTATTTTATTTATATATATATATATATATATATATATATACACATACATACATACATACACACACACACACACACACACACTGTACATACATACACACACACACACACACACATATATATATATGAGAGAGAGAGAGAGAGAGAGAGAGAGGAGGGTACAGTGTAGGGAGGAGGAGGTCACCTGGCGGGAAAAGATTGGGGTCTAACACCTGTCAACTGCTACCGAGCTGCATGCCTGGTTTCGAGTGCTAGAACAGGGCGGCATATGGCTGCGGGCAATCTATGGGGTAATCAAGCAGGGAGAGACTGCTGCACCGTGCCATGCTGTACCTTCAGCATCCTCGGGTAGATCTGCAGAGAAATGCTTGAGATGCCATGCTGAAGGAACTGGGATAGGCAGGAGGGTCTCCTTTCTTCCAGAAAGTATCTGCTCAGTGCCCGCAGTCTCAGCTATGTTCCTGGCTCCCCTGTCCACAAGCCCCCCCCCCCCCCCCAATCATCCATGCCCCAATCAATGTTATGCTAATATTTCCTATTAAAGCAACTGACTCATTGAAAGCAAACTTTATGTATATTTGCCAGTAGGCATTTCTGACTCTTTGTTCTGTCACAACTTAATGCAAATATTGCCACTTGATATACGTATGCCATATCTTGTAACCTCTTGCGCTATTGCTCACCTGCTTTTTTGTACCTTATATACTGTACTGTACAGTAACACTTAAATAAAAGAGAAATCAATACACATAGGTTATTATAGTTAATATAACAATGTTCACCAACAATGGCTTATAGCCACCAGAAACTTCTACTACAGTATACCGCATTACATACCTCCCAACTATCGGGAAGTGTTGGTGGGGACAACCAGTGGTTGAAACTTTATCCCACTGTTGTGGGTATTTTTTCTGTGATTCTTTTTGAAGTCAATATCCTACATAGGATATTGTTAAAAGAAAGTCATCCTGGATGGATCATCTTGTAAAGGAATGTTTTTGTATTCTAGTCCCTACTGTATAGAAGTCACCTTGTATACTTTATTTAGAGAGTACAAAGTACTTTATGCATATCTGGAAGTGACTATCTCCTGCAGGTGTTGGAGGGCTGGTGCAAAAATAACAATGATAATGATCATTAGCAGCACTAACTGATTCTGATTGGCTGTTTCCATATTTATCATTCCAAATTAATAGGATTCAAGTTTTCAAGGCTACATAATATTGTTGTGACCACCTACTCATATGACCTAAGTGACATGTCTATATGGTCTACTTGTGAAATGAGAATTGCCATTGGATTGTGAAGAGGAAAACAACAAACATGATTGTATTTAATTTGTATCTGTTTGTATTCATATATGGAAATGCAGCTTATTAATAAATGCCAAGACACTTTCTTATGTATATGACAGTGGTTCTCAAACTGCGCGCAGTGGCATCCTGGGGTGCCTGAGGACACTTGCAGAAGTGGCTTGGATTGGTGGTCCAGGACCAATTTAAATTACTTATGATCAATGTAATAGGCAAACCCAGTGCTGGTGGCTTCCAGTCATAAAATATGTGGATAAACAGAAGTCAATCCTAACCCTCACCACACAATTGAGCCTAAGGATGACACCGTTTAAACACAGTTTACTTAATTTAATATTTCTTTCTAAATTTCTCAATAAGAAACCTTTGGCCTAGGGGTGCCGTGAAAAGAAATATCTGATACTCTAGGACGCCATGATTCAAAAAAGTTTGGGAACCACTGTATATGACACTAGCATACAAATATGGTAATGTGCATAATAATTACTACCAACACCATAAAGCTACATCTCTGCTATCCCTGCACTATGGCCCTCATTCCGAGTTGTTCGCTCGTTATTTTTCTTCGCATCGGTGCGATTTTCCGCTAACTACACATGCGCAATGTTCGCACTGCGGCTGCGTCAAGTAAATTTGCTAAGATGTTTGGTATTTTACTCACGGCATTACAAGGTTTTTTCTTCGTTCTGGTGATCGGAGTGTGATTGACAGGAAGTGGGTGTTTCTGGGCGGAAACTGACCGTTTTATGGGTGTGTGTGAAAAAACGCTGCCGTTTCTGGGGAAAACGCGGGAGTGGCTGGAGAAACAGGGGGGTGTCTGGGCGAACGCTGGGTGTGTTTGTGACGTCAAACCAGGAACGAAACTGACTGAACTGATCGCAGTGGCAGAGTAAGTGTCGAGCTACTCAGAAACTGTTAAGAATTTTCTATTCGCAATTTTGAGAATCTTTCGTTCGCAATTCTGCTAAGCTAAGAATCACTCCCAGTAGGCGGCGGCTTAGCGTGTGCAATGTTGCTAAAAGCAGCTTGTGAGCGAACAACTCGGAATGAGGGCCTATGATGGGACACATGGGCACATACATATATTTGCTATACCTGGATACTGCTTTTCAGTTGGAAACATCTGGTGTTTCATTATGTGCGCCTTTTTCTATATAAGTATTTTTGCACATTACAATATTTTACACATTGGTAAATGATCATTAGCTTGCTTGCATTACGGACTTTCCATTGGCTACAAATGGCAAAGTGGCAATCATTGAGGAGAGAGCACAGATTGCGTGTGAGGATTAATATGGGTAAGAAGGAGAGAAGTGTCTGCGGGACTGTTTAGGTATCCTATGATTACTGAAATAACGGGATGCGTTAGAACAGGTCTTCATGATTGCATTTTATAAAGGGACCATCACTGAAATGTGACATATTATATTTGTTAAATTTTACTGACTGTTCAGAGTTTAAAAAAAGGAATAATAAATTTGATACAAAGTGGCCTTTTACTTACATTTAGACAAGGACTGTATTTAAATGTCATTACTTGTGCATGAATGATACAAACTAAACTTTATAGAACATAGATATTTATCAAGTGTAGTATCACAGTAATAGCAGAGATTGGAAAAGTAATAGTTGCAGTTTGCAACAGTCCTATGAAGCTGCAGCCATCCCACACAAATAATCATTAACTGAAAAATAAAAATAGAAAGTGACATTGCACCACTAATACTTCCTTCTGACCATCAGCCAATCAGTGTCCTGCAAGACGTATAACCTCTCATCACTGTGAAACTAATTCCATTGCTAAAGTTCAACTGCATGCCGAACGCAGGAAGCACATGAGGCTAAATACTGTATGCCTAGATTTAACATTAGCCACAACAGACCTGTGCATAGTGCTTATCTAAAACAAACAAACAACTCTACTGGGCGCTATGTACAAATACTACTGATTTGAGTAATCACGGACTGCTGTCACCTGAGGTTGTATCTTCAATATGTAGGAAAAAATAAGAATTTACTTACGATAATTCTATTTCTCATAGTCCGTAGTGGATGCTGGGGACTCCGAAAGGACCATGGGGAATAGCGGCTCCGCAGGAGACTGGGCACAAAGTAAAAGCTTTAGGACTAGCTGGTGTGCACTGGCTCCTCCCCCCATGACCCTCCTCCAAGCCTCAGTTAGGATACTGTGCCCGGACGAGCGTACACAATAAGGAAGGATTTTGAATCCCGGGTAAGACTCATACCAGCCACACCAATCACACCGTACAACTTGTGATCTGAACCCAGTTAACAGCATGATAACAGAAGGAGTCTCTGAAAAGATGGCTCACAACAACAATAACCCGATTTTTGTAACAATAACTATGTACAAGTAATGCAGACAATCCGCACTTGGGATGGGCGCCCAGCATCCACTACGGACTATGAGAAATAGAATTATCGGTAAGTAAATTCTTATTTTCTCTAACGTCCTAGTGGATGCTGGGGACTCCGAAAGGACCATGGGGATTATACCAAAGCTCCCAAACGGGCGGGAGAGTGCGGATGACTCTGCAGCACCGAATGAGAGAACTCCAGGTCCTCCTCAGCCAGGGTATCAAATTTGTAGAATTTAGCAAACGTGTTTGCCCCTGACCAAGTAGCTGCTCGGCAAAGTTGTAAAGCCGAGACCCCTCGGGCAGCCGCCCAAGATGAGCCCACTTTCCGTGTGGAATGGGCTTTTACAGATTTTGGCTGTGGCAGGCCTGCCACAGAATGTGCAAGCTGAATTGTACTACAAATCCAACGAGCAATCGTCTGCTTAGAAGCAGGAGCACCCAGCTTGTTGGGTGCATACAGGATAAACAGCGAATCAGATTTTCTGACTCCAGTCGTCATGGAAACATACATTTTCAGGGCCCTGACTACGTCCAGCAACTTGGAATCCTCCAAGTCCCTAGTAGCCGCAGGCACCACAATAGGCTGGTTTAAGTGAAATGCTGAAACCACCTTAGGAAGAAATTGAGGACGAGTCCTCAATTCTGCCCTGTCCGTATGAAAAATTAGGTAAGGGCTTTTATAGGATAAAGCCGCCAATTCTGAGACACGCCTGGCTGAAGCCAGGGCTAACAGCATTACCACTTTCCATGTGAGATATTTTAAGTCCACAGTGGTGAGTGGTTCAAACCAATGTGATTTTAGGAATCCCAAAACTACATTGAGATCCCAAGGTGCCACTGGAGGCACAAAAGGAGGCTGTATATGCAGTACTCCCTTGACAAACGTCTGAACTTCAGGAACAGAAGCCAGTTCTTTTTGGAAGAATATTGACAGGGCCGAAATTTGAACCTTAATGGACCCTAATTTGAGGCCCATAGACAGTCCTGTTTGCAGGAAATGCAGGAAACGACCCAGTTGAAATTCCTCTGTAGGGGCCTTCCTGGCCTCGCACCACGCAACATATTTACGCCAAATACGGTGATAATGTTGTATGGTTACATCCTTCCTGGCTTTGATCAGGGTAGGGATGACTTCATCCGGAATGCCTTTTTCCTTCAGGATCCGGCGTTCGACCGCCATGCCGTCAAACGCAGCCGCGGTAAGTCTTGGAACAGACATGGTCCCTGCTGGAGCAGGTCCTTTCTTAGAGGTAGAGGCCATGGGTCTTCCGTGAGCATCTCTTGAATTTCCGGGTACCAAGTCCTTCTTGGCCAATCCGGAGCCACGAGTATAGTCTTTACTCCTCTCCTTCTTATGATTCTCAGTACTTTTGGTATGAGAGGAAGAGGAGGGAACACATACACTGACTGGTACACCCACGGTGTTACCAGAGCGTCCACAGCTATTGCCTGAGGGTCCCTTGACCTGGCGCAATATCTGTCCAGTTTTTTGTTGAGGCGGGACGCCATCATGTCCACCTTTGGTTTTTCCCAACGGTTCACAATCATGTGGAAGACTTCTGGGTGAAGTTCCCACTCCCCCGGGTGAAGATCGTGTCTGCTGAGGAAGTCTGCTTCCCAGTTGTCCACTCCCGGAATGAACACTGCTGACAGTGCTATCACATGATTTTCCGCCCAGCAAAGAATCCTTGCCACTTCCATCATTGCCCTCCTGCTTCTTGTGCCGCCCTGTCTGTTTACGTGGGCGACTGCCGTGATGTTGTCCGACTGGATCAACACCGGCTGACCCTGAAGCAGAGGTCTTGCCTGACTTAGGGCATTGTAAATGGCCCTTAGTTCCAGGATATTTATGTGAAGTGACGTTTCCATGCTTGACCACAAGCCCTGGAAATTTCTTCCCTGTGTGACTGCTCCCCAGCCTCTCAGGCTGGCATCCGTGGTCACCAGGACCCAATCCTGAATGCCGAATCTGCGGCCCTCTAGGAGATGAGCACTCTGTAACCACCACAGGAGAGACACCCTTGTCCTTGGAGACAGGGTTATCCGCTGATGCATTTGAAGATGCGATCCGGACCATTTGTCCAGCAGATCCCACTGAAAAGTTCTTGCGTGGAATCTGCCGAATGGAATCGCTTCGTAAGAAGCCACCATCTTTCCCAGGACCCTTGTGCATTGATGTACTGACACTTGGCCTGGTCTTAGGAGGTTCCTGACTAGGTCGGATAACTCCTTGGCTTTCTCCTCCGGGAGAAACACCTTTTTCTGTACTGTGTCCAGAATCATCCCTAGGAACAGCAGACGTGTCGTCGGAATCAGCTGCGATTTTGGAATATTTAGAATCCATCCGTGCTGTCGTAGTACTACTTGAGATAGTGCTACTCCGACCTCTAACTGTTCTCTGGACCTTGCCCTTATCAGGAGATCGTCCAAGTAAGGGATAATTAAGACGCCTTTTCTTCGAAGAAGAATCATCATTTCGGCCATTACCTTGGTAAAGACCCGGGGTGCCGTGGACAATCCAAACGGCAGCGTCTGAAACTGATAGTGACAGTTCTGTACCACAAACCTGAGGTACCCTTGGTGAGAAGGGCAAATTGGGACATGGAGGTAAGCATCCTTGATGTCCAGAGACACCATATAGTCCCCTTCTTCCAGGTTCGCTATCACTGCTCTGAGTGACTCCATCTTGAACTTGAACCTTTTTATGTAAGTGTTCAAGGATTTCAGATTTAAAATGGGTCTCACCGAGCCGTCCGGCTTCGGTACCACAAACAGCGTGGAATAATACCCCTTTCCCTGTTGTAGGAGGGGTACCTTGATTATCACCTGCTGGGAATACAGCTTGTGAATGGCTTCCAATACCGCCTCCCTGTCGGGGGGAGACGTTGGTAAAGCAGACTTCAGGAACCGGCGAGGGGGAGACGTCTCGAATTCCAATTTGTACCCCTGAGATACTACCTGCAGGATCCAGGGGTCCACTTGCGAGTGAGCCCACTGCGCGCTGAAATTCTTGAGACGGGCCCCCACCGTGCCTGAGTCCGCTTGTAAGGCCCCAGCGTCATGCTGAGGACTTGGCAGAAGCGGGGGAGGGCTTCTGTTCGTGGGAAGAGGCTGTCTGCTGCAGTCTTTTTCCCCTTCCTCTGCCCCGGGGCAGATATGAGTGGCCTTTTGCCCGCTTGCCCTTAAGGGGACGAAAGGACTGAGCCTGAAAAGACGGTATCTTTTTCTGCTGCGAGGTGACTTGGGGTAAAAAGGTGGATTTTCCAGCCGTTGCCGTGGCCACCAGGTCCGATAGACCGACCCCAAATAACTCCTCCCCTTTATACGGCAATACTTCCATATGCCGTTTGGAATCCGCATCCCCTGACCACTGTCGCGTCCATAATCCTCTTCTGGCAGAAATGGACATCGCACTTACTCTTGATGCCAGAGTGCAAATATCCCTCTGTGCATCTCGCATATATAGAAATGCATCCTTTAAATGCTCTATAGTCAATAATATATTGTCCCTGTCCAGGGTATCAATATTTTCAGTCAGGGAATCCGACCAAGCCACCCCAGCACTGCAAATCCAGGCTGAGGCGATTGCTGGTCGCAGTATAATACCAGTATGTGTGTATATACTTTTAAGGATATTTTCCAGCTTCCTATCAGCTGGTTCCTTGAGGGCGGACGTATCAGGAGACGGTAACGCCACTTGTTTTGATAAGCGTGTGAGCGCCTTATCTACGCTAGGGGGTGTTTCCCAACGCGCCCTAACCTCTGGCGGGAAAGGGTATAATGCCAATAATTTTTTTAGAAATTAGCAGTTTGTTATCGGGGGAAACCCACGCTTCATCACACACCTCATTTAATTCATCTGATTCAGGAAAAACTACGGGTAGTTTTTTCACACCCCACATAATACCCTTTTTTGTGGTACTTGTAGTATCAGAAATGTTCAAAACCTCCTTCATTGCCGTGATCATGTAACGTGTGGCCCTACTGGAAAATACGTTTGTTTCCTCACCGTCGACACTGGAGTCAGTGTCCGTGTCAGTGTCTGTATCGACCTGAGGTAACGGGCGTTTTATAGCCCCTGACGGTGTTTGAGACGCCTGTACAGGTATTAACTGATTTGCCGGCTGTCTCATGTCGTCAACAGTCTTTTGTAAAGTGCCGACACTATCACGTAATTCTTTCCATAAGACCATCCAGTCAGGTGTCGACTCCCTAGGGGGTGACATCACTAACACAGGCAATTGCTCCGCCTCCACACCATTTTCCTCCTCATACATGTCGACACAGCGTACCGACACACAGCACACACACAGGGAATGCTCTGATAGAGGACAGGACCCCACTAGCCCTTTGGGGAGACAGAGGGAGAGTTTGCCAGCACACACCAGAGCGCTATATATATATACAGGGATAACCTTATATAAGTGTTTTTCCCTAATATAGCTGCTGTATATATTAATATGCCAATTTAGTGCCCCCCCTCTCTTGTTTTACCCTGTTTCTGTAGTGCAGGACTGCAGGGGAGAGTCAGGGAGCCTTCCTCCAACGGAGCTGTGAGGAAAAAATGGCGCTTGTGTGCTGAGGAGATAGGCTCCGCCCCTTTTTCGGCGGCCTTTCTCCCGCTTTTTTGTGGAAAACTGGCAGGGGTTAAATACATCCATATAGCCCAGGAGCTATATGTGATGTATTTTTAGCCATTTAAGGTATTTTCATTGCGTCCCAGGGCGCCCCCCCCCCCCCCAGCGCCCTGCACCCTCAGTGACCGGAGTGTGAAGTGTGCTGAGAGCAATGGCGCACAGCTGCGGTGCTGTGCGCTACCTTATTGAAGACCGGACGTCTTCTGCCGCCGATTTTCCGGACCTCTTCACTCTTCTGGCTCTGTAAGGGGGCCGGCGGCGCGGCTCCGGGACCCATCCATGGCTGGGCCTGTGATCGTCCCTCTGGAGCTAATGTCCAGTAGCCTAAGAAGCCCAATCCACTCTGCACGCAGGTGAGTTCGCTTCTTCTCCCCTTAGTCCCTCGATGCAGTGAGCCTGTTGCCAGCAGGTCTCACTGAAAATAAAAAAACCTATTTAAACTTTTACTCTAAGCAGCTCAGGAGAGCCACCTAGATTGCACCCTTCTCGTTCGGGCACAAAATCTTAACTGAGGCTTGGAGGAGGGTCATGGGGGGAGGAGCCAGTGCACACCAGCTAGTCCTAAAGCTTTTACTTTGTGCCCAGTCTCCTGCGGAGCCGCTATTCCCCATGGTCCTTTCGGAGTCCCCAGCATCCACTAGGACGTTAGAGAAAAAGGGGAAAAGGCAACTCTAAAAAGGAAGATACTGTAGCACCTCACCCATAATAGAACACACCATGTAGGTATCATAATATATTCATATTTTAATCATAAAAAAAAAAAAATACCAATAAGCATGAATATGAAAGGAGGTTACATACCAACAAACTGTGATTTAAAAAAAAAACATGAATTCTTAATAGATAAGACAACACAATACTGCAGGTAATATGTGTCACGATCTTGGTGACAGGACACACGTACTTGTCTCTCAGGTGTCTCTACAGACTGTCCCTGCGATCCAGGTCCGGCTATAGTCTGCGCTGTTTGTGTGTGGTGCGCAGCACAGCGTCCTCACAGTCGCTCTTAAGGTCACCCGGTACTGCTGATGCTGCGGCTGTGCAGCATGTCCGGATGAATATCGCTCTCAGCTCCCCACGGCCTCCGCCATTACTGTAGATCACAAGCATGCTGTTTCCAAACATACTTTCCCTCCAATATCCAAAGGTGCAGCCATCTTTGGTCAGATCACGAGTCTCTACAGCCAATCCTTTATAGTCTGCTTCCTAGCTAATTGCTCAGCCAATCACCACTTCCCAGTGGGTATAAGTTTCCTGTGAAAGCACTTCCTGGTTGTCTGTGCTACGGTTGTGTAACTCGTGTTGGATGTCCCTGCTGTCTGTGGTGGTTTTCCATGTTCTGCAGTTCCAGCTTACCAGCCCCTGTGATCCATCCACTTAAAGAGACCTGCACCAATTTCCATCCAGTAGTGCTACCATCGGTGTGCCATCATCGATTCCTGCTACCATCGTTGTGCCATCATCAATGCCTGCTACCAATTGTGTGTCATTATCGATACCTGATACCATCGGTGTTCCATCATCAATTCCTCGTCATCTGTCTCACCATTGGTTGAGCATCATCGTTAATTCACCATCAGCCCTGCACCACTAGTATCATCTTTCTCTGGTCAGTATTGACTCATTACCTCTGTATCAGTTGTAAGCTGACGGCATTGATGCCTAATATTACCAACAGTATTTGGGGTATATTCAATTGCAGTCGAAAGCTGCCGTCTGTCGGAAAGACGGCAGTTTTTGACTTTTTTAGGTCGGAAGGGGTTCCGACCTATTCAATACACCCCAAAATTATCCGACAAGTCGGGAATTCCGACTTGTCAGAATGCACGTGGATCGCCGGAATAGCCGCTGATCCGCGTGCTTCTGTCGGAAACGGGGCCAAATCTGACATGTTTTGGCCCCCTTTCCGACCATATCAATCCGACTTTAAAAATAGTCGTATTGAGATGAGGGACGGTCTGGATTTGGCCATTCATTGAATAGCCCTTGTCGGATCCATTCCGACAAATGCATGTCGGAATGGATCCGACTTTAATTGAATATACTTCTGACTTCTGTGCATTGAGGACTATTACTGACTTTGTGATACCTATCTGTGTGCTTTCATTGGGGGTTAACAGATTGCGGATATTTGAGATAACTACCATCTGCCGCTGTGATTGCTTTACCTGCGTGCTTAATAAAAGACTTACTTTTTACACAATCCTCTGTTATTCTGGTCACGCCTTTTGGCGCATGATCCAAGGGTACCTTACATGTCTAGGAACCAGCCATCCAGGTTCAACTACACGTCTGCGCCTACACCTGAAGCTTCCCCAGGTCAGCCTCCGACTTCAGGCGTGACTGTATGTATGTATGAATGTATGTATGTATGTATTTCTAGATGCAACTCGTAACAAATTCAAGAAATGTATTTAGACATAAGGGCTGATTCAATTAGAAGTGTTAAGCAGAGATTTTACTACTGGTCAAATTAACATGCACTTTTTCATGTTATTTTCAGCATGAGCGCTCAGACGACATATCATGGCACCCGCATGGTAAATATACAGTGTGCAATCTGAGGAAACTGCATGAAAATGTGGGAAAATCACCCTGAACCTCAAACAAGTGTCATGTAAGGAAACCGTACAAAATGCTGTAAGTGGCCATAAGAAAAAAATATTTAAAGCTTTTAAAAGGTGTCAGAGATGATTTTTACCTTTTAATAGTGGAAACAATATAGTAAGCAAGTCTTATTCCCTTAATTCAATACAGATTTCTAACTGAATCAGAAAGTGTCAGAGCTGCAGCTAGTATTTATAGAAATACTGAATATAGAGTATCCAGTAGTAATTGATGGTAGAATATTAGAGGTCAATTAACTTCTTCCTAATGTCTTAGGGGTATATGCAATTGCCGGCGAATCGCGGCAATTTTTTTCGCCCGTTTTTTAATTCGACACAATTCGACCGTCGAATTCCGGCAGGTGGGTGCCGGAATTCTACATATTCAATAAAAAACGGATTCGACAGTCCCGCTGTCGAAAAACGGCCGATTTGACGGATTTTGATTAGATTTTAAAAAATGTTAAAAAAACGGGGAAAAACGGGGAAAAACCCGAAAAAAAAATGCGTGGGGTCCCCCCTCCTAAGCGTAACCAGCCTCGGGCTCTTCGAGCCGGTCCTGGTTCTAAAAATTCGGGGGGGGAAATGACAGGGGATCCCCCGTATTTTTAAAACCAGCACCGGGCTCTGCGCCTGGTGCTGGTGCAAAAAATACGGGGGACAAAAAGCGTAGGGGTCCCCCGTATTTTTTACACCAGCACCGGGCTCCACTAGCTGGACAGATAATGCCACAGCCGGGGGTCACTTTTATACAGCGCCCTACGGCCGTGGCATTAAATACCCAACTAGTCACCCCTGGCCGGGGTACCCTGGAGGAGTGGGGACCCCTTCAATCAAGGGGTCCCCCCCAGCCACCCAAGGGCCAGGGGTGAAGCCCGAGTAACCGACCGCGGGTAACCCCACCGCTGACCGCAAAGTTCCCACTATTGAAACTAATGGAGGGAGCTGTGCGATGCGCTGTCTGCCAGCTCAGACGCTCATACAGCCAATCAGGAGAGTGCCACGAAGTGGCGCTTCCTGATTGGCTGAAGGGACCTTTCTGTGACAGGAGTCACGGGGGGTCTCTGCATTCGGGGAAAGGGGTCCCATGTGTAAACATGGGACCCCTTTCAGTCCGTGTGGTCCGGGTATTCGTTTTTTTGTTTTGCCAAGTACGTGGATTACAAATCACAGGACACTGGATTGAGGTGAGTATAATTTTATTTTCAGGTACACCGTGGATTCTACTTGGACAAGTGGACAGAGGTTGGCGTGTCAACATAGGTAAGTATGTGTGTGTCGACATGTGTGAAATAAAGTTTCACTCACGGTGTGCGTGTCCTGTTTTTATTTGGGTATTTTTTTTTCAGTTGAACTACAGGTACCAGCGGGCCCATTTTTCTCCCGCATGCTGGTACTTGTGGTTCTCCATGTACCAGCTTGCGGGGGAGGCTTGCTGGGACTTGTAGTACTACTGGAAAAAACAATATTTTTTCATTTTTCAAAAGGCTATCAGCCCCCCATCCGCAGCCCTTGGATGGGGGGAGCCAGCCTCGGGCTTCACCCCTGGCCCTTGGGTGGCTGGGAGGGGGACCCCTTGATTGAAGGGGTCCCCACTCCTCCAGGGTACCCCGGCCAGGGGTGACTAGTTGGGTATTTAATGCCACGGCCGCAGGGCGCTGTATAAAAGTGACCCCCGGCTGTGGCATTATCTGTCCAGCTAGTGGAGCCAGGTGCTGGTGTAAAAAATACGGGGGACCCCTATATGCTTTTTGTCCACCGTATTTTTTGCACCAGCACCAGGCGCAGAGCCCGGTGCTGGTTTTAAAAATACGGGGGATCCCCTGTCAGTTTTTCCCGGATTTTTAGAACCAGGACCGGCTCGAAGAGCCCGAGGCTGGTTATGCTTAGGAGGGGGGACCCCACGCATTTTTTTTTCAGATTTTTACCATTCCATTAAAAAAAAAAATAATAATAATAATATTTTTCAAAATATATAAATAATACTTGTGCCTCCAAAATAGACAAACCAAGTACCTAATCCCTTCTAATATAAATAGATCCGCTATTACCAATAAAAAAAACACACACAAAAAAACATGTTTTTAAAAAATTTTATTAGATTCCGCCAGCAAAGTGTGGCGGATTGAAAATGACGAATTTACTGTCTAAAAGCACTGTTGTCGAATTTACAATCTTCAATTGAATATACTTTTGTCGAATTGCCGCATTTGTACCATTGCAGAAATGCCGAATTTGACAAATGTCGAATTTCAAAAAGTCGAATTTGAAAAGTCATTTTTTTTTGACGAAAAGTACTGAATTGCATTGTCGAATTTTTGGGGGGGGCGAAAATGTCCCGTTTTTCGACATTTTCGGGAATTCGACCGCAATTGCATATACTCCTAAGTCAGAAAAAAGACATCTAACCTTAATACGCCATGCAGCGGGAGGTCCTGTGCAGGTCTGGTAGCTCTGGGCATCTTGTTTTGCTAAAAATGCATCTTACATTACACAATGCGATGCATCTAGGACGCACAAGGAGACTGTGCCGATTTGATATGTGACCCTTGTACATCAGTGTACGACTGAGTCTGTATATGGAGCAGCACACAACTGTGGATGCTGCACAGCAGATTCAGAGACTCAGTCACACACAGATATACAAGTGCCACATATTAAATTAATCAGCACAGGCACAGTGCACCCTAAATGCATCGCATTGTGATTAATCCATATTGTCTGCAAAAAAATATGCAAAAAAGATGCCTGGTGCTAGCAGAGTCTAACGGGACCTGGAGTGCCATGAGGGGCTGCTTGGAGCGCTGCAGCAAAGATGTATGGGGTGCGGTATGAATTACGGATGACAAGGATGCTAGTAAGCCCTTTGCTGGCTCGATATGGTGGCTTGCTGCGCTCAGCACAGGTTATAGTCTCCCTCTATGGGTGTAGTGGACACTCAGAGGGAAAATAACCTACCTCGCCGGTATTCCGGAACCGGCATTGTACCGATGTGCGGGATTCCGGCGTTGGCATTGTGATTACGGGGTCCCATGAGGTGATATGTTAACTTTCCGATGTATGAGGCCACATCTGTATATTGCCACAGTTCAGTGGCATCACAACGGGGGTGCAGGAGGTGCAAGCCACAAATGGGTGTCATCTGTCGAGCGGTGACAGCAAAGTGCTGGCTCTACTGCAGTGACAGGAGCAAGGTGCTGCACTGTGACTTTACATGCAGCACCCAGCTCCTGACACTGTGTAGGAGCTGGCATTGCACTCACACTGGTCCCTGGGGCAGCCCGCATCCACGGGACCCCCAGAGTAACGAAACAGGGGTTTGGGCAGTGAGCCTACGCCCCTACCTGCGAGGCCATGCCCCTTACCCGCGAGGCCACCGGGCGTAACAACCAGTAGTTACGCCTCTGGCACAATTACTGTATTAACCCTCGGATGAATCTTAGTGAGAAGGTAAGTGGGTTGGAATCTTTATGTATTTTTGTGGAATGTTGTTGAAAGACTTAAAGATTTCTCATTGTAAACTGGATATATAACAGTTTTAAAAAAAAGCAGGTGCTGCAGTTCCCCTTTATTCTTGGTAATTGATTAAGATACTGTAGTGTTCATAGTGGACTCTTATTGCAGGATGTTCAGCTCACCCACATTTAGACCAAACTGTCCAGTCACCATTTCCTTGTGCAGATTGCAGAGCCCTTCTACACTGGCACATACTTCAAAGTAGCTCTGAGCGTAAAAATTCTCTCTGTGCATGTGAAACCAGATCCAGCAATGGCTTGTAACCACAGTAAACAATCAAACTGAGTTTTGGATAAAATTCCTAACACATTTCTTTGAGCAACATACTCTATTCTGTAGAGGTAAAATATATTCATGTCTGAGTTGGCCCCTTGTAAAGGGAAGCTGTTTATTGCAATTGTTTTCACAACTAATCTTTAACCCTTAGTCACACTTCATAATTGTGTGCCTGGTTCTGGTATAGGTTTCAGGTGTTACACACCCACCAATAGCGCTCCTATACATCCCAACGTTTAAATATTGAATTGAAGGAAGCTGCTATAATAACAATATAAGTTGCACTACGTATATAATTTTGCAGTCTAGACCAAGTAGCTAAGTCTTAGATCAGTTTAGCTTTGGTTAGGCAGTTTAGATTGGGTTATTTGTTTCGTGCACTTCTGTATCTCATTTTGCAATGTTGCATTGTTATATTGTATTGCATGTATCATCTTGCATTTTCTATGTTACTCCTCACCAATAATAACCACCACCATAATCTGGCCAGTAAAGCAGCATAGTCCATCCTGCCTCGTGGTAGGCTCTAGTGAGTACCCGAATACCCCTTTTACACTCGCAGAAAAATCCCGGGATATTGCACGTGAACGCGCATCATCCCGGGATTCTTCTCAGTGTAAATGGGTACAGGGACAATTTCCCGGGACGAGCATCCCGGGATTTCATCCCAGGTCAAAAGCAGGGTTGAACCCGGGACCGGGACGGGAAGCTGGGTAGTGTGAAAGGGCCCGTCCCGGGATTCACTACCCGGGACTGTTAAAAGGCCTCCGATTGGAGCTTTCATGGGCTCAGAAAAGATGATGTCATCATTCAGAGCCCTGGGGAGCGTCCTTGATGCGTGTGAGGAAGGCAGCATGGCGACCTGGACAGACCAGGAGGTGAGAGAGTTGCTGAGCATTAGGGGAGAGGAGGAAATTATGAGGCAGATCACAGGCACAGTCAAAGATGCAGTCATTTATAAAAACATCTCCAAGATGCTGCAAGCCAGGGGAATCATCCGCACCCAGCAGCAAGTGTTAAACAAAATGAAAACTCTTAAAAAGCATTTCCTTAAGGTGCATGACAACAACAGGAAAAAGAGCGGTGTTGGCCGTATCGACTGGCAGTACTATGACATGTGCGCCAATATCTTTGGAAACACAGCTATATGCAGTCCGGTGAGTCTGTCTTCCAGTTCACAGTACACTGCTACAGAAGGCACTCCAGAAGAGACACAGACAAGCAGTGACGTCTGTCCATCATCACCGTTGTTAATTGACGACACACCTGAGGACAGCGACACATCATCCCAGCCGTCCATAAACACATCCAGAAACGACGACAGCATAACTGCAACCATTGAAGACGTCGTGGATGCTCAGACCAGTGACAGTGGGACTGTACAAAGTGCCGTCACCCCAACTTTACAGAAAAACAGTAAGTACATGTTTAGAAATTAACACTCATAGCACAAATCCACAATTGTTAACTATCCGGTTATGTGCGTAGTATGAGTGGCCAGTGTGGCGGCAGCGTGGCGAGCGCTAATGAGCCCCTTGCAGGATCACTGCGCTCAACACGCTGCTGGCACGGTGGCACACTTTGCATTTTCTGCCCCCACGCAGGGGGGCTTTGCATTTTTAAAAAAAGGACAATGTTGCAGAGTAGCTAGTGTATAGGTGGATTAATGCCACAAACACATGTTTGCTAACGCTGCTATTTTTATATACGCTCATTTTGTATTTCTTCTCTTCACAGTTTACACCGTACCGCCTAGAAGGAAGAAATTGAACAGAGCGGAGCAAGTGGCTAAAGCCATGTCAAATGTCCTTGTCGACCAACTCCGAGAGATGGACGCTACAATGTCCGCACAGGAGGATGCAAGGCTCGACAGGTTTCTCGAGGCAGAACGCCAAATGCATGATGCATTCCTTTCCCAAGTCATGACAATGCAGGAACGCATGAGTAGAGAGCAGTATGACCGCCACAGGGAATTGCACCAAATGAACATGGCGTTCTATGAGCGTATGACCAATACCTCAAGAGCACCAAACCAACACCACAACTCACAATACCCCCCTGAGCAGGGTTTTTCATCATTTAATCCTGGTCCATACTATGCCCCAAATACTGCACCATCTAGTGCGCCAAGCCCAGAGTTTACTGTATTGCGCAATTTGCCGTGAAACACAGTGAATTGCTTTTTTTGGTTGTTATTTGTTGTTAAATAACCACAGTGTGGTCATTGTTTATGCACAACTGTTTGTGCCTTCTTTCATTTTTTTCTATGTTCTGTTTTGTATAGTGTCTACATTAAAGCACTTTTTATTTATTTTTTACACAGTGATAATATACTGCAGGGACACTGTGGTTTATGGTGTTGTATCTACAAACCTACCAGTGTTTTTTTTTTTTTTATGCCAATAAAAACTTGTTTGCAAATCTAGGCATAACATTCCCATTTGTGCGTAAAGTAGACCATGTTTACAGTGTTTTCTACATTGTTTATGCATATATACACAGTTGCTGGCAATGTGTTTTTTTTGGAAAAACATAAATAATGAACCCAAAGATCAAAGGTGGAATACAAAATAAAAACATTTTCATTCACCAAACATGTTGTGCTGATTCTTAAACACTATTGTACCAGTGCTGCAAGGTTGGACGTAATAGTGTGGCGTATTTGTTCTGCAGCGGAGTTTGAGGCAGTCCCAAACAAAGCACCTTCCACATGTGGGTTTATAACCTCAGGGTCCTGCACAGTCCACTCAGGAAGGAATAGCTCATTTTGCAGTTCACAGATGTTGTGCAGTATACAGCACGCAGCTACTACATTAGGCATATTCATAAGGTCCACATCATTGCGCTTCATCAAACAACGCCATCTTCCTTTTAACCTGCCAAAGGCGTTCTCAACCACCATCCTTGCTGAACTCAGGGTGTGAGTATAGGTTTGTTGCTCTGGGGTTAACTGGACCTGTTGGGTGTAGCCTTTCATAATCCAGGGGCGTAAAGGGTATGCAGCATCCCCGATGATGTGGACAGGGATCTCCACCCCATTCACAATCTTTGCACAATCTTTGGGGTACAGCCAGCCTCCCTGCTTCTCCTCTACGATGTTGTACAGGTCAGAATTGGCAAGAACTCGGGAGTCATGAGATCGGCCTGGCCAGCCAATAAACACATCTAGGAAACTAAAGAACAGTAAAATTGAAAACAATTAGAATGTAAAACTCACACATGCAACTCATCCCACCACCCCAAAAATAAACACTTACCAATATTTGTGGTCCACAACAGCCTGTAATATGATGGAGTGCCAGCCCTTCCTATTAAAATAGTCAGCATGGTTGTCACGTGGGGCAATAATGGGGATGTGTGTCCCATCAATCGCTCCTCCACACTGCGGATAGCCTCGCTTCACAAATCCAATGATGGTATCCTGTAAGCGCTGTCCTTGTGGTAGAGATATGAAGCGCTTGTATAAGGTAGATACAATTGCTTTAGTCACCTGGTGGACTATGACACAGCAGGTGGAGATTGCAACACCGAACAAGCATGAGACTGAGCGGTACTCTCCTGGGGTAGCATACCACCACAATGCAATAGCTAATCTCCTGCGTGCCTCGATGGGTCTCCTAAGCCTGGTGGTCTGCATGTCAAGTGCTGGGGTAAGTAATTCCAGGATGTAGTTAAAGGTTTCACGAGACACACGGAAGTTAGCCATCCACTCCTCATCCTGGTAAGCTTCCACGGTCCTCATAAAGGCTTCTCCGTGCCGGCGATCTCTGGACCAAAATGAGCGGTTAGGGCCCATACTCACGCTCAGTATGATACTCATCCTGGATGATATGAAGGCTCTCCTCCTGCGCAAATATTGGCGGCGACTAGCAGCCCTATCCAGCATAAATTGCGCCCTCCTCCTCCTCATAAAATATATGTGCAGTATACTGCACAGTGTGATAAGCTGCATCATGCTGTCAGTGGCTGTATGAAACATCTGCAAAGCAGAAAGAATCATGAGCTCAGGCATACACACTGGTACTCTGTCGGCCATGACTGCAGCAATGGTGTGAGCAGGCACCACCCCTCCCTTTGTTGACTAGTGTGACCTCATCAATGTGAGCCAGAAAAGGCCATTTCTAATGACATACATGTGCATTTGCAGGGATATCCCGGGATCAGTGTAAATGGGGCTGTCCCGGGTCGATCCCAGGTCTTAGTGCAGTGTGAAAGGGGTCAGTCCCGGGAAGGCATCCCGGGACGCATCCCGGGAAGCATCCCGGGAGTGACCCGGGAGTGCGAGTGTAAAAGTGGTATTACTGGCTTAGACTCTACACCCTATACAGATGTGTCCTCATACATCATTGCTGCAGTTGCGCCAAGCAGGACCTCTTGGGACCCCAGGACCCATGAGACTCTACTAGCGTTGAGTGTTTTTATTTCCAAATATGTGTCTCAGTCGCAATATGATTGTCACAACTGAGGGTTTTGGCTGAAAGGAGAAAGCCTCAGTTGTAGGGGCTGAGAGGAACTTAAACCGGGAAGGTTTAATCAGACCCCTGGACATGTAAGTGTTAAAAGGAAACCCGAAGGTGTGACCATGACAACCAGGTAAAAGTCAAAATAAAAGTTTATTAACAGACTCCGTGTAAACAAACAGCATTCAAGGTAAATAATGGCAATGATAAATAATATAATTCCTGGAGCACTCTGACCATGAAATGGTTACACAGGACACTGGCAGGTAAGAACAGCTGTTACAGTCCTTAGATGGAATAACCTTACCAGGCCTGGCTGTAGTAGCGAAGATATCCAAGGAACATGCCAGTAGATGGAACAGATAAAGTTGGTAACTTGAATCAGCTGTTGTAATTGCTGGATGGAACCAGCCAGGTGGTAAGACACGGAGTGGATGCGGAATGGAATCAGCCAGATGATAAAGTCACTGAATGAATGCTGGGTGGAACCAGCCAGGTGATGAAACACGGAGTGAATGTAGTAAGATGCTAGGGAGCGTGGAAACAGAGAAGTTGAAGGATGATTACCGGTGGTAGTGGATACTGCTGAAAGCAGATGAAATAGCTGGAAGTTGGAAACTCGATCAGCCACGGAGGACTGCAGAGTCAGGCTGTACCGCAGGATGGTAGGCAGGTGCGGGTCTCTTTAGTGGATGCTGGAGACAGGAGCTGGAACCTGGAAACACAACCACAGGAGAGAGACTGGAACAAGGTATGACAAACAAAGCACTGACGATTTCCTGACACAGGCACATGATACTTATACCTGCAGCAATGCAGGCATTGGCTGGGCAATTATGCAGATTTCCAGAGGCAGTGGATTGGAGGAACTGAGACATGTGATTAGATCCAACATGGCTGCGCCCATGTTAGAACTTGGAGGGAAAACTGGCTTGGGAAACCATGTGGAAACATAACTGTAATGGCGGCGCCGGCCACAGAGGACAGGAGACGCCAGACTGACAAATGTATGCTGAGACTCGTGGATGACAACGGAGGCCGCGGCAGACATGGAACACCACACTGACAACCTGCACCTATAACACAGGAGCGGCGGCGGAGGCCGCGGAGAACGGGAAACGCCATGCAGGATTCAAACATGGCGCCGCTGTGACAGCATCTCAGCGTGACAGGAGGAATGTGCAGTATGTGGACACAGATGAGATCCGGCCTTGGAACGCTGAGCGAGCCTCAGGAGACATCTGAAAGGCAGGTAATGGCGTCCAGATACCCGGATCGTGACAATGATATGGCTAGGATGCACCAGGAGACGATGCTTATTAATTTTATAAGATACTTGTATATCTGCGTGCGACTGAGTCTTCGAATCTGTATATGAAGTGCTACAATGCAGCAAACGCAGCTTTTTTTCAATTCAAATTCTGTTGTGTCCTGTATACAGGCTTAGTCACATACAATATACAAATGTTGCATTTCAAATTAATCAGTAAAGTCTCCTGGTGCATACTAGTCACATCACATTACAACAAAGACTCATTTTTGGCGAAAAAAAACAAAAAACAATGCCCGACGTGAACAGAGCTGCACGCGACCTGGCAGCTCACTTATGCCAGGCATCTTGTGCAGCATGGTGTATTGAAGCTAGATGTATGAAGACGCATTTGTAGCAGGTAGAGCCAATATTGGTTCAATAGGAGGATGCTCATTATTACAAATAAACTTGTTTTATTTTCAAATATCTCGGATAGTCACACCCTTTAGATATAATGGTGGAAACAGTACCTCAGATCATTAGTATACATGATATGTGAAGATACTTATTATTTAGAAAAAAAACAATACTATTAATAAAAATTACAATGTTGTGTATTAGTATGAAGATTAACAAGACAAATCACTATAAGCAAGTGGTTTTTAAACTGTGTGCCTAGACACTTGCAGGGGTGCCTTAGGCCGATTCAAATTCCTTATAATAAATTAATAGGACCAATTCAAATTACTTATGGCCAATGTAATAGTCAAAAACAGTTCTGGTGGCTGTCACTCATAAAAATTGTGGACAAACAGAAGCAAAGCCTGTACCTCACCACACAATTCAAGCTAAGAATGAAATATAAACACAATTTCATATTTCTTTAATATATCTTGTCAAATTTCTCAACAAGACACTTGTGGCCCAGGGGTGCCTTGAAAAGGGCGCAGTGATTCAAACAAGTTTGAAAACCGTCGGCTAAATTGTTACAGATTCGATTAAAATCTGAAATATCAGGCACTGTATATTATTTTCTCTTTTTTTTTTCTTTCCCAAAGTCTTCTTTACCCTAGATTGAGTTTCCCACATTTTATTTGGGGTTGAGGGAGCTATTCCAACCAAGGCCCTTATTGTGTGTTTTTGCATGGGTTTCCTCTGGGTGCTCCAAGTTCCTCCCATGATTAAAAAACATACTGGTAGATTAATAGGCATCTCAAAAATAAAATAAATGACCCTAAGTGTATAGGTGTGTAAATGTGGTATGGAATATAGATTGTAATCTCTACTGGTGCAGGGAACCATGTGAATCCATACCTCCCAACATGACCCTCTCCAGGAGGGACAGAATGCTCTGCTCCAGGGCTTCCCTCTTAATGTATGATTGCCATCACTTGTGGTGACACACCTTTCTTATCCATGAACCTGTTCTAAACAGGTGACAGCAATCATAAAGTAAGAGAAAAATGCAGAAGCAGAGCATTGTGTCCCTCCTGGAGAGGGTCATGTTGGGAGGTATGTGAATCTGTTAAGAGCTCTGTAACATGTGTGCACTTTATTAAGAATGGTTAATAAATAATTAAACATGGAGCATGATAAACCTGGCCAGTACTTTACTTTTGCTGCTTCTCTTCCATAGTCTGACATCAAGAAGAATGAATGGTCACAACAGGAAATAAGTTATGCCAAGACCATCTCCCCCCTCTATCTATTGTCATCACAGCTTCCTCCTCAATACAGGAAGTCGAGAATGCATCATATGCCAAAGCGTGCACCTTCTTTTAATGTCAGTTGAAGCAGCTTCAGTGGTCACTGGAGGAGGAAGAAAGAAAGGCGGCCGAAGCAACCCAAACACTAATTGCAGTGTCCAACTGACCAAGAAGGAGTCATGTTAGCCAAGTGACTAATAATGACGGTCACCTTATAAGATGACACTGGCTTGCAGTGTCTTTATACGATATATGTTTGGAGCGTATAATTGTGATAGCGTAGAGGAATTCAACAGTGGAAAATGGTTAAAGCATAAGCATTCAGGTGTCAAAGTATATTGTGCAAAGTGCCAGTGAACAGGCAATTACCCCCAATATTCCTGGCAATGGGGACAAATCTTCTGAAATCTAGACTGTCCCACTTAAGTAACCACATATGAGCTGTAAGTGCCTATTGGAGCTGGTTTGAATAATGTTATTAGGATAATAACTGGATAATTGATTGACTCTGCCATTGCTGGGGCATCGTGGAAAGCCTGGGTACTCTGTACCTTCCCATTCCTTTACTGGCTATTGTGCATTTATCCGGAGCATTTGCATGTTTACATTTTTCTTGTTATTGCTGATTGTGTACTTATTATTGAGCAGTACTGCAAATACTGTTGAATACTTTTTATTAAATGTTCCTAACGCCACCTGTAGGTCAAACAACATGGCTTACTTTGTCAGTAAAACTGGTACAGGTTATATTCATTCTGCCTCAGGGGCCAATTGAATCTACAGCTCTGTGCCTTGAGCTGTAGCAGTCTGACCCTTACTTATTATGATCCTCCACTGAATGATTCATCAAAAATGCATGAGTTCTTCACTTAGCTATATTTTTAGATATTGTCAACAGCAGGGCAGACCAGAGTTCAGTCAACTCTGCTTTTAGAGTACACTTGTTTCGATTTTACAATAATTAGCACTCAATTGTGCTTTACATCAAGTATTAAATGTGTAGGTGTATTTGATTAGGGTAGGAGAATGTTATTGATTACAATCAAGTGTTGAAATGCCAATACAAAGAAAATGTTTTGTCAAATTCTTGAAAGTTACACTTTATAATAAAAAGACAGCCATTTTTCATCTGTTTGAATAAGGATGATTTAAAGGGTTGTTAAAGACTATAGCCAGAATCTGGACTACATTATGTTACATAAGACGTATGGACTACATTCACACATGTACTGTAACAAATCTTGATTGGATGGTTATTTTATTAAATGTAAACAATAAGTTTAGACTGAATGTGGCCACTTGGGTGCAGGGAGAAAGAGGACTGACTGCTGCTACAGCAGCCTCTCTTTACCGTACACAGCACACGCTACTATGTGCTGCACTGGGAGAGAGGCAGCTGCAGAAGCAGTGTCCTCTCACTGCGTGATGTGGGTGGGGTGAGCGATCGCACCCGCTCCTACTGCTGCCCATCAGTACTCACTCAACGATACCGCCGCACCCCTCCCCTCCCGCGCGGCCACACAGAAACTATAAATTATAGTTCCTGCAGAGGTGGGCTGGCCACACCCCCAGTACCTGGGCCCGGTATGGCTGTCGGCGCCCTTGCAAATGACCTGGCCTTGGCCCCCATCAGCATCTGACCAAGCCCGGAAAAAGTGTATCCGTCCTCCACACCCCCTTTCTATGCCACTGTATATATTATGTAGTGCATACATGCAAATATTTTATTTATTTTTAGGAAAAATACCTACTTACTTGAGCGATGATGGGAACAACATAAATACATCTAAGCTACACTGTGCTAGCTGAGAAAAGCAACTTAGTGCCTTAACCTTCAAATAAGAATATAAATATTATATGATGACAGAAGCAAAGAGACAGCGATATAGATAGCCTCCAGCACTATGCTTGTACCTCCAATGGATCTTGACAGATGCATCGTTTCTAAATGCTGGGCCACATGGAAGGAACTTATGCAGCTAACAATTTCAGGTTCATGTTTCTGACAAAGGGTTTAATGAGCAGAAAGCTCAACTGTTCCAATTCTAAGCAGGACATGAAAAATCTAAGACAGCAAGTGCTGATCAGTCAGTTAGGCTTAATATAAAGAAATACCAGGACCAAAAAAAACAAAAACAAAACATAACCGTGTACAAGAGAACACTACAGTTAACGCAACAATAGGCAAATAAATGAGTAGCACAACTAAGATTACTGACATAGAGAATTACAGGCATTGAAATGCCAAAAAAGATTGCAGCAAAGTGGCATTATCACGGTGAGAGCAAAATAAACAATTTTGCTGATCGAGTAGGGTAAAAGCAGACAGTTACAAGATTGTGGGTGATGGGAAATAAAGACGTGACATAGGTGATGAATGGAAACCCTTTAGGGAATATGTGCAACTAATACAAACAAGACTTCTTGTTGCCTGACAGGCAACTATGGAAAATAATACATTTTATAATGGTGTGAAGAAGCAGACACTGATAAATAGTGTGAGACCAAGAGATATAACAGGTATTTCTGCTATCAACAGTGAGAATAGCAGTTATATTATATCATGAAATGCTAACAGAAAGATATATATATATATATATATATATATAGATATATATAGATAATTTTATCACAAAATACAGTTATTACAGACAGTACTGCATGGCTTAGTTCCTGTGCAGTCTTATATAGAGACTCTAGGTAGAAAAGTAGTTTAAATCCCCACTTAATCTAGTGAATCCTATGCCTCCAACACTATAAACAGCCCTTCACATATTTGTACATATTTTTTCTAGATTTACAATCTTTTCCTAAATCTTTGATAGGCCACGCTTTGTTTTTATATCAGAAATATAACACTCAAAATTATAGCTGCAGTCGAGAACTGTATTTATTTGTCCTCAAAACAAATAACTCACCATTAAAATAAATTTATACTGATATACTAACACATCAGAAGGCCAATCAACATAGCCACAATTTAAATACGGTGTCGAAATTATTGTCGAAATTCACAAAGTGAAAATGAAAATTTTCAGGCAAATTAAGCTACAATCTCTTGCTAGGACACTGGCTCTGATAACATTGGAAGAGGGTGATAGTTAACACTATCACTTTGCCCTAGGTTTGGATCCAGCGCGCCTACTATGCATACACAACCATCTGCCTGTGCATGCGCCAGCGGAGGTATATCCCTCCGTATAAAAAGTGTCTGTCTGGTAAATTTGACAGCTGCTTTTCTTATCAGAGAAATCTGCTGTGGTCCTTACTCCTTACATTCAGCTGATTTAAGCCCCGTACACACTGGGAGAGATGTGTGCTGAGCGATCTATCACAGACCACTTAGCACACATCTCTCCCCCACTCAGCACAAAGCGTGATGTGTGCTGAGCGAGGGGGGGCTGCTCATTTCACCCAGCTCTGAAATGAGCGATCACTAGATTTGGCATGCATGCATGCCAAATCTAGAGTCAGCGACTGCGCATTGCTATCGCTGTGGGGCGTGCACACGAGAGATCCATGCTTAACTTCTAAGCAATCGAATCAGATTGCTTAGAATTTAAGCACGGATCTCTCCGTGTGTACCCCCCTTAAGGGCTTACGTTTTGTTTTCACTCTTTTTCTGTTTGTGCATGTGTATACTGTAGGGTAACTGGCCAGTTCAAATGCTTATTGTCAATATCAGTATGTACACAGAGAGCAAACTAATGAGCATCATTCAACAGAGTATCTTAGTTGCTATACAATACAGAGAAAATCCATGTGACAATACAGAATACAGATACAGGTTGAGTATCCCATATCCAAATATTCAGAATTACGGAATATTACGGAATACAGAATTTTTTAAGTGAGACAGATAGCGAAACCTTTGTTTTCTGATAGCTCAATGTACACAAACTTTGTTTAATACACAAAGTTATTAAAAAATATTGTATTAAATGACCTTCAGGCTTTATGTATTAGGTGTATATGAAACATAACTAAATTGTGTGAATGTACACACACTTTGTTGAATGCACAAAGTTATTAAAAATATTATCTAAAATTACCTTCAGGCTGTGTGTATAAGGTATATATGAAACATAAATGCATTCTGTGCTTCGACTTCGGTCCCATAGCCATGATATCTCATTATGGTATGCAATTATTCCAAAATACTTCTGGTCCCAAGCATTTTGGATAAAGGATACTCAACCCTGTATTCAATTTAATGCCATACAAGTCAGAAAGCATTGAATGGAAGAGAGCACCTTAGTAACCAATATAACATACTGAAAGTGTTCTAATGATTCCCCCACACCTCTCTAAATAGGACAGCACACGCTCCAAAAGGGTGTGGTCTCATGGCAAAGGGGTATGGCCTTGCAGAATGCCACCCGTAATGCTTACCAAGAGGCAGTGGGTGACTAGGAACAGGTTGTAGGTGGCAGAGGAAGACAGAGGGTTGCAATGGAAAACAGGGTGACAGGGATAAGCAGTGCAGTCGGTGACTAGGAAGAAGCAGTGGGTGGCAGGGGAAGACAGAAAGAGCCAGAGGGTGAGGGCGGAGTTGCCCGATATCTCCCTGGGCCTCTCAGCCAGTGATCTGAGCAGTTCGCAGTAACAGGTAGTTCACCTGATTTCAGAGTCTTGAGATAACTGGCTAAGAGATCAGAGAAGTTATGAGTCTGATACTATGTTTTAAGTAACCAATTGCATGTAGGACAATGAGGTAAAGAGTTTAGGAATGGAGAGGTGATGGGGAAGTGAGAAATACAGGGGGCTGGAAAGAGGGAGAAGTAGAGAGTATTTAAGGATAGAGGCAGGGGGAGGGAGATGGGAGAATACGTCCAAAGAGCCCTGGTCATTGTATAGTACAAAGTGTTAGGTTTCTTCTTACAGATCAGGGGGAGGGGCCAGCTGTTAGATGTACAGCACTGTGTGGGCAAACAAACAGAATGTGCCTCCTTGCAGGGCTCCTGCTTTACTATGAACAGGAGCACTGAGTTCAGCGGGGAGCTGCTCAGTTATACCGGCGCCCATCCCTGCCTTACGCTTTGTGCGGCCACACATGCTGCATCACCCTGATTATGGTCCTGCAGATTGCACCCTACTGACCATCATACAATAAAGAATGCATTCTAATTACTAACATGCAATAAAGCATCCTATTTAGATATAATAGAGATCTTGGGGGTCATTCCGAGTTGTTCGCTCGCTAGCAGATTTTAGCAGCATTGCACACGCTAGGCCGCCGCCCTCTGGGAGTGTATCTTAGCTTAGCAGATTTGCGAACGAAAGATTAGCAGAATTGCGAATAGAAAATTCTTAGCAGTTTCTGAGTAGCTCGAGACTTACTCCTACACTGCGATCAGCTCAGCCCGTTTCGTTCCTGGTTTGACATCACAAACACGCCCTGCGTTCTGCCAGCCACTCCCCCGTTTCTCCAGACACTCCCGCGTTTTATCCTGGCACGCCTGCGTTTTTCCGCACACTCCCAGAAAACGTTCAGTTTCCGCCCAGAAACACCCACTTCCTGTCAATCACACTACGATCACTTCAACGATGGAAATTCTTCGTTCGGACGTGAGTAAATCTACTAAGTTTTGTGCTAAAATACTTAGCGCATGCGCACTGCGTACCATGCGCATGTTCACCTTAATCGCTCCATTGCGAAAATCGGCAACGAGTGAACAACTCGGAATGACCCCCAATATACTAGTCATCACCATACAGAGAGCATTCTCATGATCAGCATACAAAACAGATAGCATTCCTATATGGGGTACAGAAAACATTCTTGAGACCTATATAAATAATATAGAGACCAGGAACTCCTCCACTAGTGACACGCGTGGCACATATATTCTATGGAATACATGATGAGCATTTTACAAAACTCTTCTAAAAGCTTTTTTTAAAATATGGGAGCCCTGGACTTCAAACTTTCAGACACCCCCAGCATTCTTGTGGACTCAGTCATAAATATTCTATACTTTAGTTCTTCTAGGACTATCCCTACACACACATTGGGTTCTCCAGATGTAGGTAGAGGTATACAACAGTTCAACTGGTCATCAACTTTCCTCTTCTCCTTTTCTCCCCCCTCTCCCTTTCCTCTCTCTGTGGTTTGCCACATCACACCCTTCTTTCTTTTATTATTTTACTCTCTCCCTCCTGTTTATTTTTTTATTTTCATAAAATTGAAATGGAACAACAAATACTTCTGAAACGTGATACCAATTTAGGTCACTTCTTGTTTTCATTTATCACGTTTTGATCTATGTTACTCACATATTCAGAGTCTCTGCGTAGGCTTTGCTTTATATTTTTCATCTCTTGAATAAAAAATACAATTAAAAAAAAAAATATTCTCCAGGAAGTAGACAATATTTTTATCCAATAGTAATGGAGTATGCAGAAAACACTTGATGGCGGTCTACTAAATGTCATAAGCCTGGTTCTATCCTAGGTTGCGCCCACAACTGGAAGGTTAACAATAAAACTATGAAAGAGGATAAGACCTTGGCGCATGCAATCACATCAAAAGTTACCAAAATGTTTGAAGTACCTAGGATAACTTTGTTAAAGTAAATGAAACACCATATACATCTAAAAATCAATAAGGACAAATACTCCCCATGACTGGATGGGGGATGTAATGTTTCCACGACAAGTAGTAGATAAATGAATGTAGATGGTTTTGGAGTTGGGGATGATCCGCAGGTATAAGGTACTTCCTTCTTTAGTCTCACACAGATGGCACAATAAAAATATTCATCAATGTGTAGTAAATCAGGGTAAAGGAGTGGTGTATACACCCTAAATGTGTACAATAATCAAGTTGTTTATGTAGAGGTTTCCCTTCACTTTTTATCATAAAACAGGTCAGGAATGTACCATACTCCCAATATATGTGGATGGAACAAGTATATAAAGGTATCTTTTATCACCCAAAACAGACTTGAGACCAACAGAATGTACCCAAACATACAAAAGAGAAGATAGATATATGTTCATAGCGGTATCTTTTAAACTTAACACACCATAAGGTAAAGGGTATAGGCGTACACTATTCGCTCTGAGATAGATGCAGTGAAGCATATAAAGGTTTCTTTGTTTTTCATATATCCTCCATAAGAAATTACATGTTGGGGAGGAACCTTTCATTTATTTAAAAAAAAAAAAAAAATGTAATGATAAAATCCGTGAAAAACAGTTCACATAAAAATATATAGAACAAAAAAAAATGTCAGACACTAACGAGGTGGACCACCAAGGGAGATGTTAAAAAACCTGGTATAATGATAAGAGTCTGGATCTTCAATTATAATGCCAATGTGTTCCTCTGTTAATGATGGTCCTATTCAGCTACTGTCCAAGCGGTATGCAGTCAGTTTGGCGGCTGTCGGGCTCCCGCTGGTCAGGATATAGGTGCTGGAATCTCGACACCCGCTGAAATGCCAGTGGTCGAAATCCCGCTCGCAGCCCGGAATCCCCACTTCCGTGGTGGTCTACGCCACCACCTAAGGAGGAATAGATTAGTGTGGTGTCCTAAGCGTAGTGAGCCCGCGAGGGGACACGCTGCGCTCGCCGCTGGTATTCCAGCTGTAGGGATTCCAGCGTCTGTCTTCTGATCGCCGGGATCCTGACAGCTGGGATATCATACGGATTCCGTCCACGCAACAAGTCTCTCTATTTGAGCAATCTGCTCTTCCTTAGGGCAATGACATGGATTGCCCCTCCTCATTCCCCAGTAACACTTCTCTCCTGACCCCCATCATTGGCCGCTCTACAGGCAGGGAGATTTATTTAGCATGCAGAGCAAATACTGGCAGCTTTTGCATGTAGCCCACAAATACTCAACAATTTATTTTTACACTCCAATATAGATAAGAGTTTGGACACATCCCTTTTAAATTTAAATATCTCTGCACATTTTAATCTCCACAGCCTGCAATGAAATATAGATTTACAAAGGTGCAAAGTTGCCCCAAGGCTGAATTGAAGGACTACGATATACAAAGCATGCTGGCAATTACAGTATGAGTGGATTGGAGAGTGGACTGGAGAAATGATAAAGCTAAAATATATTATTTAGTCCACATCATATCGCCTTTTTTCATTTAAGCATAATTGTATTATTTTATTTAAGTACATAGTGTTATCATATTTTGTTGCTCTTTACAATTTGGAACAAAACAGTATTAACACAAGTTAAGGTAATAATAGACAAAGAGGAAAGAGGGCCCATCATTATTCCCCTCCTGTGGCTCAGAATCAGGTCTTAGCGGGCATTGCTATCATTTAAGCAGGGGCTTGGCAGAGTCTGTGTTTATTTTTACAAGAGTGGTTGGAACTATTGTCTCAGCTTATTTAGATGTTAGTCCAGTGGTTCCCAAACGGTGTGCCTAGGCACCCTGGGGTGCCTCAGGACACTAGCAGGGGTGCCTTGGAGTGGTGGTCCAGGACTAATTCAAACTATTTTTGGTCAAAGTAATAGATAAAGCCAGTGCTTGTGGCTGACAATGATAAAATATGAGGACAAACAGAAGCAAATATTGTCCCACACCACACTAAAGAAACTAAGGATGACACAAACATAATTTACTTATTGTTTTCTAAAATTCTCAATAAGAAACTTTTGGCCTAGGGGTGCCATGAAAAAATTCTGATACTCTAGGGCGCCATGATTCAAAAAAGTTTGGGAACCACTGTGTTAGTCCATAATGTTAGAAGGGATGTCCAATAACACTTCTATTTTGAGGTCTTTGCTCTAGGCTTTTTATGGGGTTAATGGTGCAAAGGTATACTCAGTCTGGTGAGCATTAGATAGCAAATCTTTCCCTAGGTGGTTGTTTGTAAACTACAGTATAGCACCAACTATAACAGATTAAGCTGAGTGACAGTGCAGTCTATTTACTAAGCCTTGGATGGAGATAAAGTGAACAGAGGTAAAGTCCCAACCAACCAGCTCCTGTAATTTTTCAAACATAGCCTGTGACATGACAGGAGCTGACAGGCTGGTACTTTAACTCCGCCCAAAGGGGGTAATTCTGAGTTGATCGCAGCATCAAGTTTGTTAGCAGTTGTGCAAAACCATGTGCTCTGCAGGGGGGGAAGGGGGGGGCAGATATAACATTTGCAGAGAGAGTTAGATTTGGGTGGTGTGTGATCAAACTGAAATCTAATTTGCAGTGTACAAATAAAGCAGCCAGTATTTACCCTGCACAGAAACAATATAACCCACCCAAATCTAACTCTCTCTGCAAATGTTATATCTGCCCCCTGCAGTGCACATGGTTTTACCCAACTGCTAACAAATTTGATACTGCGATCAACTCAGAATTACCCCCAAAGCTTAGTAAATAGACTCTAGTGGGTCTATGAATAGGGAGCCTACATATGCACTGTATAAGGCAGGGGTGGGGAACCTCCGGCACGCAGGCCATATAAGGCCCGCAAAGCCACTTGTTTCGGCCTGCTGCTGTGTGTCAGGGGAGGAGAGTGCAGCGTGCGCCTCTCCTGCCCCTTTGTGCTCAGTCCGGCGGCGGCATGTCTCCGCTGTCAGGGCATGGAAGAGAACACAGCTATGTCCGGCCGCAGCGCCATGTAGGATCTCAAACCAGCCACCAGTGTGTGAGCCAATCAGAGCTCATGGACTGGCAATCAGGAGCCGCCGCTGCTGATCCGCAAGCTCTGACTGGCTCACAAACCGGCAGGTGGTATGAGGTCCTATACACTGCCGCCCGCCATAGCTGCGCTCTCCTCCCTGCCTGACCCAGGACAGCTGAGACACGCCGCAGCCAAACTGAGCACTAAGGGGCAGGAGAGGCGCACGCCGCACTCTCCTCCCCAGACACACAGCAGCAGCGGTGAGCAGCACAGTGGGGTGGGGAGAATGTGTGTGGTAATATGTATCTGGCCCTGTGGGGCAGTCTGGCACTATGGGGCAGATGTGTATCTGGCACTGTGGCGGCTGATGTGTATCTGGCCCTGTGGCGGCAGATGTTTATCTGGCCCTGTGGCGGCAGATGTTTATCTGGCCCTGTGGCGGCAGATGTTTATCTGGCCCTGTGGCGGCAGATGTTTATCTGGCCCTGTGGCGGCAGATGTTTATCTGGCCCTGTGGCGGCAGATGTTTATCTGGCATTGCACTATTGGGGGCATAGGTGTATCACGTCCCATTTTAATTGGCCACACCCATTTGTTTGGCGCACTAAGGGGCATAACTACTGGGGCATAACTACTGGGGGGCAGGCTAATTTTTAAGTTGATCATTTTTGTATGGCTCCCAAAAGATTTTATAAATATCCAAATGGCCCTTGGTAGAAAAAAGGTTCCCCACCCCTGGTATAAGACATGGGGGCAGATGTATTGAGCATGGACAAGTGATAAAGTGGAAGGTGGTTATGCACCAGCCAATCAGCTCCTAATTTACAGGCTGGGTTTGAAAAATGAATAATAGAAATAGATCAATCCCACAAGAGTATCCAAAGAGCTCATAAAATCAATTCTCCAATAATCACTGGTTCCTTGTCATTGCACTTCATATCAAATTAAATTGTTGTACCTCAATTTTTGCATACACATTCTTTGAAGGTGCTACCCTTATGCTTGTAGCCAAGGAAGAATAATTCCAAAGAAGGGGGGGGGGGGGGAGCATCTTTTTGAGGTTCACACCGGATCTAATTAATTTTTTTTTTTTTTTTTTTGTATGCATTAAAATTGTTCCTTTTCAAAAATAATTGTGAAATATTAAAAATAGGGTGATAGAAAGAACAGTGTGTGAAAATAAAACTATTATTAAAATCTCTGGCTATTGTCCTTTTACTGTGAACCCTTTATTTTCACTTCATAAGATGCCCTATTGCCTTGGTTCAATAATCTGTGCCTTGTTATGTTAAGCCTTGTATCACCTTCAAATAAGATTTTTTTTCAAGTTGCAACAAAAGATATAATACAATTAGGGTCGGATCCATTCCGACATGCATTTGTTGGAATGGATCCGACAACCCCTATTCAATCTCATCTCAATTCGACTTTTAAAAAGTTGAATTGAGATGAGGGACCAGAGGGGGAGGAGAGGGGGGAGACCAGCGGGGACAGCTGCGGGCAGACGGAGGAGAGCAGCGCTGCTGAAGGATGTCTCACAGCCCCCAGACCTCACGGCAGTGTCCACCCGGCTCCAGCAAGTTAACCTCACTTGCTGGAGCCGGGTGGACGCTGCCGTGAGCGGCGTGGCTGTAAGACATCCTGCTGCAGCGCTGTGCTGTAGCGCTGCTCTCTCCTGTATGCCTGCGGCTGTCCCCCGTCGCCCTGCGGCTCCCCCCCCCCCTCTCCTCCTCTGGGTCCCACATCTCAGTCCGACATTTTTTTAAGTCGGACTGAGATGGTTGGAAACTATTCAATCCCTGCAGTTTTTATTCGACAAGTCGTGGAATTCGACTTGTCGAATAGTATGTGAATCGGCAGTATAGCTGCCTATTCACGTACTATTCGACAAGTCGAATTCCACGACTTGTCGAATAAAAACTGCAGGGATTGAATAGGTTGAATCACTATTCGACCTTCAAAAATGTCGAAAACTGCCGTCTTTTCGACAGACGGCAGTTTTCAACCCTAGTGGAATATACCCCATATGTCTCTTAGTGGCGTAACTAGAATTTCCATTAGAGATGTGAAGAATTTGCGGGCACCCTGCAACGGGGGCACAGCTTCGCTAAAATGGGTGTGGCTTCACTGCAAGGGGCGTGGCATTGCAGGAAAAGACTACCTTATACCCCAGTTTTGCAACCTGCACGCCCAGACAATGGCCGCCACAGGGAAAAAAAATAATCCTCATTCATGCCCTTACACGTCTTAGCCTGACGAAGGCCCTGAAGGGCCGATACAAGTAGGAGCACTATCCAGACAAAACCTCAAGTATCTGCTAACAGAACTCCTTGAATTAAGAGCTACATTGCTATCGTTAATCCCACAGAAGAGAGGATGCGAGCCGTTAAAAACGCATACAGTGCCTCAGTCACGTGACCAGAGAAACCGGGAGGAAGCAGCAGCCGCTGGACACGCGGTGAAGATGGACGGAGGCAGCCGCAGGGACACGGAGCAGGAGGCACAGGTAAGACTCTGTAGGATAGGGAGGGACACCTCGGACAGTCCTAATAGGTCTGAAAGCTGTGTCCTTTCCCTATTCCAAGACTGAGACCGATTCCCAGTGCCCCTGGCAACATGAATGCGCTTGTAACCAGGCGTCATCCCGGTCGGCGCCAGGTCACTGGTGATGACGGTCAGTCCGGAGTCGATATACTTAAGCACCAGCACCTGTCCCCCCGCCAGCCACCTAGGGGTACTCCTCTTCAAGAGACCATTTTCTAGTTAAACATCCACACGTGTGTCATCACCTCCTAAGTTTAACATTCAAATGGACTTACAAGCTCTTAAAATATAAACATAAATCCATATCCACATAACAGAGGAGCGGGACGCTGACCTCTGAGTGGACATCCATCAGGACATCACAGAGACTATTCTCTCTTCATATTGTTATTAGTACTATGAATACCACTATTCCCCCACCCCTCCTGTTTTTTCTTCCTCATTAATTGTTTTTTATTTCTGATTTCTAGTACATAAATTGATGTACATTGCATGAACATTCAATTTCTTTGACTAGTAAAACCACTTTTGAATTCACAAATCAAGTTGCATTATTACATATAATACATTACAATTTGCATCCCAGGCGCAATTGCAGGATTGATTTTTATCACAAATGACCCAAGTGAAGCTGTAAGGGGTAGCTTCATCTGTCAATTGCTGCCCAAAACTTATACCCATATAAGCGTAAGCAAGGTCAACCATATTCCCTTACATTATTTGTCATTTTTCTCCTTATAGTAATGCCCCTCACACCTTATGCCACACACTGCAATGGCCCTTAAACATTATGCCACACACCATAAAGCCCATTACACAATATGCCAAACACAGTCATGCCCCTGACACATTATGCCACACACCGTAATGCCCCTGACACATTATGCCACACACCGCAATGTCCCAGAGACATTATACCACATACCACAAACCACAATGACCTTTCTGGACAGTCAATATTGTGAATCTAGCAATGTAAATAGGAAAGTATTAGAAAGACAAGTTGACCTGTTGCAGATTCTGGTGACAAGGACATTGTGATTTCAATTACTGATTTCACCACAATAACAGCAAACCACATTTCTTTGTTTTTGTCCAGAATTTTGTTGTGTTTCAAAGGGTTGCAATGTCTTTCTTCCTGCATGTCCTCACCACCTGATCATTCATACTGTCTTTTTACCTTTGCAATCAAATCATGTAATTTTTTTTTCATACGTAAGCTAGGTACACACTGACTGATATATCTGCCATTCGAGTAAACAGCCGATATATCGTGAGCCAGTCAGCAGGTGTGTAACCACAATATGTTGTTCACTAATACATTGCGTTGGCTGTGCAGCACAGACGATGGCCAATATATCTTCAGATATATCGGCACATCTGGCTGTGTGTACCATACACTTGCTGAATGGGTCGAGGTCACAGCTGGGCATGCAAATTAAAATGCCCACCCAGCTAGGTTTCCTGGCCAACACATCGAGCGGCCAATCGGTAAGTGTTTATACCTATTGGATCAGTCGCTCCGTCCGTAAAACAGTGGGTTAGCCGACATGTCAGGTGTGTATACAGCCTTATGCTGTCAGTTTAACGAAAATAAAGACTGTGGGGGGCTCTCCGGACCGGGGCCAACTAGAATTAACCAGTCCCATAAAAAATATGGAAATATATGTATAGTGCCATCCAGAGAGAATTGTTAAAGGAAAAATTATTGGTTTTGACCATTGTGTTTTTATTAATTTGGATGTACACTCACTTGTAGGTATTATTCCTACGAGGATATATTTTGAGATTTTGTAGTTTTAGGACTACAAAGAAACCCTCCTCTTCTTTCTAACCATATAACACCCAGCTCTGATCAACACAAAAAATCATATTTTCAATTTAACACCTGGCACTTTGTCTCCCCCCTCACCCCATGAGGCTACATATTGTTTATATTCTGTTCCTCCCCATATTCTTTGTTTGTTTGGACCTAGCTAAATTTTTCCCTTCAATTTTTTTGTTTTTCAATTTGGGTTGGATTCTGCCAACCGCTCATATCTCATATATATATATATATTTTTTATTTGTGACTTGTCCTCTCTGCCCCATACCATATATATATATATATATATATATAGTTTATTCAGTCTTCATACATATGCCATATACATCATTTACCCTCCTCCAGCCCACCATATGCCACTCAGTAACTCTCTCGAAACAGTTGGACCCGGGCTCCAACAGCGAGCGTAGCACAGACTCTCTGCTCCAAGGCCCTGAGGAAGATTCCACCAATCCAGCCGCCTCCCATGGTCCTGAGTGGGGAGAGGAGAGATTCTGAGTGGACAGGAAGAAGCTAGAGACTATGTTGCAAGGTAACTAACTTTTACACAACAACAATGCAGCCACCTTATCCCCTGAAACAGTGTTAACCTGATCTTCTGTCCCTGGACCCATTCGTGAGTCCGTAATCCTCAGACACACATACTGTGGAATGATGCCACTAGTGCCCTGCTTCCAGCATCACTGCTGCTGCTCCTCACACTTTCCACTATCACTGCTCTAAACTTTCCCTCATGTTCAAAAATAGCCTGGACTGCAATTTACGTAACATGAGTGTCCCTTTCCAATCCATGAAGTCAGTTAGTGGTTCTTTACATACTTTTATTTGTAGGGGGCATTCTCTATCTGACACTGGCAGCAGTGGAACTTCTAAGATGCCACCTCCACACTTTCACCGGTGGTGTGCGCGCGTGGGGGGGGGGGGGGGGGGCAGTAGGCAGAAGTTTTGCCTAAGGGGCCAAGAAACCTTGCACCGGTCCTGTCTAGAATGCACCAATCGCTCTACTTCATCCCGGAGGCTCTCAGTGGGGTTAAGATCTGGACTATGAGCTGGGAAGGCGGGTTACCAAACTTTCGATATATCGCCCTGGACTGGTATACATTACACAGCCTTTTCAAACGCTGTTGGATCTAATCAGTGCCCCTCTACCCATTTTTTACATTCACATACATGTAGGAGCACACCATTTCCCTTGTGCAGGACGGGGGAGATGGGAGGGCGGGGACTTGGAGGTGCGGTGTCCAATCACTTTTGTCTACATAGTGTAGACATTTAAAATGAAAGTAGGAGGTTTTTCTAATTGTATCACTACTTGTCACATCACTCTTAAGTGAGAAAGAAAAATAAATCTAGGAACAAAAGTACAGAGGAAATTATGGGCCCACAAATGGATTGTTAAATGTTTACACACTGTCAAAACTACATATCAAACTACATATCAATTTAGAACAAAGGTCACCTTGGAGGAAACTATGTATAGATTTTTATAACGTTTACAGGTGTAATATACTGTACCTGTCTTTTGTTGCACTGCTGAATTCCGCAATCTCATGCATTGTGCTGCACTGAACATTTATAGTCAGCTTACGGAGGCCGTTCAAGCAGAACACAGAAGAAGACACACTGTGACTGAATGTGGGCAACATGCCTGTATTTCCTACCTGACTCACTACTTTGGTGATTCAAATTTACTATTTTATGCCTTGATAAACAGACAGACATGTAGGAAAAAACAACCTAATAATTTAGATAAGAAGTATGAAATATCTTAATACATGACAGTGAGCAAACATAATGCAAAGTGGCATTTTAATGACTTTTTGTCTTCCACCAATAAAATCAGTCATGTTTCTGGGGCAATCTTTTCTTTATAAACAATTACTGACAGGCTGTCATATTCAAAGAATAAATGCATGTAAACCAGCACATACAAATAAAACATACCTTCTAATATATTAAAAAGAAAAAGAAAGTTTAACCAGAAATACAATCAATTACCGGTCCTGGACACCACATCGAAATTAAAAGCAAATACCCGTTTCCAACCTTCCTTTATACTTTTCATTAGTCTGTGTAAGAGGTGGTACTAACATGGCTGTTCAATACTATGAAATACCTAAAATACCTAAAACCAAAAGGTGATGTTTTGATGGCTATGTTTCTCACAAGGCTAGAAAGCTTATTCCATTTTCTAAACCGCAATAGAAAATTGCAGCTACAGTATAGTGGTTTCCAATTTTTAGAATCCATTTTGTTTCTAATATACCAGTAGTAATACCACCCAAAGCATTGGTACAAAAGGCAATGAAATGGCTTTGCATATACTACTTTATTTTCAGCTTTAAATTACACTGGTAACTTACATATGGACAGATGTACTAAGCCCTGGAGAGTGATAAAATAGAGAGAGAGATAAACTATCCACCAACCAGCTCCTAACTGTCATTTTTCAAACAGTTTATAACATGGTAGTTAGTAACTGATTGGTTGGTAGTTTATCTCTCTATAATTTATTAATCTTCAAGGCTTAATACATCCGTCCCATAGTGTTTAGACTTGCTGTCTGTCTATTTGAATGGTTTACAAAGCTTCTCACAAATCCAGTGAGAAAAATTACCATTGTAATTATACACTACACCCTTTCACATAATGTAGTAATGTCATTATCACATTAAAATAAATATGCATTTTTAAAATTTTGGAGGTGACGAGACAATACACATGATGCACCATACAGCCGAAAGTGTTCAGGTGTTGAGCATGTACAAGATTTAAACTGTGCTCATCTCTTCGAAACAGCCGTAAAAAAAAAAACACAGACTATTGGCATATCGATTACTAACTTAAGACCAGTTTCATACATAGCCAACAAGGTGGGGAAAGCTGCATTACATGTAAGGCTGGGGAGAAAACAAATACAAATGTGATTTAGGTACTGGAGACGAAGATTTAAGTACTTTTTTAGGAGTATACATACAGTATAACAGGGCTGGCCAAACCTGTCCTCGAGATCTACCAATAATTCACATTTTCCAGACCACCTAGCTGATGCACAGGTGTAGACATTACTAATTACAGTTGTGCTCATAAGTTTACAAACCCTAGCAGAATGTGTGATTTTCTTAGCTCAACGCGTTTCGCTGGTCTAGCGTCTGCCAGCTTCCTCAGGAGCATGCTGGCAGACGCTAGACCAGCGAAACGCGTTGAGCTAAGGATACGGACCACCAATACTGGATCTATCTGAATTTCCCGGTACGGATTGGACTCTCTGCCTCCATTTGACACTCTATAACCCACTGGAACCTGGAATTACCCCTGCTGCTATTCGGGTCTTCATCTGCAATACTGAGATCCATGGGGACAGTTTCCTTAAGGACTGGGTAAATACTCACATCTAAAGTGAACCAAAGTATATTGAGGAGCGAGCCCTAACCGGAGAGTGTGCATACCAGTCATTTTTATTGCGATCCAAGTGGCCCTAATCAAAATCACCCACTTTTTTTCCTGATTTAGGATTATTAAGAAAGTGTATTTATGTGATTTTTTTAGCATTTCTTTTTAATGTATATTAAAATTATGTGATTTTTCTTTTTAAAAAATCTATCGTCCCTTATTGGTCATACAGCCAGCGCCAGTTCACTTTTTCTCTACTATTGTTTATTTACTGGCTGCCGTTGACAGCGCACTCACACACACATTTTTTTCCTGTACTACATCTTGAAACAACCACACCACTTTTTTTCAGAGACTCCTGTATTTCAGCTGAAGTTATTTGTGGATTTTACTTTGGATCACGAACAATTTTCCTGACAGTTGTGGCTGAAATTTTTGTTGGTCTACCTGACCGTGATTTGGTTTCCACAGAATCCCTCATTTTCTACTTCTTAGAGTTTGAACACTGCTGATTGGCATTCTCAATTGCTTGGATATCTTTTTATATCCCTTTCCTGTTTTATACAGTTCAATTACCTTTTCCCGCAGATCCTTTGACAATTCTTTTGCTTTCCCCATGACTCAGAATCCAGAAACGTCAGTGCAGCACTGGATAAAAGATGCAAGGGTCTTTCAGGAGTTCAGAAACTCACTGACCTTTTATACACACTCACTGATTACAAGCAAACAGATCACAGGTGAGGATGGTTACCTTTAGTAGCCATTCAAACCCGTTTGTGTCAACTTGTGTGCATGTTATCAGGCCAAAATCTCCAGGGTATGTAAACTTTTGATCAGGGTCATTTGGGTAGTTTCTGTTGTCATTATGATTTAAAAAGAGTAAACACAGTTGTTTGACAATAAATGGCTTCACCCAACCACTAACCATGAGTGAAAGAAAAGTTTGTGAGTTATCATTCATATTCTCTGACAAATGGCTAGAAAATCACAAATTCTGCTAGGGTATGTAAACTTATGAGCACAACTGTAAGATGTGCAGCATTCATTCCCAACTGACAATTCTACAGACTCCAGGAGGCCTGGAAAACATGAACTGTTAGTAGTCATCGAGGATCGGTTTGGCCAGCCCTGCATAACTTTACTTCATTTCAACCATGTATTCTTTATTAAAACATATTATAAATGACACTACTGATACGAACAACACAACATACTTGCCCAGCACTTACCCTATTATTTATGACTTGTTATGTAAACAATAAAAGACATGGGTAAAAATCAATTAATTTTTTCTTAAGAGGCATGCAGCTGAATGTAAGCTTTAGAACAAGTTTTAATTTATTTTAAAGCACAGTCTATATATGATATAAATGAAAGGAACATAGATGGAGGTTCTCCTAGGTACACATTATGCAGATAAGACAAACGCTCTGATCTTTGGATCAATTATATGATCAGTCTGCACCCTGTACACACGGAGTTATTTTTAGCACCTATGCAATTATCAGGACAGCTCAGTCTGATAAGCATAGGTGTGTACCCAGCCTTCATACTGCACGCACAGGGTTAAGCATCTAATTTTTCCTTTATTGCTGCTCTCCCTGATGTCACATCAAGATTATACCTCAGTTTCTTTCTAGGTCACTAAGTTATACAATAGTGAAAATGCCATGCAAATGCATCCAGTAGTTGTTGCATGATGCCGGAACGGACAGGAAAACAAACAAACAGACAAAAAAAATGAAAATAAATAAAAAATTCTTGTCTCTATTGCTCATGAACAGTCCATAGAAGTATGTTTCTCAAACAAAAATGCTATGTACAGACACCACACTTACAGTTTTTTTTAATATGTATAGATATATTATTATGGTCCAAAAAAGTTTACTACCTACAATATCTTTAGGTGTTAGCCCTCATTCATTTCATTTTTCAGAATTTCTCATAAATTACTGTGTGAATAGCCTTAACATTTTTATTATATAACTCGCAAAAGATGTCATCAGGTCGATCTCTTTCTTAATACGAAAAATATACTGTAAGCACTGCATGCAAATTTAATTTTGCTCTGTTCTATTACTGCTTTTAGTACAGTTTAATTATTACTGTCCACTCTCGACACACAATTTGACGGTAGCCTTTTCTGAAAAGCTCCACCCTTACAATATTCATTTAACATATCTTGCTCCATAAAACACAACCTTTTTATCCCATACCTTATAATACGTTTTGCCTATCTGCATGTAGTTGCAGCGAAAATTATTGTAAGCCGGATTTCTACGGACTACGAGAAATAGATTTACCGGTAAGTGTAAAAATAAGAATTTACTTACCGATAATTCTATTTCTCATAGTCCGTAGTGGATGCTGGGACTCCGTCAGGACCATGGGGAATAGCGGGCTCCGCAGGAGACAGGGCACATCTAAAAAAGCTTTTAGGTCACATGGTGCGTACTGGCTCCTCCCCCTATGACCCTCCTCCAAGCCTCAGTTAGGTACTGTGCCCGGACGAGCGTACACAATAAGGAAGGATCTTGAATCCCGGGTAAGACTCATACCAGCCACACCAATCACACCGTACAACTTGTGATCTGAACCCAGTTAACAGTATGATAACACAAACGAAGTAGCCTCTGAACAGATGGCTCACAACAACAGTAATAACCCGATTTTTGTAACAATAACTATGTACAAGCATTGCAGACAATCCGCACTTGGGATGGGCGCCCAGCATCCACTACGGACTATGAGAAATAGAATTATCGGTAAGTAAATTCTTATTTTCTCTAACGTCCTAGTGGATGCTGGGACTCCGTCAGGACCATGGGGATTATACCAAAGCTCCCAAACGGGCGGGAGAGTGCGGATGACTCTGCAGCACCGAATGAGAGAACTCCAGGTCCTCTTTAGCCAGAGTATCAAATTTGTAAAATTTTACAAACGTGTTCTCCCCTGACCACGTAGCTGCTCGGCAAAGTTGTAATGCCGAGACTCCTCGGGCAGCCGCCCAGGATGAGCCCACTTTCCTTGTGGAATGGGCCTTTACAGATTTAGGCTGTGGCAGGCCTGCCACAGAATGTGCAAGTTGGATTGTACTACATATCCAACGTGCAATCGTCTGTTTAGACGCAGGAGCACCCAACTTGTTGGGTGCATACAATGTAAACAACGAGTCAGATTTTCTGACTCCAGCTGTCCTTGAAATATATATTTTTAATGCTCTGACAACGTCCAATAACTTGGAGTCCTCCAAGTCGCTAGTAGCCGCAGGCACCACAATAGGCTGGTTCAAGTGAAATGCCGAAACCACCTTAGGGAGAAATTGAGGACGTGTCCTCAATTCTGCCCTGTCCGAATGGAATATCAGATATGGGCTTTTGTATGACAAAGCTGCCAACTCCGAAACTCTCCTGGCTGAAGCCAGGGCCAACAGCATGGTTACCTTCCATGTAAGGTATTTTAAATCTACCGATTTTAAAGGCTCAAACCAATGAGATTTGAGAAAATTTAGAACCACGTTCAAATCCCACGGTGCCACTGGAGTCACTATTGGGGGTTGTATATGTAGTACACCTTTGACAAAAGTTTGTACTTCAGGCACTGACGCCAATTCCTTCTGGAAGAAAATTGATAAGGCCGAAATTTGAACTTTAATGGACCCCAATTTGAGGCCCATAGACAATCCTGCTTGCAGGAAATGTAAGAATCGACCCAATTGAAATTCTTCCGTTGGAGCCTTCTTGGCCTCACACCACGCAACATATTTTCTCCAAATGCGGTGATAATGTTGTGCGGTCACTTCTTTCCTGGCTTTAATTAAAGTAGGAATAACTTCCTCAGGAATGCCCTTCTCTTTTAGAATCCGGCGTTCAACCGCCATGCCGTCAAACGCAGCCGCGGTAAGTCTTGGAACATACAAGGTCCCTGCTGAAGCAGATCCCTTCTTAGAGGTAGAGGCCACGGATCCTCCGTGAGCATCTCTTGAAGTTCCGGATACCAAGTTCTTCTTGGCCAGTCCGGAGCTACCAGTATTGTTCTTACTCCTCTTTTCCGTATAATTCTCAGTACCTTTGGTATGAGAGGCAGAGGAGGGAACACATACACTGACTGGTACACCCACGGTGTTACCAGAGCGTCCACAGCTATTGCCTGAGGGTCTCTTGACCTGGCGCAATACCTGTCCAATTTTTTGTTGAGGCGAGACGCCATCATGTCCACCTTTGGTTTTTCCCAACGGTTCACAATCATGTGGAAAACTTCTGGATGAAGTCCCCACTCTCCCGGGTGAAGGTCGTGTCTGCTGAGGAAATCTGCTTCCCAGTTGTCCACTCCCGGGATGAACACTGCTGACAGTGCTACGACATGATTCTCCGCCCAGCGCAGAATCCTTGCAGCTTCTGCCATTGCACTCCTGCTTCTCGTGCCGCCTTGTCGGTTTACGTGGGCGACTGCCGTGATGTTGTCGGACTGGATCAACACCGGCTGACCCTGAAGCAGCGATTTTGCCAGGCTTAGAGCATTGTAGATCGCTCTTAGCTCCAGTATATTTATGTGAAGAGACGTCTCCAGGTTTGACCACACGCCCTGGAAGTTTCTTCCCTTTGTGACTGCTCCCCAACCTCGTAGGCTGGCATCCGTAGTCACCAGGACCCAGTCCTGTATGCCGAATCTGCGGCCCACTAACAGATGGGCAGTCTGCAACCACCACAGGAGAGACAACCTTGTTCTCGGTGACAGTGTTATCCGCTGATGCATGTGCAGATGCGATCCGGACCATTTGTCCAGCAGATCCCACTGAAATGTTCGTGCATGGAATCTGCCGAATGGAATCGCTTCGTACGAAGCCACCATCTTTCCCAGGACTCTTGTGCATTGATGTACTGACACAGTTCCTGGTTTTAGGAGGTTCTTGACAAGTTCGGATAACTCCCTTGCTTTCTCTTCCGGGAGAAATACCTTTTTCTGAACCGTGTCCAGAATCATGCCCAGGAACAGCAGATGTGTTGTCGGGGTCAATTGAGATTTTGGAAGATTTAGAATCCACCCGTGTTGCTGAAGCACTACTTGTGTTAGCGCTACACCGACTTCCAGCTGTTCTCTGGACTTTGCCCTTATCAGGAGATCGTCCAAGTAAGGGATAATTAATACGCCTTTTCTTCGTAGAAGAACCATCATTTCGGTCATTACCTTGGTAAAGACCCGAGGGGCCGTGGACAACCCAAACGGCAGCGTTTGAAACTGATAATGACAGTCTTGTATCACGAACCTGAGATACCCTTGGTGTGAGGGGTAAATCGGGACATGTAGATAAGCATCTTTTATGTCCAAGGACACCATGAAGTCTCCTTCTTCCAGATTCGCTATCACTGCTCTGAGTGACTCCATCTTGAACTTGAATTTCTTTATGTACAGGTTCAAGGATTTCAGATTTAGAATAGGCCTTACCGAACCGTCCGGTTTCGGTACCACAAATAGTGTGGAATAATACCCCTTTCCCTGTTGTAGGAGGGGTACCTTGACTATCACCTGCTGAGAATACAGCTTGTGAATGGCTTCCAAAACCGACGTCCTTTCTGAGGGAGACGTTGGTAAAGCAGACTTTAGGAACCGGCGAGGGGGAGACCTTTTGAACTCCAGCATGTAACCCTGAGATACTATCTGCAGGACCCACGGGTCCACTTGTGAGTGAACCCATTGATTGCTGAAAATCTTGAGTCGACCCCCCACCGTTCCTGAGTCCGCTTGTAAAGCCCCAGCGTCATGCTGATGGCTTTGTAGAAGCCGGGGCGGGCTTCTGTTCCTGGGCAGGGGCTGCTTGCTGCCCTTTCTTACCCTTTCCTCTGCCTCGCGGCAGATAAGACTGTCCTTTTGGTCGCTTTTTATAGGAGCGAAAGGACTGCGGCTGAAAAGACGGTGTCTTTTTCTGTTGGGAGGGGGTCTGAGGTAAAAAAGTGGATTTGCCGGCAGTTGCCGTGGCCACCAGGTCCGAAAGACCGACCCCAAACAATTCCTCTCCTTTATATGGCAATACTTCCATATGCCTCTTGGAATCCGCATCACCTGACCACTGTCGCGTCCATAAACTTCTTCTGGCAGATATGGACATCGCGCTTACTCTTGATGCTAGAGTACAAACATCCCTCTGAGCATCTCGCATATAAAGGAAAGCATCCTTTAATTGCTCTAGAGTCAATAAAATACTGTCCCTATCCAGGGTATCAATATTTTCAGTCAGAGAATCCAACCACACTACCCCAGCACTGCACATCCAGGCTGAGGCTATTGCCGGTCGCAGTATAACACCAGTATGTGTGTATATACTCTTCAGTGTAGTTTCCAGCCTCCTATCTGCTGGATCCTTGAGGGCGGCCGTATCAGGAGACAGCAACGCCACTTGCTTTGATAAACGTGTGAGCGCCTTATCCACCCTAGGGGGTGTTTCCCAGCGCGCCCTAACCTCTGGTGGGAAAGGGTATAATGCCAATAACTTCTTGGAAATTAGCAGTTTTCTATCGGGGTTAACCCACGCTTCATCACACACGTCATTCAATTCCTCTGATTCTGGAAAAAATACAGGTAGTTTTTTCACCCCCCACATAATACCCCTTTTTGAGGTACCAGCAGTATCAGAGATCTGCAAAGCCTCCTTCATTGCCGTGATCATATAACGTGTGGCCCTATTGGAAAATACGTTTGTTTCTTCACCGTCGACACTAGATTCATCTGTGTCGGTACCCGTGTCGACTGACTGAGGTAAAGGACGTTTTACAGCCCCTGACGGTGTCTGAGACGCCTGAACCGGTACTAACTGGTTTGCCGGGCGTCTTATTTCGTCAACTGACTTTTGTAATGTGCTGACATTATCACGTAATTCCATAACTAAAGCCATCCATTCCGGTGTCGACTCCCTAGGGGGTGACATTACCATCATCGGCAATTGCTCTGCCTCCACACCAACATCGTCCTCATACATGTCGACACACACGTACCGACACACAGCAGCCACACAGGGAATGCTCTAATCGAAGACAGGACCCCCTAGCCCTTTGGGGAGACAGAGGGAGAGTTTGCCAGCACACACCAAAAGCGCTATAAATGTATATAAACAACCCTAGAAGGTGTTGTTTACTATATATGCGCTCTTAATATATAAATATCGCCAATTTATGCCCCCCTTCTCTTTGTTACCCTGTTTCTGTAGTGCAGTGCAGGGGAGAGACCTGGGAGCCTTCCTCACCAGCGGAGCTGAGCAGGAAAATGGCGCTGAGTGCTGAGGAGAATAAGCTCCGCCCCTTTTTCGGCGGGCTTTTCCCCGGTTTTTAAGAAACTGGCCTGGGTTAAAATACATACATATAGCCTTAATGGCTATATGTGATGTATTTATTTTGCCACTAAAGGTAATTATATTGCTGCCCAGGGCGCCCCCAGCAGCGCCCTGCACCCTCCGTGACTGAGTCAGTGAGCCGTGTGACAACAATGGTGCACAGCTGCCGTGCTGTGCGCTACCTTCAAGAAGACTGAGGAGTCTTCTGCCGCCTGCTTTCCGGACCTCCGTTCTGCCGTCTCTTCAGCGTCTGTAAGGGGGATCGGCGGCGCGGCTCCGGGACGAACCCCAGGCTGACCTGTGTTCCGACTCCCTCTGGAGCTAAGTGTCCAGTAGCCTAAGACTCCAATCCATCCTGCACGCAGGTGAGTTGGAAATCTCTCCCCTAAGTCCCTCGATGCAGTGATCCTGTTGCCAGCAGGAATCACTGAGATTGAAACCTAAAAAAAAAACTTTTCTAAACAGCTCTTTAGGAGAGCCACCTAGATTGCACCCTCTCGGACGGGCACAAAAACCTAACTGAGGCTTGGAGGAGGGTCATAGGGGGAGGAGCCAGTACGCACCATGTGACCTAAAAGCTTTTTTAGATGTGCCCTGTCTCCTGCGGAGCCCGCTATTCCCCATGGTCCTGACGGAGTCCCAGCATCCACTAGGACGTTAGAGAAATCTTATTTTCTCTAACGTCCTAGAGGATGCTGGGACTCAGTAAGGACCATGGGGATTATACCAAAGCTCCCAAACGGGCGGGAGAGTGCGGATGACTCTGCTGCACCGCTTGAGCAAACAGGAGGTCCTCCTCAGCCAGGGTATCAAATTTATAGAACTTTGCAAAGGTGTTTGACCCCGACCAAGTAACTGCTCGGCACAACTGTAATGCCAAGACCCCTCGGGCAGCCGCCCAAGACGAGCCCACCTTCCTAGTGGAATGGGCCTTAACCGATTTAGGCAATGGCAATCCTGCAGTAGAATGCGCCTGCTGAATCGTGTTACAGATCCAGCGAGCAATAGTCTGCTTTGAACTCGGAATCCTCCAAGTCCCGTGTAGCCACAGGCACGACAATAGGTTGATTCATATGAAAAGAAGAGACCACTTTAGGCAGAAATTGAGGACGAGTCCTCAATTCTGCCCTATCCACGTGGAAAACCAGATAGGGGCTTTTATGTGACAAAGCCGCTAATTCCGAAACACGCCTCGCAGAAGCCAAGGCCAACAACATGACCACTTTCCAAGTGAGATATTTCAACTCCACTGTTGTGAGTGGTTCAAACCAAGGTGACTTGAGGAAACTTAATACCACATTAAGATCCCACAGCGCCACCGGAGGTACAAAAGGAGGCAGAATATGCAGCACCCCCTTCACGAATGTCTGTACTTCAGGAAGAGAAGCCAATTCCTTTTGAAAGAAAATGGATAAGGCCGAAATTTGGACCTTTATGGACCCTAATTTTAGGCCCAAAGTCACTCCTGTTTGCAGGAAGTGAAGCAGACGACCCAAATGGAACTCCTCCGTAGGAGCAGTCCTGGCCTCACACCAAAAAACATATTTTCGCCATATACGGTGATAATGTTTCAATGTCACGTCCTTCCTAGCCTTGATCAGGGTAGGAATGACCTCCTCCGGAATACCTTTTTTCGCTAGGATCCGGCGTTCAACCGCCATGCCATCAAACGCAGCCGCGGTAAGTCTTGGAACAGACAGGGCCCCTGCTGCAGCATGTCCTGTCTTAGAGGAAGAGGCCTCGGATCTTCTGTGAGCAACTCTTGCAGATCCGGATACCAAGTCCTTCGTGGCCAATCTGGAACAATGAGGATTGTTCTTACTCTTCTTAGTCTTATTATTCTCAACACCTTGGGTATGAGAGGTAGAGGAGGGAACACATAGACCGATCTGAACACCCAAGGTGTCACTAGAGCGTCCACCGCTACCGTCTGAGGGTCTCTTGACCTGGCGCAATACTGCTTTAGCTTTTTGTTGAGACGGGACGCCATCATGTCTATCTGAGGCAGTCCCCACCGACCCACGATCTGTGCAAAGACTTCTTGATGAAGTCCCCACTCTCCAGGATGCAGGTCGTGCCTGCTGAGGAAGTCCACTTCCCAGTTGTCCACCCCCGGGATGAATACAGCTGATAGGGCGCTAACATGGCCTTCCGCCCAGCAAAGAATCCTGGTCGCTTCTGCCATGGCCGCTCTGCTCCTTGTGCCGCCTTGGTGGTTTACATGAGCCACTGCTGTGACATTGTCTGACTGAATCAGAACCGGTTTGTCCCGAAGCAATGCCTCCACCTGGCGTAGGGCGTTGTATGTGGCCCTCAACTCCAGGACGTTGATGTGGAGACAAGTCTCTAGATTCGACCAGAGACCTTGGAAATTTCTTCCCAGTGTGACTGCTCCCCAACCTCGGAGGCTTGCGTCCGTGGTCACCAGGATCCAGTCCTGAATTCCGAACCTGCGGCATTCTAGGAGGTGAGCACTGTGCAGCCACCACAGGAGAGATACCCTGGCTCTGGGAGACAGGGTGATCCTCTGATGCATTTGTAAATGGGACCCGGACCATTTGTAAAGTAGATACCATTGAAAAGTCCTCGCATGGAACCTTCCGAAGGGGATGGCCTCGTGCGATGCCACCATCTTCCCTAGGACACGCGTGCAGTGATGCACTGAAACCTTTTTTTAGCTTTAATAGGTTCCTGACCAGGGCTTTGAGCTCCTAAGCCTTTTTGATCGGAAGAAAAAAACCTTTTTCTGGTCTGTGTCTAGAATCAGACCCAGAAAGGTCAGGCGCGTTGTAGGGACTAGCTGGGACTTCGGTATATTGAGAATCCAGCCGTGCCCCTGCAACATCCTCACCGACAGCGACACGCTGTCCAGCAACTTCTCCCGAGATCTCGCCTTTATGAGGAGATCGTCCAAGTATGGGATAATTGTGACACCCTGCTTGCGCAGGAGCACCATCATTTCCGCCATTACCATGGTGAAAATTCTCGGGGCTGTGGAAAGCACAAACGGCAACGTCTGAAATTGGTAATGACAGTCCTGTACTGCAAATCTCAGGAACGCCTGGTGAGGAGGGAAAATCGGAACATGAAGGTATGCATCCTTTATGTCCAGGGACACCATCCAATCCCCCCCCTCCAGGCTGGCGATGAACGCTCTGAGCGATTCCAACCTGAACTTTCTCAAGTACAAGATCAGGGATTTTAGATTCAAAATGGGCCTGACCAAACCGTCCGGTTTCGGGACCACAAACAGGGTTGAGTAATACCCCTTTCCTTGCTGGAGAAGAGGAACTTTGACTATCACCTGTTGAAGATACAATTTTTGAATTGCAGTCAACACTAACTCCCTCTCTGACGGGGAAGCTGGCAGAGTCGATTTGAAAAACCGGCGAGGAGGCACGTCTTCGAATTCCAGCCTGTATCCCTGAGAAACAATCTCTATAGCCCAGGGATCCACCTGTGAGTGAACCCAGACCTGGCTGAAAAATCGAAGACGTGCCCCCACTTGAGCTGACTCCCTCCGGGAAGCCCCAGCGTCATGCGGTGGACTTTGCAGATGTAGGGGAGGACTTCTGCTCGTGGGAACTAGCTGCATGCAGCTTTTTTCCCTTGCCTTTTCCTCTGGCAAGGAAGGACGATCCCCGTACCTTCTTGCTTTTATTGGAACGAAAGGACTGCATTTGATAATGAGGTGCCTTTTTAGTATGCTGCGGGGGGACATAAGGTAAGAAATTCGATTTACCGGCCGTAGCAGTAGAGACAAGGTCCGAGAGGCCTTCTCCAAACAACTCCTCCCCCTTGTAAGGCAACGACTCCATATGCCGCTTTGAGTCGGCATCCCCCGTCCACTGCCGGGTCCACAGGAGTCGCCTAGCAGAAATAGACATAGCATTTATTCTGGAGCTTAGTAAACAAATGTCTCTTTGAGCATCCCTCATATATAAAGCAACATCTTTGATATGCTCTAGGGTCATTAGTATGGTATCCTTATCTAGGGTGTCAAATTCCGTAGATAAGGAATCTGTCCATGCTGCGACAGCACTACACACCCAGGCCGATGTAATAGCCGGTCTAACGATAGTGCCGGAATGTGTGTAAATGTGCTTCAAGGTAACCACCTGCTTACGATCAGCAGGATCCTTGAGGGAAGCTGTATCCTGAGAAGGCAGTGCCACCTTCTTGGATAAGCGTGTCAGCGCCTTGTCTACCTTCGGCGAAGATTCCCATCGTATCCTGTCCTTTTGTGGAAAGGGATACGCCATAAGAATCCTTTTGGGAACTTGTAGTCTCCTATCTGGAGATTCCCAAGCCTTTTCGCACAAGTCGCTTAGTTCAACAGAGGATGGAAAAGTGACCTCAGGCTTTTTCCCTTTATACATGTGTACCCTCGTGTCAGGGACAGGGGGTTCCTCGGTGATATGCAAAACCTCTTTAATGGCAATAATCATGTAACGAATACCTTTCGCCACCTTTGGCTGTAATTTTGCATCCTCACAGTCGACACTAGAGTCAGTATCTGTGTCGGTATCTGTGTCCGTGATCTGGGATATGGTGCGTCTTTGAGACCCCGAAGGTCCCGGTGCCACAGGGACAGGCATGGTCCGACTACCTGACTGATCCCTAGCTTCAGCCTTGTCTAATCGTTTATGCAGTAAATTTACATTTACATTCAAGACATTCCACATATCCACCCAGTTCGATGTCGGCGTTGCCGACGGCGACCTGACCATCATGCACTCCCCCTCCTCCTTAGGTGAGCCTTCCTCGTCAAACATGTCGACACACACGTACCGACACACTTCACACACACAGGGAATCTCTTTTCTGAAGACAGGTTCCCCCTGAAGCCCCTTGGAGAGACAGAGCGAGAGTATGCCAGCACACACCCCAGCGCTATATAACCTTGGAGAAAAACACAGATTGTTTACCCAGTAGCGCTGCTTAATGTAAAAACGTCAATAATGTGCCCCCCTCTACTTTAAAACCCCCTTTCACCGTGTGTCAAGCAGGGGAGAGTCCGGGGAGCTTCCTCTCAGTGGTGCTGTGGAGAGAAAATGGCGCTGGTGAGTGCTGAGGGAGAAGCCCCACCCCCTCGGCGGCGGGCTTCTGTCCCGCTCAAACTTACTAAAAAATGTCGGGGGCTCTCTTATATACATGTACAGTGCCCACCTGTACATGTATATAGACTTTTGCCATAGGAGAGGTGTTTTATTGCTACCCTGCGCCCTGCACCCTTACAGTGACCGGAGTGTGTGAGGTGTATGGGAGCAATGACGCACAGCTGCGGTGCTGTGCGTTACCTCAGTGAAGCACCGAAGGCTTCTGCCGCCTGAGACGTCTTCTGTCTTAGTTTCTTCTGGCTCTGTGAGGAGAACGGCGGCGCGGCTCTGGGGTGAACGCCCAGGACGAACCTGTGTTCACTCCCTCTGGAGCTAATGGTGTCCAGCAGCCGAGGAAGCAGAGCCTATCATTTAAGTAGGTCTGCTCCTCTCTCCTCAGTCCCTCGATGCAGGGAGCCTGTTGCCAGCAGTGCTCCCTGAAAAAAGAGAAAAAAATCCTAACAAAAATGCTTTCTAAGCAGGAAACTCAGGAGAGCTCCCTGCAGTGCACCCATTCTCCTCTGGGCACAGTCTAAAACTGGGGTCTGGAGGAGGGGCATACAGGGAGGAGCCAGTGCACACCCAGAGTCCAAAGTCTTTCTTAAAGTGCCCATGCCTCCTGCGGAGCCCGTCTATTCCCCATGGTCCTTACGGAGTCCAAGCATCCTCTAGGACGTTAGAGAAAATTTTTTTTACAATAAGATCATTTCTGTGTTTTATCTGTGCAATGCCGGGGAGGACATTACTATATCTCTGAAAATGTTCAGTGAAATGGCAGGCCTGTACAAAGCAATGAATTTCTTTCATTGTAATGTAAATTAACTTAATAATCTCCACATTTACAATAGGAAATTAATGGCATCTACTTAAATTTATCTTAACTGCTTGGCTGCTAAGGCATTTATTCACGCCCTATTTGGACATTTGTGGGATATTGTCAAGTTCAAGAAAGCAGTATTGTTTCTGTGCAATAAATAGCATAGTGACTGATTGTTTTGTTTTTTGCATATCAACATTAAAAAATTGCATTACATTTTAAATAAACTGTTTTTGGTGTGTTTCAAAGAAAAGAAAAACACCATTAATGTAAAAAGACAACAACAACAAAAAATAATAAATTGAAAATAATGGATTGTCAATCATTTGTGATAGCTGCTGTTCTCCGAATAAGAAGTTCTAGGAGTATACTTATGCGATCATTACATATATTTATTTTTTACCCCAATATGAGATACTGTAAGTGTATTCTAAAGGTCACAGAAGTATAATATAAATACTAGTGATTACATTCCACATGAACAGAGAAATCAATAGTCTTAACCCAGGCCTAAAATTTCAAAAGGTGGCGCAATAGTGAAAAATTTTCACATTTTAATTTATTTACTAAATTATAGTAGGGCAAACAGCTAAAAAAAAAAAGATATTGTTATAAATTTTTGAATACTTGTTGGTTTTCCAACAATAATGGCATCCCATTTACCTATATACTGACAGTGTAAAGTAAAGGCAGGGGGGAAAAATGCTCTTATCACTTTCAGAGGTACAGTACTGTGCAAAAGTTTTAGGCAGGTGTGGAAAAAATTATGCAAAGTAAGAATGCTTTCAAAAAATAAGAATTTACTTACCGATAATTCTATTTCTCATAGTCCGTAGTGGATGCTGGGAACTCCGAAAGGACCATGGGGAATAGCGGCTCCGCAGGAGACTGGGCACAAAAGTAAAAGCTTTAGGACTAGCTGGTGTGCACTGGCTCCTCCCCCTATGACCCTCCTCCAAGCCTCAGTTAGGATACTGTGCCCGGACGAGCGTACACAATAAGGAAGGATTTTGAATCCCGGGTAAGACTCATACCAGCCACACCAATCACACCGTACAACCTGTGATCTGAACCCAGTTAACAGCATGATAACAGAGGAGCCTCTGAAAAGATGGCTCACAACAATAATAACCCGATTTTTGTAACTATGTACAAGTATTGCAGACAATCCGCACTTGGGATGGGCGCCCAGCATCCACTACGGACTATGAGAAATAGAATTATCGGTAAGTAAATTCTTATTTTCTCTGACGTCCTAGTGGATGCTGGGAACTCCGAAAGGACCATGGGGATTATACCAAAGCTCCCAAACGGGCGGGAGAGTGCGGATGACTCTGCAGCACCGAATGAGAGAACTCCAGGTCCTCCTCAGCCAGGGTATCAAATTTGTAGAATTTAGCAAACGTGTTTGCCCCTGACCAAGTAGCTGCTCGGCAAAGTTGTAAAGCCGAGACCCCTCGGGCAGCCGCCCAAGATGAGCCCACTTTCCTTGTGGAATGGGCTTTTACAGATTTTGGCTGTGGCAGGCCTGCCACAGAATGTGCAAGCTGAATTGTACTACAAATCCAACGAGCAATAGTCTGCTTAGAAGCAGGAGCACCCAGCTTGTTGGGTGCATACAGGATAAACAGCGAGTCAGATTTTCTGACTCCAGCCGTCCTGGAAACATATATTTTCAGGGCCCTGACTACGTCCAGCAACTTGGAATCCTCCAAGTCCCTAGTAGCCGCAGGTACCACAATAGGCTGGTTTAAGTGAAACGCTGAAACCACCTTAGGGAGAAATTGAGGACGAGTCCTCAATTCTGCCCTGTCCGTATGAAAAATTAGGTAAGGGCTTTTATAGGATAAAGCCGCCAATTCTGAGACACGCCTGGCTGAAGCCAGGGCTAACAGCATTACCACTTTCCATGTGAGATATTTTAAGTCCACAGTGGTGAGTGGTTCAAACCAATGTGATTTTAGGAACCCCAAAACTACATTGAGATCCCAAGGTGCCACTGGAGGCACAAAAGGAGGCTGTATATGCAGTACCCCCTTGACAAACGTCTGAACTTCAGGGACTGAAGCTAGTTCTTTCTGGAAGAAAATCGACAGGGCCGAAATTTGAACCTTAATGGACCCTAATTTTAGGCCCATAGACAGTCCTGTTTGCAGGAAATGCAGGAAACGACCCAGTTGAAATTCCTCTGTAGGGGCCTTCCTGGCCTCACACCACGCAACATATTTACGCCAAATACGGTGATAATGTTGCACAGTTACATCCTTCCTGGCTTTGATCAGGGTAGGGATGACTTCATCCGGAATGCCTTTTTCCTTCAGGATCCGGCGTTCAACCGCCATGCCGTCAAACGCAGCCGCGGTAAGTCTTGGAACAGACAGGGTCCCTGCTGGAGCAGGTCCTTTCTTAGAGGTAGAGGCCACGGGTCCTCCGTGAGCATCTCTTGAAGTTCCGGGTACCAAGTCCTTCTTGGCCAATCCGGAGCCACGAGTATAGATCTTACTCCTCTCCTTCTTATGATTCTCAGTACCTTGGGTATGAGAGGCAGAGGAGGGAACACATACACTGACTGATACACCCACGGTGTTACCAGAGCGTCCACAGCTATTGCCTGAGGGTCCCTTGACCTGGCGCAATATCTGTCTAGTTTTTTGTTGAGGCGGGACGCCATCATGTCCACCTTTGGTTTTTCCCAAGGGTTCACAATCATGTGGAAGACTTCTGGGTGAAGTCCCCACTCCCCCGGGTGGAGGTCGTGTCTGCTGAGGAAGTCTGCTTCCCAGTTGTCCACTCCCGGAATGAACACTGCTGACAGTGCTATCACATGATTTTCCGCCCAGCGAAGAATCCTTGCAACTTCCGTCATTGCCCTCCTGCTTCTTGTGCCGCCCTGTCTGTTTACGTTGGCGACTGCCGTGATGTTGTCCGACTGGATCAACACCGGCTGACCCTGAAGCAGAGGCCTTGCTTGACTTAGGGCATTGTAAATGGCCCTTAGTTCCAGGATATTTATGTGAAATGACGTTTCCATGCTTGACCACAAGCCCTGGAAATTTCTTCCCTGTGTGACTGCTCTCCAGCCTCTCAGGCTGGCATCCGTGGTCACCAGGAATCTGCGGCCCTCTAGAAGATGAGCACTCTGCAACCACCACAGGAGAGACACCCTTGTCCTTGGAGACAGGGTTATCCGCTGATGCATCTGAAGATGCGATCCGGACCATTTGTCCAGCAGATCCCACTGAAAAGTTCTTGCGTGGAATCTGCCGAATGGAATCGCTTCGTAAGAAGCCACCATTTTTCCCAGGACCCTTGTGCATTGATGCACTGACACTTGGCCTGGTTTTAGGAGGTTCCTTACTAGCTCGGATAACTCCCTGGCTTTCTCCTCCGGGAGAAACACCTTTTTCTGGACTGTGTCCAGAATCATACCTAGGAACAGCAGACGTGTCGTCGGAATCAGCTGCGATTTTGGAATATTTAGAATCCACCCGTGCTGTCGTAGTACTACTTGAGATAGTGCTACTCCGACCTCTAACTGTTCCCTGGACCTTGCCCTTATCAGGAGATCGTCCAAGTAAGGGATAATTAAGACGCCTTTTCTTCGAAGAAGAATCATCATTTCGGCCATTACCTTGGTAAAGACCCGGGGTGCCGTGGACAATCCAAACGGCAGCGTCTGAAACGGATAATGACAGTTCTGTACCACGAACCTGAGGTACCCTTGGTGAGAAGGGCAAATTGGGACATGGAGGTAAGCATCCTTGATGTCCAGAGACACCATATAGTCCCCTTCTTCCAGGTTCGCTATCACTGCTCTGAGTGACTCCATCTTGAATTTGAACCTTTGTATGTAAGTGTTCAAGGATTTCAGATTTAAAATAGGTCTCACCGAGCCGTCCGGCTTCGGTACCACAAACAGCGTGGAATAATACCCCTTTCCCTGTTGTAGGAGGGGTACCTTGATTATCACCTGCTGGGAATAGCCCACTGCGCGCTGAAATTCTTGAGACGGGCCCCCACCGTGCCTGAGTCCGCTTGTAAGGCCCCAGCGTCATGCTGAGGACTTGGCAGAAGCGGGGGAGGGCTTCTGTTCCTGGGAAGAGGCTGCCTGCTGCAGTCTTTTTCCCCTTCCTCTGCCCCGGGGCAGATATGAGTGGCCTTTTGCCCGCTTGCCCTTATGGGGACGAAAGGACTGAGCCTGAAAAGACGGTGTCTTTTTCTGCTGAGAGGTGACCTGGGGTAAAAAGGTGGATTTCCCAGCCGTTGCCGTGGCCACCAGGTCCGATAGACCGACCCCAAATAACTCCTCCCCTTTATACGGCAATACTTCCATATGCCGTTTGGAATCCGCATCACCTGACCACTGTCGCGTCCATAACCCTCTTCTGGCAGAAATGGACAGCGCACTTACTCTTGATGCCAGAGTGCAAATATCCCTCTGTGCATCTCGCATATATAGAAATGCATCCTTTAAATGCTCTATAGTCAATAATATACTGTCCCTGTCCAGGGTATCAATATTTTCAGTCAGGGAATCCGACCAAGCCACCCCAGCACTGCACATCCAGGCTGAGGCGATTGCTGGTCGCAGTATAATACCAGTATGTGTGTATATACTTTTAAGGATATTTTCCAGCTTCCTATCAGCTGGTTCCTTGAGGGCGGACGTATCAGGAGACGGTAACGCCACTTGTTTTGATAAGCGTGTGAGCGCCTTATCTACCCTAGGGGGTGTTTCCCAACGCGCCCTAACCTCTGGCGGGAAAGGGTATAATGCCAATAATTTTTTAGAAATTAGCAGTTTTTTATCGGGGGAAACCCACGCTTCATCACACACCTCATTTAATTCATCTGATTCAGGAAAAACTACGGGTAGTTTTTTCACACCCCACATAATACCCTTTTTTGTGGTACTTGTAGTATCAGAAATGTTCAAAACCTCCTTCATTGCCGTGATCATGTAACGTGTGGCCCTACTGGAAAATACGTTTGTTTCCTCACCGTCGACACTGGAGTCCGTGTCCGTGTCTGGGTCTGTGTCGACCATCTGAGGTAACGGGCGCTTTAGAGCCCCCGACGGTGTTTGAGACGCCTGTACAGGTAATAACTGATTTGCCGGCTGTCTCATGTCGTCAACAGTCTTTTGTAAAGTGCTGACGCTATCACGTAATTCCTTCCATAAGACCATCCAGTCAGGTGTCGACTCCCTAGGGGGTGACATCACTATTACAGGCAATTGCTCCGCCTCCATACCATTTTCCTCCTCATACATGTCGACACAACGTACCGACACACAGCACACACACAGGGAATGCTCTGATAGAGGACAGGACCCCACTAGCCCTTTGGGGAGACAGAGGGAGAGTTTGCCAGCACACACCAGAGCGCTATATATATATATACAGGGATAACCTTATATAAGTGTTTTTCCCTTATATAGCTGCTGTATTGATTTATCTGCAAAATTAGTGCCCCCCCTCTCTTGTTTTACCCTGTTTCTGTAGTGCAGGACTGCAGGGGAGAGTCAGGGAGCTTCCCTCCAACGGAGCTGTGAGGGAAAATGGCGCCAGTGTGCTGAGGAGATAGGCTCCGCCCCCTTCTCGGCGGCCTTTCTCCCGCTTTTTTAAGGAAAAACTGGCAGGGGTTAAATGCATCCATATAGCCCAGGAGCTATATGTGATGTATTTTTTGCCATCTAAGGTATTTTTATTGCGTCTCAGGGCGCCCCCCCCCCCAGCGCCCTGCACCCTCAGTGACCGGAGTGTGAAGTGTGCTGAGAGCAATGGCGCACAGCTGCGGTGCTGTGCGCTACCTTATTGAAGACAGGACGTCTTCTGCCGCCGATTTTCCGGACCTCTTCTGCTCTTCTGGCTCTGCAAGGGGGACGGCGGCGCGGCTCTGGGACCCATCCATGGCTGGGCCTGTGATCGTCCCTCTGGAGCTAATGTCCAGTAGCCTAAGAAGCCCAATCCACTCTGCACGCAGGTGAGTTCGCTTCTTCTCCCCTTAGTCCCTCGATGCAGTGAGCCTGTTGCCAGCAGGACTCACTGAAAATAAAAAAACCTAATTTAAACTTTTACTCTAAGCAGCTCAGGAGAGCCACCTACTGTAGATTGCACCCTTCTCGTTCGGGCACAAAAATCTAACTGAGGCTTGGAGGAGGGTCATAGGGGGAGGAGCCAGTGCACACCAGCTAGTCCTAAAGCTTTTACTTTTGTGCCCAGTCTCCTGCGGAGCCGCTATTCCCCATGGTCCTTTCCGTTCCCAGCATCCACTAGGACGTCAGAGAAATAGGAGTGTTAATAGTTTATTTTTATCAATTAACAAAATGCAAAAGTTAATGAACAGTTAGAAATGTAAATCAAATCAATATTTGGTGTGACCACCTTTTGCCTTCAAAACACCATCAATTCTTCTAGGTACACTTGCACACAGTTTTTGAAGAAACTTGGCAGCAAGGCTGTTCCAAACATCTTGGAGAACTAACCACATATCTTCTGTGGATGTAGGCTTGCTCAAATCTTTCTGTCTCTTCCTGCAATCCCAGACAGACTCCATAATGTTGAGAACGGGTCTCTGTGGGGGCCACATCATCACTTCCAGGTCTCCTTGTTCATCCTTACACTGAAGATAGGTACTTATCCATCATGTAATGCCATCAGCAAGGCGTCTGATTGGCTGAAACATACAGCCAATGTCATTTAGAACTATCTTCAGTGGAGGGTTATAAACAGATCTTTTAGCAGTTTTGGACAATTGTGCATTTTGATGATGTAGAAACTGTCCTTACTTTTCAGCACAACCAAATATGCTGGCGCTATATAAGTAAATAATAATAATAATAATAATAATAGCCGCTCATTTACACAGCAAACATTTAATGTACAACTATAGGATTGGGGTTTTTCAAAGTTTTGGAAATTATGTCTAAAATAAACAAAGATTTCCCGATATCACACGCCTTACCAAATAATTCAACATACTGTAGGTCATGTAATTGTAGTAATACTTTAGTGATTATGTATGCATTTCACAGAACACAGCAATCACTTTACTTTGAATTTCTTATTTTCAGAACTTTCTGCATAAGACATCACATACCTGTATTTAAAAAGTCACAGTTTCTAGTGATCATGGGAATATCGTTGGTCGCCTTCCAATGTTTACTATAGTAAGTACCATTATAACTTTGGGCAATCATCACAGAAATATCTAACATGAAATGTCTTACTAGTGATTTCATCTTTATGTCCTCTATATGCATTCTTTTCCGCAATAATTAAGTGATTAAAGATGTATTTTCAGCCGCTTGATATGCGGGGTATAGTAAATTATACATGGCTTTAGCAGCTTGATAAAACTGATATCTATAAACACCATGTTTATTCCAATATCGGTTATGGGTTTATCATACTATGTTGTCCAATTTCTAATTTCTTTATATTATGTAAAGATATTTTGTATGTAGAGGCAGAAGTGTTTTATGATATCTGCTTGTGTCAACCCCATAGATGGTGGAGAGAAAAAATATTACATATGTAATCCCCACTCTCCCCTCGTCATGTCAGTTAAATGGATACTTCTGGCATTTCATTTTAAACTAGCAATGGGCAACCTGAAACACTAAACGGCCATACAGTATGTCCAACCCTCCAACAATCCATGTAATGACTCTACATTTAAAAAATTAAAAAGCAACCAGAAAATACCTTAAAACGGCAATATCACTCATCCCAAAATGTTCCGTTATGCACCTTACTTTCTCTAAAATAACAACATGTGCCTCCGGCCATCACCCCAACATGCACATAATGCACCTACATACATTCAGATCCCCACATGTATTAGAAAACACCCCCATATGTCCCTCAGACCCTTCCAACATGATTATCACTCCTAACCACATGCCCCACACAAACAAGTACTATTATTAACTTCCTGAGGAACGGCCTGACGGGCCAACACCACCCCTCTACACAACTTTCATTGCAGTGGGATACCACAAGCAGCCTAGTCTTGAGCACCAGTGCCCACCTGAACCACATGCCGCTAAGCAGTTGTGGCTATGTGACAGATACCCGGAAGAAGCTTCCACTGTCATTGAGAAGGACAGGAGCCCGTGAAGATAGCCGACGTAGGGCTCTAGTGGACAAGGGCTCTAGCCCAGACAAGACTCTGCTGGAGGTGTCGTCCTGCGATGGCAGGTTCTTTGTGAGGTGAAGCAGGTAACACCTCCTCCCCAGACAAGGGTGTAATCCTAATGGGATCTATGCATCAGGGGATGTCTATAGCGAGGCGGACCACTGGTAGCATATCTCTCAGGAAATTAGGCAGCCCGGGGTCCCAGGTGCATCTACCAGCAAGTTCGGATCCATCTGTGAACATAGGGGTACCCTCGGGGCCATAGCCAGAACTTTGTACAGATGTGCACTGGACCATTTTTGCTGGATTTGGATTTGATTTGTCATCCAGCTTTGGATTTGCCAAACTGCCGTAACTGGTTTTGGATTTTTATTTAAAACTTTACATAAAAGCTAAATTCACTTACTGTAATTTGGGCCTTTTTGCGTTCTTAGAGTATTATTAACCTCAATAACATTAATTTCCAGTACATTTTGACCACCTCACAGCTTACAATATTGTTTTCACCACTATTGGGCAAAGGCTGCAGCTACATGGTTGGTTACTAAGCAACAGAGCAGCGGAACAAACACATGGCAGTTTATAGCACATCTATGAAACATTGCCACACAGCAAGAAATGAAAGTTGGTGTAATATGTCCTTGGGCCCTCCCTCCCACAATTATGTTCGATATTAGCGACAGGGACTGACACTTTTGAGGCTGAAGTTCTTGCTTTGTTTGGGCCTCCACAAAACATTTTTTTTTTTTAAGGACTAGATGATGATGAGGGTGTTAATTACATTATAACCTTATAAAATAAATTTCATGACTCGCCGCAAATGACGTTACATGAAGGAAGTGCCTAGATGGCTAACGTCCCAGCAGTACCTCTACTAACTTTGGTCTCACAAATGTAGCAGATACCTTCACAAACATTGTCAGGATTTGGGGAAATATAATCCCACACCCAAGAGGTGTTTTTTTTGGTCTTATGTCCAGGCATCACAATTGCAGCCGCTAGTGGCTGACTTACACAAACAACATTATCAACATCTTCATTGTCAATCACAGATAGCAGTAGTTCACACATCTCCATCATCCTATTCCACTATTTAGACATGAATCCTCAATTTCTATTATGCCCTCATTACCATCTTTACTTTGCTCCCCACATCTGCAGATGGTGCAGAAATGATGGAAGGAGGTGAAAGAGGCTTCTCTATGAGGGCAGTGTGAGAAATGTCACACATAGCCAACGTGGACACCCCTAAACGATCCTGAGGCATGTTTGATGGTTCTGAACGCACAGTTTGTTCAACTACCTTAGTGATTATTTTTTTTACACCTTTTCTAGACTCTGAGTGAAAAATTATTGCATCGTCATAAGAGGTAGAAGACGATACCCCACTGACAGTTGTAGAACCACCACTCAGAAATAAAGGCCAAGGCCTGAGCATCTCCTCTAAACTGATAGTTATCCATTTGTCAAGTCGCAGATCCTGCGTGAATCACAGGGCTTATAGCTGCACATGAACAAAGTGCAGTTGAGTAAAGTGCACCAACCAACCAGTACAAGAACAATATATAATTTTTCTATTATTAAACTTGCAGCTTGGTTTCAACTGCACGGATCACAGGGATTATAGATGCACATGAACAAAGCGCTCTTGAGTAAAGCACAGCCAATACAGCAGAGAAGAGCGCAACACACAGAAGTGTGCAACGTGCCCCTATATACACAGTCACTATACTGCACAGCCACATTTAGTCTGGAGTCTCTGTATTGACACAGCCACCCAAAATACCAGAGTATTGCGCAGTGTGCCCATATACTGTATGGCCACAATCAGAGTCTCTAGATTGGCACAGCAAGGATAGTGCAGCATGCCCCTGGTATATATAAACTGTCACAGCCTAAACAGCAGAGTATAGCGCATTGTACCCCTGCATACACTGTCACTAAACTGCATAGCCACTTAATGAAGTCTGGAGTCTCTGGAGTCTGAACACAGCACAGCCAAAACAGCAGAGTATATAGCGCAGCATGCCCCTATATACACTGTTAGTACTGCAGTCACTTAGTGAAGTCAGGAGTCTCTGGAGTCTGGACACAGGATAGCCAAAACAGCACAGTATAATGCAGTAAACAGCAGCATGCATTGAGTGAAATGGCACAGAGTCCCGGCAGCGGCACCTTATATAGAATCCAAGTCCCGCGGGAAGATGACATTCGACCTCGACATAGAATCAGAGTCTGGCAGGAACACCTGAGCCGCGATGTTCCGAACGATTTGAATCGCTTGGAATCCGAATCACTCCGAACACTGCTAATCCTAGTCTACTCTATCCAAGTCTCAGGTGTTCCTGCCAGACTCTGATTCCATATCGACTTTGTTTCCACTTCATCTCTAGAACTTTGTAGCAACATTTTGAAGGGGCCCCTGCTGCAGTGTCTCTAGAGAGTCTCTATGCATAGAGTCTCTATGCAGCAGTTGTTAATTATATGCCCCATAATAGTGATCAAGGGGCTTAATCAGAACCGATTGCTAGGGTGCGTTTTTTGCATCCCAGCAATTAGGTAGTCGCCGCCTACAGGGGGAGGGGGAATTCGCTGAGCAGGTATGCGATCGCATGTAAAGAGAGCTGCACAAACAAAAGTTTATGCAGTCTCTGCACAGCCCAGGACTTATTCAGCCGCTGCGATGATCGGGGCTAAAGCTGACATCAGAAACCTTCCTTCCAAACGCCTGGATCTTCCTGCGTTTTTCCGGATACTCCTCTAAAACGGTCAGTTGCCACCCACAAATGGCCTCTTCCTGTCCGTCACCTTGCGATCACCCGTGCGATCGCTTTGTTCGCTCCCCGTCGCTGTGGACCGACACGTCTGCACAGTTAAGACCCGATCGCCCACTGTGTAAAAACGCACAGCAGCGATCGGGTCTGAATTAGGCCCCTAGATCATGTTATGCCACATTGTAGGGCTGCCAGTACACACTATGCAACATAGTATCCCCAATTCACATTATAACATACAGTGTCCCCAGTTCATATTATATAACATTATAATGCACTCCAGTTCATTTTCTACCACATTACAATAAGCAGGCCCAGGGGCATACTCCCCAGATTATATAACCTTTTTCCACCATACACAGGTTTTTACATGCTGTTATGCCTATGTGGAGTAGATCTCTAGTCTTCCATTTACCAGACGCCAGTAACTCCCACTAATTACGACATGCCATTGCGCTAATGTACACTGTACATATGGCAGATGAACTCTCCTTATCTACCAAGTAGCAGTATTGTCTGTATTTAGTTCCTGTTTAATCAGTCTTACCAATTAGCACATACTCTACTTGTTGAAGACCTAAATGTATAATACATACAGTATAGCAATCTTAAAAAGGTCAGAGTGATAGCAAACCAAATTTGTTGTCAACAGATTAGCATCAACGGTCAAGAGATTACATATTACTTGGTTCTAGAATGCATAAAAAAAGTAGACAATGGAATGAAGATTAGGAATTGAAATTATGGAGTTTAGAAAAGCCAAAACCACTGGTATAGTGAATCCTGAGGAATTTTGTCAATCTTATCAGATTTTTACTGCTCCATATTATTTATTTCTGACAGGCAAACATGGGCACAGAGGGTGGGGTTAAAAAGTACTTGATCCCAGGCCTGTAAGAGGGGCATCTCCCAAAGAATTACTGTCAGCCCAAGGGCAGCCACTAAGACTTGGCCACAGAGGCCTTGATATTTCTAATACAGGTTGAGTATCCCATATCCAAATATTCCGGAATTTTTTGAGTGAGACTGAGATAGTGAAACCTTTGTTTTCTGATGCCTCAATGTACACAAACTTTGTTTAATACACAAAATTAATAAAAATATTGTATTAAATAACCTTCAGGCTGTGTGTATAAGGTGTATATGAAACAAATATATTGTGCGTATGTACACAAACTTTGATTAATGCACAAAGTCATTAAAACTATTGGCTAGAATTACCTTCAGGCTGTGTGTATAAGGTGTATATGTAACATAAATGCATTCTGTGCTTAGACTTGGGTCCCATCACCATGATATCTCATTATGATATGCAATTATTCCAAAATACGTAAAAATCCGATATCCAAAATAATTCTGGTCCCAAGCATTTTGGATATGGGATACTCAACCTGTATGACTGCACAGAGTGACCTTAAGTGAGGAACATGGAGTGGAGTAAATCTCCCATGCTGCGTTGAACTGGCTGTATTCAATATGGGCAATAGCACAATGGTCTCTAATAAAATGGCTCACTCTATATTTCTGAGCAAGCAAATTAATGGTATTGGATTATAGCATAGCATGTAAGTGAACAGATTAATTGGTTGAAACTGTGTTGTACAAAAGTATGTCATTATAATACAAATATTAAATATATGCAGTGGATACTGAAATAGGTGGGTTATCCCTGACATTTCTTAATTGGGTAACCTTTAGCAAATACAGAGAACACATGTACTATAGCCTCTCCTTTACCATAAATAAAGCAAATGAAAGCAAGTCTGGCAAAAGGAGGCACAACAAAAATGTAACATATTGTTAGCTTTCAAATGTCAAAATGTTCTACAATAGCTTATTAACCTTGCAATATATCATATCTGCTTTTACATCTGCTAAAGGTGACAAGGTACTAAACACGATTATTAGCCAAGTAGTCTTTTCCAGTACACTGTAGCACCACTTGAGAAATGAAACATCTCAGGACTCATTAGGCTGAGTAATTTCTATGTATAGAAATATATACTGTACTAAATAACAGGACAGAAAAGGGTTAACACAGTTTTATGAATATATACAGTCAATTGATTTTAAGGCTCACTAGAACATTTAAGCATCCATATAGGGGGAAGCAGTCAATATACCGGCTGTCGGGATCCCAGCATTCAGGAGACCGACACCCGGAATCCCGACAGCCGGTGAAATTCCGACACATACCGGGTATTCTCACTAGGTTGGTGGATCCACGCCACCAACTGAATGGGAATAGAACCTGTGGCGAGCTCAGTGAGCCACCGGGCCCGATGCACGGTGAGCACAGCGAGCTCTCAAGGGGACTCGCTGCTGGGCTTCTGGCAGAAGGGATGTCAATGTCGGTATAGTGACAGCCGGCATCCTGTCTGCCAAGATATCATATGTATCCCCATATAGGATATAAATGAAAACTGAAAAAACGCTATTTTTTAAAAAAATACTTTATATATAGTTCTTACAAAGATTATTAGCTGTAAATTGAACGGCATTAATGCAAAAATCCAAAAAGGAAAAATGTATTACTTTGTTTGCAGACAAAATTATTTTTAATACAGGCTGTTGTAATATACAGGTGTGCTCTTGTTACGGTTGCTTCAGTCGCGCCAAATAGCCGCTCTCCTGCGCCAGGTACCATGTGACTCAGCCACGCTGAGAGTCTTTTTCACCTAAAATGTGTTTCTATCACAGACCTGGGCTGAGAGGGTTGGGTACTCGGGGATTCTTCCGATGATCGGGCAGAGGAACCATAGCTGGGTCGCAATAAAGACAGACGGATATAGGTTTTCCTCATGCAGCTTTATTAATAACAGATGCTTGAGAACAATGCCAGAAACCACGGAAGGAAATGGGTGATAATGAATGAACAATGTTGAAGATCACTGAATGAATAAATACGTGATGATTTGAGAATTATGTTAAAGAACTCTGAATGAAGAAATGAATGATGATTTAAGAACGATGCTGTAGAACTCTGAATGAAGAAATGAATGATGATTTGAGAACGATGCTGAAGAACTCTGAATGAAGAAATGAATGATGATTTGTGAACGATGTTGAAAGCACAGGGATTTTGTGGCTGAGAGACACGCTGAAGGCTGGAAGCACTGAAGTCTCTGTGTCTGAGAGACACGCCGAATACTGGAAGCACTGGAGTCTCTGTGGCTGAGAGACATGCTGAATGTTGGAAGCAGTGGAGTCACTGAGGCTGAGTAGAACCCACTGGACGCTGGAAGCACTGTGAGACGTGAGCCTGGGGGGTAGCAAAGTAGCGATGATACTCAGGCGCCGGGCTTTGCCCGGTATCTCCTTTTAAACCTCCTGCCCTCTTCTCATTGGAGGGGGAGCAGTGATTACGTCACCAGCCCCCTCGCCCCCATGTGTGAACGGACATGGCTGCGCCCGTGGAGCCGGGGACCGCCGGCGGCAGCGTCACCCGCACGACGGGATCCAGAAGCCGGCGGGGAGAGAGGCCACCCCGGAGACCAGTGCACCCAGCAGGGTAAGCGTGCACGCAACCGTGACAGTTTCTTATTTACATAATTAAATACATAAACAAAACTACATTGCTAGCATACGCTAATTAATAGGACGTGCAACATCTGTACATTTGTGTGTGAATGAGTCTGAATCTGTGTAATAAGTACTCAGATGAGAGCAGCTGCATCTTTTTCTTACACCAAAGCCCTCATTCCGAGTTGATCGCTCGCTAGCTGCTTTTAGCAGCCGTGCAAATGCTATGCCGCCGCCCACTGGGAGTGTATTTTAGCTTAGCAGAAGTGCGAACGAAAGGATCGCAGAGCGGCTACAAAATAATTTTGTGCAGTGTCACAGTAGCTCCAGACCTACTCAGCGCTAGCAATCACTTCAAACTATTCAGTTCCTGTTTTGACGTCATGAACACGCCCTGCGTTCGGCCAACCACGCCTGCGTTTTTATCTGGCAAGCCTGCATTTTTTTCGAACACTGCCTGAAAAAGGTCAGTTGACACCCAGAAACGCCCACTTCCTGTCAATCACTCTGCGGCAAGCAGTGCGACTGAAAAGCATCGCTAGTCCCTGTGTGAAACTACATCGTTCGTTGTAATAGTACGGCGCGCGTGCGCATAGTGGCTCATACATATGCGCAAAAGTGCCTTTTTTTGCCTGATCGCTGCGCTGCAACCGAAATCTGCTAGCGAACAACTCGGAATGACCCCCCAAGTTCTATTCTGCTACAGCTGCGACTTTGGGGAGAATTCAATTATCTGCGATCCCTTTTTCGCTGTAAAAATAATTTTTGGGAGGGTACTCAATTACAGTTTATTTTTGTGGTTGTTTTCGTGCAAAAATACATTGAACCAGGAACTTATCCGTGGGTTTATCAATTGCTGCCATGAAAAAAATGTCAGTGAAACAAAATACCCGATAGAGCCAGCTATTGGGGTTAATTTACCGTGGCTAATTGAATTCACCACTCTTTATGGGAGTAAAACAATAAGAGGGGTAAAACGTAACGGAGTCATCAACTTCAGTCAAAATTTTCTACAAAATAATCATGCATAGGAGACCACAAATAGGTTGAACTCGATGGACAATTGTCTTTTTTCAACCTTAGATACTATGTTACTATGTGTCAATAAAATTGCAGGACGGCGTCTATTACACAGTGAATTGCTTATTGCTGCATCTGTAATGCAACTATTACCGGGTACACACTGGCCGATATATCAGCTGTTCAATTGAACGGCCAATATATTGCGGGTCTGTCGGACGGTGTGTACCAGCAATAAAAGCGGGACGGTTTGTTTTATAAAAAATTTATAAAATTTATTACATGACTATATTTAATAAAACATGATGGGTATGAACACATTAGATAAAAAATGGAATCATAATACCACCTAGCAAGTAATTTGGGGTATATGGTCGTTAGTCCACCGAGATATGGATTGTAGGACTCCAATAATATTCGGCTAGGGCAACTTCCAATCAAATTAGACACAGTCACTGTATGCAGTGCTAGTTACCAGACTGAAGTATGGATGATCCCTTGATGGTGCGTCAGCCTTAGGAAGAGTCCATTTGTTAGCTGGAGGGATGAACTGGCAATATGCTGCAAGATGATCCAAATTGAAGGAACAATGTCCAAAGGTGGTGTCGATATGGAGACCGGATTCCCAAATATAGCTCAGTGAATTTTGTAAGTCCCAATAAGGTGGTGGGTCAAAAAAATAAGCTCAATGCGTTTCACTGGTTAGAATGAATGTCCAGCTTCCTCAGGAGCATGTAATAAATTTTATACATTTTTTATAAAACAAACCCTCCCACTTTTAGATTTTTTTGTACATGAGACAGACAGCGCTGGTCTATATATCTCTTTTTAGCACATAAGATGCGACCTGCCGGTCCACACCGCTGCAGGAGCGCCATAAGCCATTTATGGCTAACACTCCTGCATCAGTACAGAGTAAACACCTATACAATCAACGGCCATTCACCTGATATTGGGAGAACGGGCCAACGATTGTATAGATGTGTACCCAGCTTAAGTGAGTACACATCTGTTCTAGATCAGCATTGGTTACTGTCCCTTCTAGGAGATGACTAGGCAGGTATGCTTGTAACACTGCGCTACGCTTTGCATAACATACTTTCAGCAGATACAGCTACAAACTTTACATTTTCAGTTGCACTAAGTAGGGGGGGGGGGGGGGGGGGGGTTTGACTTAATACCCAGTACCAGAGGTGTAGCTAGGTGCCACGGTGCCCGGAGCAGGTTTACATTTCGGCACCGCTCCCCTGTATTAAAATTGTGAGCATGTTACGTTTGAAAATTATTTATTTTTAAATCCTAAATTGGTGACAGGAGCTCAGTGTGATAGTTTCCTTTGGCACCTACCATGCACAAAACAAGGATAGTGCGTGCCTAAGGCCCACATCAAAAATATAGGGACGTGGCCACAGAATAGTACTGATTCACATTACACCGCATAGTAGTATCCATTAGTCACATTACACCGCACAGTAGTACCCTTAAACACGTTATGGCATACAGTAGAACCCCTTGTACATGTCACACCACACAGGAGAGCCGCTTATACACGTTACACCACCTCAGACCCGCTTATACACGTTATGCCACACAGGAGAGCCGCTTATACACATTACACCACAGCAGACCTGCTTACACACGTTACGTCATACAAAAGAGCCGCTTACACCCATTACACCACAGTAAAAGTGCCTTATACACGTTATGCCAAATAGAGCTGTTTATACACATTATGCCAGGTACTGCCCACTATACACATTATGCCAGGTTCAGACCAACAACCTCATACATACAACCCCAAACACACCACCCTACTGTAAATGTAGCACCTTCTGCTTCCCTCCTCTGCCTTGGACTCCACACACACACCAGCTAGGCAGCTCTGCTTAAGGGATGCTTTAGCAGCCCTGCAGCTGCAGGGACTGGGCAGGCTGACTGGTGCACGCATGTGGATGTACTGCTGCTCCTCTGTCTGTCATCTCTTCCCCCGTGGCCGCTCCCATAATGCCCACAGCATGGCTCCACTGGCATTCTGGGTATGTGGGAGGGTCAGGAAAACGGGATCACCAGCAGCCTGTTACTAGTAAATAACATATGGCAGCAGACAAGAGCAAGCAGGGAGCCAGTAGGATGACTGCGGAGTGCCCTCTAACCTTTATGGTGCCTATAGCTTGCGCTCCACCGGAGTCGCCCGCTCTATGCCCCTGTCCAGGACTGGGATGGAGGGTATGACAGGGGCCTGGGTCCATGAAATCACCCCCCATTCTTACATGTCAGTTTGCAGCAGCTGCCTCTCTCCCCAGCTGTTCTGCGGTGGGTCCAGGGAGGCTACTGACGCTGAGTGCAGCAGTCTCCTATACCTGAAGTGGGGGTACTGAACCCCCCCCCCTCCCCACCCACACACACACACACACACCCCTATCTGTCTCTGGCTAGAGTGCTCACTCAAAGCGTCCCCCTGTGTAGGTCTCCATTTTAAAAAGGTGGTGTGGCCCGACCCCCTGTTTTACCATGACCAGGGCAATTTCTGTACAGATCTGCAAGCAGTATCTATTACACCTTGAGAATTGCTAAATGTGGGGGTGGTTGCAACTCACAATGTCCTACATATGGTAAAGCCCCTAGTACATTTTGACACCTTCTCTGGGAGTGACTCTGGTCACATATTTTTGTTTGTTTCCATATCTAATTTCATACTCAGTCACTCTGTTTGTGATCTATCAAACAGACATGACAAATGCAGGTAGAAAGTTACATGTTTCCACAGTGCTGGTCTTAGCTAGAGTGATAATAGCCTGATAACCTCAACAGGCCTTAATATCTGGGATTGGATATGTGACTGAAGTTAAGGGGTCTAGCTAGTGGTGTCACAAGGGGGGTGCGGCACGCACCCGGGCATCACCCGCTGTGGGGTGACACCAAAGTGCCGACTCCTGTTCAGTGACAGGCGCTGGGTGCTGCACTGTAATATTACGTGCAGCAACCCGGCTCCTGTCCCTGTGTAAAAGCCAGCACAGCAGACACGCCAGTCTCCAGGGGCAGGCATCATCTCCCTGACCACTAAGTGATGAAAACGGGGGTTGGGAAGCTTAGCCCCTCCCCTCCCATGAAGCCCCACCACCATGAAGCCACGCCCATTTGTGCCCGCAGCCACATCGGGTGTCATTTGGGTGAGTGACACCTCTGGGTGTAGCAGGTATGAGGGATAAATAGACAGAGGCAAGGCTTCAGTATCATTTTGCATTACAAGTACAGCTCACATTCCCATCTCATTAAAGCAAAAACTTGATTAAAAGTAAGTATATTATAGACGTGCAGAAAAGAACGTTATCAGCTAAAGATTTACTTGTGGAAGTTTTTGCTGAAGCATGGAGATTGACATACTTGCCTATTTTTGATCCTCCTCTCTGGGACAATTTCAGTCATCTTGTCCTCTCCCCCTACTGTGCAATAATACAATTTGCATCATTTTGAGCAGCAGACGGGCCATGATGATGCAAGCCAGTAAGTTAGCCGACTCTGCTGGGAGTCCAGGAGAACTCCCCAAATTCGAGAGTCTTCCAAACATTTCGAGAGACTAGGCAGCTACGCTATACAGTTTTGCACAGTCATCCAAAATAATAGTCCAAAATAAAGTAAGAAAATAGACTTGCATATGTACATATAAAACAAACACATACTCTTCTATCTGACAAGTATTCACACTTTGCACAATTTAGGAGGTTATCTGCAGCATTATGACGCACTAACACTATGCCATTCCATGACAATGTTCATTTAAATACGTAAAGCCTAATTCAGACCTGATTGCTGTTGTGAGCACAGCGGCCGATTATCGAACGACTGTGCATGCGTACGGATAATAATGCACAGGCGCGAGGCCAAACTGCGAATACATCCTGCGTCTTTTTTTATTGCTAGGCGAACGCAGGCTGATTGACAGGAAGCGGGTAATTGGGGGTGGTAACTGCCCGTTTTCTGGGTGTTTCAGGAAAAACGCAGAACGAGGGTGTGTGACGTCAGCTCCGGCCCAATCAGCCTGTTTCTTTCGCACTGTAGGAGTAAGTCTTGGGCTACGCACAGACTGGAAAAATAATTTGATGGTGAGTGAGTTGCGAACAGGTTTGCAGCTGACGCAGACTTGCACGGGCGGTATTTGACTCTGTCGCGATCAGGTCTGAATTAGGCCCATAGTACACTATACTCAGGAAAGCTTCAGGACATGGTAACAAAGATGCGTCTAACACTTTTAAAGTGAGGACTTGGTAGAAAGGTTTTGTCTTTGTTTTTCAATGCCCATTTCTACAAGTTCTAATGCAGTAAACTGTGTTGACTACAGAATTCCCATTCCCTAAACAATCCTAACAAATTATTACTCAGCTTCAAGTATTGATTGAATTTCCTTAGCACTGCAGTTGCCACTATTATTGTTTCTGAGATTTGCACCAAATATACACATAATGATATAATCGGGTTCGGTATGATTTACCAGCAGCCGGGATGCTGCTGTAAGTATACTGTCAATGCATCCTGGCCGCCAGGCAGCGGGGCAACTGCAAAGAGTCCCCTTGCAGGCTCGCTGCGCTCGCCACGCTTTGGGCTCAGTGGCTCACCACAGGTTCTACTCCCACTGAATGGGTGTCGTGGACACCCACAATTGGTAATAGTCCCGTTTGGCTGGTATTCTGGCAGCCGGCATTGCTAGCTGTCGGGATTCCAGCGTCGGCATCCTGAACACCGGGATCCCGACAGCCGGCAACTTAAACTTATACCATACAATCTGCACAACTAAAATAAATATAAACTCCTGTCCTATTCCAATATAATTCACACGGTATGACAAAATTAATATAAACAAGCACACAAGCAAGCAAAAAAAAAAAACATTAAAAAGAAAAAAAATAATAATAATAATTCTATGCTATTTGGAAATGCAAAAAATAAGATTTTACTTACCGGTAAATCTATTTCTCGTAGTCCGTAGTGGATGCTGGGGACTCCGTAAGGACCATGGGGAATAGACGGGCTCTGCAGGAGACATGGGCACTTTAAGAAAGAATTTAGATTCTGGTGTGCTCTGGCTCCTCCCTCTATGTCCCTCCTCCAGACCTCAGTTAGAGAAACTGTGCCCAGAAGAGCTGACAGTACAAGGAAAGGATTTTGGTAATCCAGGGCAAGATTCATACCAGCCACACCAATCACACCGTATAACATGTGAAAACAACCAGTTAACAGTATGACAAACGACAGAGCATCAGGTCAAACCCTGATGCAACCATAACATAACCCTTATTGAAGCAATAACTATATACAAGCATTGCAGAAGAAGAAGTCCGCACTTGGGACTGGCGCCCAGCATCCACTACGGACTACGAAAAATAGATTTACCGGTAAGTAAAATCTTATTTTCTCTAACGTCCTAGTGGATGCTGGGGACTCCGTAAGGACCATGGGGATTATACCAAAGCTCCCAAACGGGCGGGAGAGTGCGGATGACTCTGCAGCACCGATTGAGCAAACAAGAGGTCCTCCTCAGCCAGGGTATCAAACTTGAACAAATTGTATCCAGCGCTCTACTTGTGTGGATAAACGCTGTGGCAGCAAAATTGTGGTGGAGGTTAAACCCAATACCTCTTTAAAGATATATAACATAAGGGTACACAATTGCGCCTGAATATGTGGTGGTAATGGTTGTAATACTAAATGACAAGTATACGCTGTATATATGAAGAATAAGTGTATTTATTCTAAAACAAAATGACAGAAAGAGAGAATAAGTGGAAAAAGATGTGAAAAAATAGGAAATTAATACATTAATGAAAGAGTGTATATATATATGCATATGAAAGAAATCTATACATATGTATACTTTGGTCCGCAGTCCAGTACAATAGAGTGTGGCGTCCCACCTCATTTAATTGTGCTCAAACTACTACCACAATGTGTGGAGGGGTATATACAACACAGTCCCAGAGGAGCTCGTTCAGTAATATACGGGGGTCACGGTCAAAAAGTCTGTTGCAGCAGCTTGATCCTGTCTTGAGAGGCAGGGGGGGTGACTCCCTGAGGAAGACCTAGAAAGGTCGACACGCGTAGGAGCTAACAGGACACCGTTTCAAACAGACTGCCTTAATCATATTCAACACAGCAGAGCTCTCTATTTCTGGACACATTCATCACCCACGGCGCTGAAGACTGCTGATGAACAGGAACAGGTCACGTGACCGCGAGGTGCAGGAAAGTGAAAGTGAAACCGGACGAAAAGCTGCAAGACTGACAAGGAAGCAAGGTGACAGCGGAAGTTGGGAATCGAGCACAGAAGAATAAGGTAAGGGCTCTGTAAGTGGGGAGGTGCACTGCGGACAGTCCCGCTCCGGGTCTCGAAGTCAGTGACACTTTTCCCCCCCAGAGACACGACCGCACTCCTCGGATCTGGCCGGCGGCAGACGCCTGTCTACACGGGCGCCTTCCGCAGCCACAGACCGAGTCAGAGAGCGGCGAGTCCAGAGCCAAAAATTACCTATTTCCTGCAACTCATCCCTCCCGCATAGTCACCTGGGGTACCCCTTCATTTGCTAGCACCGTCAGAAGATCACTTCACCCCCCCTGCCTCTCAAGACAGGATCAAGCTGCTGCAACAGACTTTTTGACCGTGACCCCCGTATATTACTGAACGAGCTCCTCTGGGACTGTGTTGTATATACCCCTCCACACATTGTGGTAGTAGTTTGAGCACAATTAAATGAGGTGGGACGCCACACTCTATTGTACTGGACTGCGGACCAAAGTATACATATGTATAGATTTCTTTCATATGCATATATATATATACACTCTTTCATTAATGTATTAATTTCCTATTTTTTCACATCTTTTTCCACTTATTCTCTCTTTGTCATTTTGTTTTAGAATAAATACACTTATTCTTCATATATACAGCGTATACTTGTCATTTAGTATTACAACCATTACCACCACATATTCAGGCGCAATTGTGTACCCTTATGTAGGGTATCAAACTTGTAGAACTTTGCAATAGTGTTTGAACCTGACCAAGTAGCCGCTCAGCAAAGTTGTAATGCCGAGACCCCTCGGGCAACCGCCCAAGAAGAGCCCACCTTCCTAGTGGAATGGGCCTTAACGGATTTTGGCAGTGGCAATCCAGACGCCGAATGAGTCTGCTGAATCGTGTTACAGATCCAGCGAGCAATAGTTTGCTTTGAAGCAGGAGCACCAAGCTTGTTGGATAAACAACGACTCTGTTTTCCTGACCCTAGCCGTTCTGGCTACATAAACCTTCAAAGCCCTGACCACATCAAGCAACTCGGAATCCTCCAAGTCAGTAGTAGCCACAGGCACCACAATAGGTTGGTTTATATGAAAAGATGAAACCACTTCGGCAGAAATTGTGGACGGGTCCGCAATTCTGCTCTATCCACATGGAAAACCAGATAGGGGCTTTTATGTGACAAAGCCGCCAACTCAGACACACGCCTAGCCGAAGCCAAGGCTAATAGCATGACCACCTTCCACGTGAGATATTTCAACTCCACCATTTTAAGTGGTTCAAACCAGTGGGATTTCAGGAAACTCAACACCACGTTAAGATCCCAAGGTGCCACTGGAGGCACAAAAGGAGGCTGAATATGCAGCACTCCCTTTACAAACGTCTGAACTTCAGGTAGAGAAGCCAGCTCCTTTTGAAAGAAAATGGATAGGGCCGAAATCTAGATCTTAATGGAACCCAATTTAAGGCCCAAATTCACTCCGGACTGTAGGAAGTGAAGGAAACGGCCCAGCTGGAATTCCTCCGTAGGAGCATTCCTGGCCTCACACCAAGCAACATATTTTCGCCATAGACGGTGATAATGTTGAGCTGTCACGTCCTTCCTAGCCTTTATCAGCGTAGGAATGACCTCATCCGGAATGCCTTTCTCTGCTAGGATCCGGCGTTCAAACGCCATGCCGTCAAACGCAGCCGCGGTAAGTCTTGGAACAGACAGGGCCCCTGTTGCAACAAGTCCTGTCTTAGAGGAAGAGGCCACGGGTCCTCTGTGAGCATTTCTTGCAGATCTGGATACTAAGTCCTTCGTGGCCAATCTGGAACAATGAGGATTGTTCTCACTCCTCTTTTTCTTATTATTCTCAACACCTTGGGTATGAGAGGAAGAGGAGGAAATACATAGACCGACTGGAACACCCACGGTGTCACCAGGGCGTCCACAGCTATCGCCTGAGGGTCTCTTGACCTGGCGCAATACCTCTGTAGCTTTTTGTTGAGGCGGGATGCCATCATGTCCACCTGTGGCAGTTCCCACAGACTTGTAAACTGTGCGAAGACTTCCTGATGAAGTCCCCACTCTCCCGGGTGGAGGTCGTGTCTGCTGAGGAAGTCTGCTTCCCAGTTGTCCACTCCCGGGATGAACACTGCTGACAGTGCGCTTTCCGCCATCGCCACCCTGCTCCTTGTGCCGCCTTGTCGGTTTACATGAGCCACTGCGGTGATGTTGTCTGACTGAATCAGAACCGGTTGTTCGCGAAGCAGGGTCTCCGCTTGACGTAGGGCTTTGTATATGGCCCTTAGCTCCAGGATGTTGATGTGAAGGCAAGTCTCTTGACTTGACCACAGACCTTGGAAAGTTCTTCCCTGTGTGACTGCTCCCCAACCTCGGAGGCTTGCGTCCGTGGTCACCAGGACCCAGTCCTGAATGCCGAATCTGCGGCCCTCGAGAAGGTGAGCGCTCTGCAGCCACCACAGGAGTGACACCCTGGCCCTGGGGGATAGGGTGATTAACTGATGCATCTGAAGATGTGATCCGGACCACTTGTCCAGTAAGTCCCATTGAAAGGTCCTCGCATGGAACCTGCCGAAGGGAATGGCCTCGTATGATGCCACCATCTTTCCCAGGACTCGAGTGCAGTGATGTACTGACACCTGTTTTGGTTTTAATAGGTTCCTGACCAGTGTCATGAGTTCTTGAGCTTTCTCTATCGGGAGATAAACCCTTTTCTGGTCTGTGTCTAGAATCATGCCCAGGAAAGGCAGACGAGTCGTAGGAACCAACTGCGACTTTGGAATATTCAGAATCCAGCCGTGTTGCTATAACACTTCCAGAGAAAGTGCGACGCTGTTCAGCAACTGCTCTCTTGATCTCGCTTTTATGAGGAGATCGTCCTAGTATGGGATAATGATGACCCTTTGCTTCCGCAGGAGTACCATCATTTCCGCCATTACCTTGGTAAATATTCTCGGTGCTGTGGAGAGACCAAACGGCAACGTCTGAAATTGGTAATAACAATCCTGTACCACAAATCTGAGGTACGCCTGATGAGGTGGATAAATGGGGACATGAAGGTATGCATCCTTTATGTCCAGAGACACCATAAAATCCCCCCCTTCCAGGCTTGCGATGACCGCTCTCAGCTATTCCATCTTGAACTTGAAACTTTTCAGGTATATGTTCAGGGATTTTAAATTCAATATGGGTCTGACCGAACCGTCCGGTTTCGGGACTACAAACATGGTCGAATAATAACCCCTTCCTTGCTGAAGGAGGGGAACCTTGACCACCACCTGTTGAAGATACAATTTGTGAATTGCAGTTAACACTATTTCCCTCTCATGGGGGGAAGCTGGTAGGGCAGATTTGAGGTATTGGTGAGGGGGCATCTCTTCGAATTCCAGCTTGTATCCCTGAGACACAATTTCTATCGCCCAGGGATCCACCTGGGAGTGAACCCACTTGTGGCTGAAATTTCGAAGACGTGCCCCCACCGGGCCAAGCTCCGCCTGTGGAGCCCCAGCGTCATGCGATGGATTTTGTAGAGGCCGGGGAGGACTTCTGTTCCTGGGATCTAGCTGTGTTGTGCAGCTTCTTACCTCTGCCCCTGCCTCTGGCAAGAAAGGACGCACCTCGGACTTTCTGGTTTCTTTGTGATCAAAAGGACTGCATTTGATAATACGGTGCTCTCTTAGGCTGTGAGGGAATAAAAGGCAAAAAATTTGACTTTCCAGCTGTAGCTGTGGAGACCAGGTCCGAGAGACCCTCCCCAAACAATTCCTCACCCTTGTAAGGTAAAACCTCCATATGCCTTTTTGAGTCGGCATCACCTGTCCATTGCAGAGTCCACAGGACCCTTCTGGCAGAAATCTACAAAGCATTTATTCTAGAACCCAGTAGACTAATGTCTCTTTGAGCATCTCTCATATATAGGACAGCGTCTTTAATATGCCCCAGGGTCAACAATACAGTATCCTTGTCTAAGGTATCAATTTCCTCAGATAAGGTATCCGTCCATGCTGCTACAGCACTACACACCCAGGCCGACGCGATTGCCGGCCTCAGTAAGGTACCTGAATGTGTATAAATGGACTTCAGGGTAACCTCCTGTTTGCGATCCGCAGCATCTTTGAGGGTAGCCGTATCCTGTGACGGCAGGGCTACCTTCTTGGATAAGCGTGTTAAAGCTTTGTCCACCCTAGGGGAGGATTCCCAGCGTAACCTGTCCGTTGGCGGGAAAGGATACGCCATAAGAATCCTTTTGGAAATCTGCAGTTTTTTATCTGGAGATTCCCAAGCCTTTTCACATAACTCATTTAGCTCGTGTGAGGGGGGAAAGGTTACCTCCGGCTTCTTTTCCCCATACATATGCACCCTCTTGTCAGGGACTGGGGTTTCCTCTGTGATGTGCAACACATCCTTAATTGCTATAATCATATAACGGATGGATTTAGCCAATTTTGGCTGTAACTTTGCATCATCGTAATCGACACTGGAGTCAGAATCCATGTCGGTATCTGTGTCAACAGTTTGGGATAGTGGGCGCTTCTGAGACCCTGACGGCCTCTGCGACATAGGATCAGGCACGGGTTGGGACCCTGACTGTCCCGAGGCTTCAGCTTTTTCTAACTTTTTATGCAAGGAATTAACATTATCATTTAAAACCTTCCACATATCCATCCAATCAGGTGTCGGCGCCGTCGGCGGAGACACCACATTCATTTGCTCCCGCTCTGCTTCCACATAGCCTTCCTCATCAGACATGTCGACACAAGCGTACCGACACACCACACACACAGGGAATGCCCTATCTGAAGACAGTTCCCCCACAAGGCCCTTTGGAGAGACAGAGAGAGAGTATGCCAGCACACATCCCAGCGCTATAAACCCAGGAATAACACAGTAACTTAATGTTAACCCAGTAGCTGTTGTTTATATTGCTTTTTGCGCCTAATTATGTGCCCACCCTCTCTTTTTACCCTCTTCTACCGTGTATCTGCAGGGGAGAGCCTGGGGAGCTTCCTCTCAGCGGAGCTGTGGAGAAAAAATTGCGCTGGTGAGTGCTGAGGAAGAAGCCCCCCCCCCCTCGGCAGGCGGGCTTCTGTCCCGCTTAAATATGCAATTTTTTGGCGGGGGCTCATACATATATACAGTGCCCAGCTGTATATATGCTTAACTTTGCCAAAAGAGGTCCCAAATACTGCCCAGGGCGGCCACTGAAAAGCACCCAGCTCGTCTGGGCACAGTATCAAACTGAGGTCTGGAGGAGGGGCATAGAGGGAGGAGCCAGTGCACACCAGAACCTAAATTCTTTCTTAAAGTGCCCATGTTTCCTGCGGAGCCCGTCTATCCCCATGGTCCTTACGGAGTCCCCAGCATCCACTAGGACGTTAGAGAAATACATGATTGCATTTTATTTCATCCATGTCTACCCTAACATATAAGCCCTTAGCAGAAATACTAGCTGTACTAGTGATAGTTTTAAAATGCCATCTCCAAAGCCTGAGGAGAGTGTTCGGATAACAGAAATTATTTTTTTATTAATATGTGAACATAAAAAAAAAATAATAACCACCAGTAATATCATAACAGTAATTTCATAACTATTCTGTTTAAAAAATAAACAAAAAGTATATACAATAATCTAGACAATTCTGTATAATTCGAAGATTCCTAGGACACTGAGAGAATATGTATCCTAAACTGTAGCAATCCATTTTATTGGGAAGCATTGCATTACATGGTTCGAGGTGGGTGCTACTGTACATTCATGACACAAGATCTCTAGTGAGCAGCTGCATTAAGCATACAAATTCTAATCTATGCAGAGATCTAAAGTAAAAATATTGTAAACCCATTACAGCATGAAAAGGTTTATTCATATAACTGTGCCCTCTTAGCTCATCATAAACAAACCAATCAAGTGATGTCTAGTGAAAATGACAGACTTGAATGTTAGATCACTTCCAATGTCTTGATGAGGGAGGAGGCTCTCCCAATTGCCCATGTTGTCTGAGAACCCAGAAGTATACTCCTATACATTTTCTTATGTGAAACAGGACAACAGAATAGCCTAAAACCTAGTTTGCTTAAGATCTGACCTGCACAATAACTACCACTGACAGGAACCTGCTCATCATCCATGCCATTGAGGGATGACATGCATATTGGGAAGATGAATCTGGGCACTGAAGAGTAGAAGTAGAGGATTGGAGGTGTGCTACTCACTTCCACAGGTGTCTAGCCTCTGTTGCAACGCATATGTGAAGGGAAAGGGAGTGTTCTGCCTCCGTGCTGGGCCTGTGATCCTAGTCAGGATGCCGGCACCAGCATTCAGAGCAGTGTCAGGATTCTGGCGTTGGTATTTCGACTGCTGGGATCCTGACAAGATTCTGTGTATGTGCACTAAGTGCATCACATAAATGGTCACAAAAAGAAATCCTGTAGCATAATGAACCACACATTGTACTGTATCTAGTAAAGTTACAATATTTTAACTCATTACAATAGTTCATGCTCTCATTATGCTAGTTTATACTTGTTACTATTTGAGCAATACAATTACTACACATACACACTTCAGAAGCAGAGCACTCACTTTCCCTTCAGGTATTGGTCTAGGCCAGGAAGTACAGGAAAGTTTGTTACACACACAGAAAAATAAAAACTCCCTCACCTTAATAGTAACCTTAGTAATCTTTGTGCCAATATTTGTGTCCCAAAGAAGGAAATACATTTCTTCAAAACCCCCCAAAAAACCCATTCCAAAACGACGTTAATGTCATGCTATGGAATGTTATTTTCCAAGGTGCCATCATAATTATGAATACATAGACCCCCTCAGTCAATGCTTTTATACTTTAGCACTGATCTCATAAAATCATCTGATTCTATTCTACAAAACATAATGTAACCAAGAACTGTATATGAAACCCCATTTTAAAAAAGTGTCTTTAATATATTTTAGCAAAATTACATAATACATAACAATAAAAAGAATGCTTCCCCATGAATTCAACAATACACACAACTAAATCTGTCATTCTATTATTATTCATACAGTGTGATAAAATAAATAACATGTATAGACATAAAATGCAGTAAATGGCACCGCACTAATATAAAAAATGAAAATACATTACTTTGCTGCAAAAAATGAGCTATTGTATTTTATCTAATCCATTTGTTCCCAGAATAAAAGCCCATCTCTTACAACAAACTGCACAATGAGATTTTTAAAATGCCATATTCAAAGCCAGAGGAAAATGTTCTGATAACAAAAAAAAAATTATTAATATGTAAACATTACATAGCCTGGTTCTAAAATAATAGCCATAATAATTTCAGATCTATTATCTAGAGACCTGATATACAGAAGAAAAATAAATAAATTCCAAAAGGTAAATAACCATGTTCTGTTTGGTGATGTTGAAAAACACATATTGGTATCATGCCCATGTGCCTTCCACCCCAACAATTACTGTTAAAAGCACTGATAAACAACTGGTAGATGTGTAAAGCAGTGAAAAGAGTGGAGAAGTGAGGCAGTGGAGAAGTTGCCCATGGCAACCAATCAGCTGCTACATATAATTTTATAGTATGCACTTGATAAATGTTACTTCAAAGCTAATTGGTTGTTGGGGCCAACTTCTCTACTCTCTTCACTGCTTCATACATTTCCCCTTGAGTGAGGAGAGAAATGTCACGGTGCAATATCAGACCCAGTCAAGAGCCATTGATGCCATGTTTCACTGCAAATCATGTCATCATGTCCATGCTCTTTTCACTAGGAAAGTGAGTGGGATGCAGGTGGACTACCCAAAATGTGTCAGACTCCTGGATGTTTTGGTACAGGAAGAAATGAGCCAAATGTTTTCACTGGTACTGTTTCCCCCAGCATTACTGCATGCATTTAGTTTATCACTGAGGTACCAAAGATTAGACAACAGAGAAGAAGGAACATTAATACATGCAATTTGTTAATGTAACTTTTAATATTTTATTCATATGTTCCAGGTGCAGAATGTGAAAAAATCCCTTTACAAATCTGTTATGGCTCCCTCCAGCCAGACAGAAAGATGCGGGCTGATGAGAAGAACATTATGTGAAAAAAAATCTAAATAAATGCAGTCCAACAACCCTCCTCATCTTCCCAGTGCTTACAGTCTAACTATATGGATAAGGGCAAAAACACCATGCAGCAGTCACACTATAAATAGGGAGAGGCATAGTACTGTATGTAATACTGTGTACCAACCCGAGCCTGGTCAGCACAGGCAAATAAACATTGCTCCATTCTACGTAACCCAGTATGATGCGGAAAAGCACTGGTGTTCTTCCTAGCAAACATGGGCAGTAGTTGCCTGGCAACCATTAACTGCTTTGACATGCTGGTGTTTCTATAAATACTGTCCAGGCTGCAGGCCTCCCTTTACTAGTGCGACCAGTCTAGCCTTGGCAATTCTAACACTTTTTGTAAGGGAACCCTGTGTTGTCACCCCAAGGGGCCATATTAACAATGGGACAGGTGGAGCTCCAGCTCCAGTCCACAATAAAAAAAAAATAAAAAAATAAAAAACAATCATGACAGCATGATGACCAGTCGCCTTGCTGGCCACACAGTTGGCCATAAATTACAAGTATTACAATAGTTTTTCTTGTTTCCTTACAAAATGATGCAATTTTTCTATTTGTAGGTATTTAGTTATACATTGGGGCTGATAGTGTAGGGGGGTGTACTCTGTTCACAGCTCCTCCCGTTCTCACAATAAACCCCTGAATATCTTCAGCCCAGGCCCATGTGGCCCCTTAATCCAGCCCTGCTGCCCCTTCTCCCTTCCCTGTGCTTTAGCAATAAGGACACTGTACCTTCAGCTGCAGATATCTAAATAATAAGGGCAACTGAAAATACAAATTCTAGGTTGCAATGTTATAGCCATACTTTTAGGTATACATTCAGGCCTACTCTATCTGTGCACACATGGGGGTAAATTTACTGAGATGGGAGTTCTATTTCAAATGGGATGTTGCCCATAGCAACCAATCAGATACCAGGCATTATCTTCTAGAAGGTGCTAGATAAATGAGAAGTAGGATCTGATTGGTTGCTATGGGCAACATCCCATCTTACATAGAACTCCCATCTTAGTAAATTTTTCCCATGGTCTTATAAAACAATATAGGAGGGGGAAAGCAGTACTTGTCTTGCTTACTTACTCCCCATCCTTGTTCCTTTGTACAATTTGTTAAAAGCCCAATATGCATTTCTCTATATGGATCAATTATTCATATTTGAGCTTTCGTCTAACCAGGTCCATGTGCACTCTTAAATGATTTAAAGTTTTTCTACTGCCATGAGTGCTCCACTATTTTGAATTGATAAGCGCTGAGCAGCTGATAAATATTCATATGAAATATCTGCCCAGTGTTAGTACTGTAGAGCTCACAGCAAATATGCACATAGAGGATGAGCAAAGCGTACCCAGTGCTGCTCGCGCAGTGAGCCACAGACAACGCCAAAACTTAATGAGCCTGACCCTTCTCTAACCCAAACACAGGACAGCGGATTATCCAGTGGCAGAGGGCTAAGCACACCATTCATTCTATTATTACCTAGTAATAAGGAAAATTTTGAAGATTAATTTTTCACAGATCTGAGTACTGAATACAGCAGATTCAGGATAACTGCACTTAAAACCATAGAAGCCAACTCTATAAAGATTTTAAGCAAATGCAAGACCCTCATTAATGGGGCTGAACAGTACATTGGGAGATTTCAGTAAATGTTAAATTCAGTCAGGAGCTAGATTTAAATAAAAAAAATGTAATCCTTTGACATGACGACTTTTTTAATTCTACACCTATTGTGACTTCAGACTAAATTTAGCAGCTGATGTTAGTGACACAAAAATACAAATACAGATAACACAGCACTAAAGTCATGGATACTTACACTAATCCATCAGATCATTAATACCCCTTTTACATTCGCAGGCTCGGGTCATTCCCGGGAATGACCCTTTTACATTAGCAGCCCAACCCGGCATATTACCAAGTCGGTGACGTCACCGCTGACTCTACCGGAGGCGGTGCTTGGAGATAATCTTCTCCAAGCACCGCCTCCTCCTATGCAGAGAGCGGGTGTCGAGTCGCCTTGACCCGGTATACCCGTTCACACTGCACAGCTTCCCGGGATGACCCCGGATTCAACTCTGGTCGAGACCTGGGTTGAAATCCCGGGATGCTCGTCCCGGGAAATTGTAAGTGTACCCTTTTACACTGACAAAAGTCCTGGGATGATGCGCGTTCACGTGCAAAATCCCGGGATAAAATTGGCAGTGTAAAAGGGGTATTATTAACTTCACTGAGTCATGCAAGAGCAGGGAGAAACCTACATACACCACAGCAAGAAGCACACACACACAGTTACAGTAAACCATTAACATATTAAATAACTTTGGACCACACTGTTGGAGGATATGTTTACCAACATTTTGTTTGCATTAACACGTATTCTTATTCGCCGCTTATCACAGCGATACAGACTGTATTACCTCCAGGGATGCCTTCTTCTTATCCCAACAATAGCATAACAAAATCTCCACTGCAATGTGTTAGTACAGCATGTTCACAAGCCAATGATAAAGTTTGTAACCAGCGCTCTTCAGTGATTGGTATGATCACACCGAGTTCACTGGGGATGGCGCTAAAATGTGAAAAAGATGTTGGTTCTGAAGAAATCGGAGATCTGCCCAGTGTTTAGCACTTGTTAAAGAAAGATAAGGGTTGAGAAGGACATTTTATATAGAATGTTGGCTTATAAATACTTGGAAAATAGATTCTTTAGTCCCTTTCCAAAATGGTTTATTATAACCAGAAAATAAGATCTTAGCTTTGTGAACACTCCTTAGAGGATACACGATGTAGGACTGTATTTAGGGGGTAATTCCAAGTTGATCGCAGCAGGAAATTTTTTAGCAGTTGGGCAAAACCATGAGCACTGCAGGGGAGGCAGATATAACATGTGCAGAAAGAGTTAGATTTGGGTGGGTTATTTTATTTCTGTGCAGGGTAAATACTGGCTGCTTTATTTTTACACTGCAAATTAGATTGCAGATTGAACACACCACACCCAAATCTAACTCTCTCTGCACATGTTATATCTGCCTCCCCTGAGTGCACATGGTTTTGCCCAACTGCTAAAAAAAATCCTGCTGCGATCAACTTGGAATTACCCCCTTAGTGCAGTCGCTGGATTGTCACTGTCCAGTTAATCTTACATTAAATGCATATGTAGCAACCCAGAAAATAAGATTTTAATTACCTACCGGTAAATCCTTTTCTCGTAGTCCATAGAGGATGCTGGGGTCCATTTAGTAACATGGGGTATAGACGGGTCCTTTGGGAGCCACTGGCACTTTAAGAGTTTAATAGTGTGGGCTGGCCCCTCCCGCTATGCCCCTACTACCAGACTCAGTCTAGAAACTGTGCCCGAGGAGACGGAAATACTTTGAGAGAAGGAAATACACAGATAGTGGTGAGATTCACAGCAGCTCACACATAACAAAAAGAAAAGCCAAGCTAACCAACTTGGAACAATTCAGCAATGGCTGAAACAACAATACTTAACTAAATAGCAATGCAGGAATACAAAGCACTGGGCGGGCGCCCAGCATCCTCTATGGACTACAAGAAAAGGATTTACCAGTAGGTAATTAAAATCCTATCTTCTCTTACGTCCTAGAGGATGCTGGGGTCCATTTAGTACCATGGGGATGTACCAAAGCTCCCAGTACGGGAGGAAGAGTGCTGAGGTTCCTGCAGAACAGATTGACCAAACTTTAGGTCCTCAGAGGCCAAAGTATCAAACTTGTAGAACTTAGCAAACGTGTTCGACCAAGACCAAGTAGCTGCTCGGCAAAGCTGTAAAGCCGAGACACCCCGGGCAGCCGCCCAGGAAGAACCCACTTTACGAGTAGAGTGGGCCTGAACAGATTTTGGACATGGCAAGCCTGCCGTCGAATAAGCATGCTGGATGGTAAACCTGATCCAGCGATAAATAGACGTTATGGTAAGAACTTACCGTTGATAACGTGATTTCTCTTATGTCCACAGGTATCCACAGGTTACATTGGGATATGCCGGAGCGACAGCGGAAATGGCACCAACACGGTCACAAGCTTTCTGGCCTCCCAGGATGCATCGGGGCTTCACCATATAATCACACCCACTGACTCAGTCAAATCAGTTCTTTCCACAGTGATTAGGCAAGAGCATCAGGTAGAAACCTATTTAAGCGATAAGAACACACATGCACACCCTTCCATACAAGAAGGAAGAGCTTTAGTGATTGTCAAGATCCTCAAATCAGGTGCGTCAGGGTAGGACCCCTGTGGATACCTGTGGACATAAGAGAAATCACGTTATCATCGGTAAGTTCGTACCATAACGTCTATTTCTCTGGCTGGGTCCACAGGTTATCCACAGGATAACATTGGGATTCCCAAAGCCAGTTATATTGGTGGGGACCCTTCTGATTAGCCAGGAGGACCTTTCGCCCGAATTCTGCATCATGAGAGGCAAAAGTATCCAAGGCATAATGTCTGATGAATGTGTTTATGGAAGACCATGTGGCTGCCTTACAAATCTGTTCTGCTGAAGCACCCTGTTGTGCAGCCCATGAAGGACCTACCTTACGTGTAGAGTGAGCAGAGACATTAGCTGGAGTAGGGAGATCTGCACGAGAATAACCTTCTGATATTACCATTCGGAGCCGTCTTGCCAGCGTCTGTTTACTAGCAGGCCATCCTCCTCTATGAAATCCGTAGAGGATGAAGAGAGAATCTGTTTTTCTGATGGCACTAGTATGATCTATGTAGATTCTTAATGCTCGGACTACGTCCAGCGACGCTTCTCCCACAGACAGTCCCGATACCTGAAAAGCTGGGACTACAATCTCTTCATTAAGGTGAAACTTTGAAACCACCTTCGGAAGATAACCAGATCTAGTTCTGAGAACTGCTTTATCTGGAAAAAAAACTTAGGAAAGGAGACTTACACGACAGCGCTCCTAAATCTGATACTCTTCTAGCTGAGGCCATTGCCAGTAGAAAGAGTACTTTAGCCGTTAACCATTTAAGATCTGCTTTCTTAAGTGGTTCAAACGGAGATCCCTGAAGGAATTTAAGAACTAGATTCAAATCCCAGGGAGATGCAGGACGAACAAATGGAGGTTGAATGTGTACAACTCCCTGAAACAAAGTACGCACATCCTGTAAATTTAGCAATCTTTCGCTGAAACCATACAGTTAACGCTGATACTTGAACTCTCAAAGAAGCTACTTTCAAACCCTTGTCCAATCCTGCTTGAAGGAAATCCAAAATCCTGGATACTTTAAAAGATCTTGGATTCAAACTTTTTCCACTACACCAATGAATATAGGCTTGCCATATTCTATGATAAATACGAGCTGAAGAAGGTTTTCTTGCTCTAAGCATAGTTTGAATTACTTGTTTTGAAAATCCTCTAGCTTCTAAGATAGAGGTTTCAACAGCCACGCAGTCAAAGACAGACGATCCAGATGGTTGTGAAAACAAGGACCCTGCATTAGCAGATCTGGATGCTGAGGGAGCAGTATCGGTGCTTCCACGGACATTCTCAGTAAATCTGTGTACCAATGCCTTCTTGACCAAGCTGGAGCTATTAGAATAATGGCTCCCTTTGCTTGCTTTATTTTTCTCACTACTCTGGGTAACAGATATATTGGAGGGAACAGATACGCCAGATGAAATTTCCAATTCACTGACAGTGCATCTACAAGGACTGCTCCGGGATCCTTTGTTCTTGATCCGTACCTCTGAATTTTTTTGTTTAGATGAGACGCCATGAGATCTATCTCCGGTAGACCCCATCTGTTCACTATGGTCTGAAACACTTCTGGGTGTAATGCCCCTTCGGTTTCCTGAATGGTGTGTCGACTGAGAAAATCCGCTTCCCAGTTCAGTACACCTGGAACAAACACTGCTGACAATGCCGGAAGATGGAGTTCTGCCCACCTTAGTATGGAAGTTACCTCCTCCATCAATCTTTTGCTGTGAGTTCCTCCCTGATGATTGAGGTACGCTACTGCTGTCGCTTTGTCTGAGCGAATCTGGACCGGTCTTCCTTGCAGACTGTCCTTTGCCTGAACTAGCGCCATATAAATGGCCCTTATTTCCAACAGATTTATTGGCAGGCGACTTTCCCTTATGGACCATTTTCCCTGGAACCAAAGGCTTTCGAGTACTGCTCCCCAGCCTTGAAGACAGGCATCTGTTGTCAGGACTTGCCATTCTTTTATCCAAAAGGGTCTCCCCTTGTTTAAATGGTCTGTCTGTAGCCACCACGCTAGAGACCTTTTTACGTTTACTGGAAACTTTATCATCTGCTTTTTTATTGTCTGATGATTTCCGTTCCATTTGGACAGAATAAAGGTGCTGTAATGGTCTGGAGTGGAATTGCGCATATTCCACCATGTCGAAGGTTGATACCATCAGACCCAACAGTCGCATTGCTGCATGGACTGACATTGTCTGAGTGTGCAACGCTTCCTGAGTCATGACCTGCACCTTGACTATCTTTTTCTCTGGTAAGAAAACTCTCTGTAGACCTGAATCCAATAAGGCCCCCAAATGAACCATCCGCTGTGACGGATTCAGAGACGACTTTTCACAGTTTATGAGCCAACCGTGTCTCTGTAAACAAACTACTGTCTGTTGAAGATGGCTCAAAAGTAACTCCTGCGAATGTGCTAGGATTAACAGGTCGTTGAGGTATGGAAATATTCTTATCCCCTGCTTGCGGAGATAAGCTGCCATAACCACCATAATTTTGGTAAACACCCTGGGTGCTGTTGCTAGCCCGAATGGCAAGGCTTGGAACTGAAAGTGTTCCTGGAGGATGGCAAACCTGAGGTAACATTGATGAGACCGTGCTATAGGCACATGCAGGTAAGCATCCTGTATATCCAGAGATACCATGTAATCTCCCGGTTCCATAGCCAACATTATGGAGCGTAATGTCTCCATGTGGAACCTTGGAATCCAAATGTATTTGTTTAACATTTTGAGATTGAGAATTGGTCGGAATGATCCATTTGGCTTCTGAATCAAAAATAGATTGGAGTAAAAACCCTGTCCCCTTTGAGGTACTGGGACAATCACACCTGACTGCAGTAATTTTTGGATTGCTTCTTCAGGGCATTGGCCTTAGACTCTATACGAGAAGGGCTGGTGCAAAAAATCTTTGAGGAGGTTGCCTCCTGAATGGGAACCCATACCCATGAGATACCACCTTCTGCACCCAAGCATCTGCTGTCGACTGTTGCCATATGTGTGCAAAATGAAGGAGTCGGCCCGTAACCCTGGACTCCTCCAGGCGGAGGCCCGTCTCTTCAGGCTGAGGGTTTCTGTTCAGGCTTGGAAGCTGGCTTTCTACTAGCCCATTGCTTCCTACCCCTGGCTGATCTATTGAACTGGGGTTGCTTAGACTCCTCTTTAGCTTTCGCTTTGCCTTGCCATCGAAATGGCCGAAACTTTGAACCCCTAGTCTTAGGGTTATAACTAGCTGGAAATCTGACCTTTTTGGACTCAGCTTCAGATTCAAGAATATCGGACAATTGTTTTCCAAACAATATGTTACCAATGAAAGGCAATGCTTCCAATTCTTTCTTGGATTCAGCATCTGCTTTCCAAGTGCGTAGCCAAACTGCTCTACGAGCGGCTACTGTCAAGGCTGATGCTTTAGAAGCAATCGTACCCATATCAATTGCTGCTTCTTCCAAATATTGGCCAGCTTGTCTTAAACGGCTTAAATGATACTCTTGCTCCCTATTAGGAGGAGAGAGGCCATTCTCTAGTTCCTCTATCCATTCGCCCATTGCCTTTGCTATCCAGGCCGAAGCCATAGCAGGTCTTACCACTGCTCCTGAGAGAGAAAATATATTTTTCAAGAAGCTATCTACCCTTCTGTCTGTGGCATCATTTAGTGAGGTAGATGATAGTGGTAAAGCAGATTTATGCACAAGTCGCAGTACATGTGCATCTACTTTCGGAGGAACTTCTCTTTTCGAACAATCTGCAGCTGGAAATGGATAATAAGAATCCCATTTTTTCGGAATCTAATAGTTTTTACTGGGCGTCGCCCAAGATCCTTCCATCATTTCCGTCAGATCATCTGACGCTGGGAATTCAGTTTTAACTGTCTTTGTTCGTTTAAACACAGGTGCTTTAAATTTTGACACTGTTTTGGCTGATTTCTCCAAAGAGAGAACAGCCTTCATAGCATCAATAAGTTCAGCTACATCCTCTGAACTAAAACTCTGCGACTGATCATCATACGGAGTATTTGAATATACTGCATCATCATCTGTTGTATCATCTTGTGTAGTTTGCCACATAGACTCATCTGTCTTAGTCTTACCTGTCCCTTGGTTACTTGTAGAGGCTACTGGAACCAAACCGTAGGAAGGGAGCTGCATGTATGGGTTAATAGTGTAACCTATCCCCTGGGGTGGTGCTGCCGGAGATAACCTGTCCGCTATTGAAGACAAAGTCTGTGCGAACATACTCCATGGTGGCTCTGCTGGTTGTTGAACCAATTCCCGTTTTTTTACTTTGCTGAAAAGCAAAACAGTTCGCACATAACCCCTCATAAGTGACCAACTGGCCTATACCAATTAACCCTGTTTTACAAGATAAACATGTTAGGGATGTAGGAGTGCCTGATAAATTATCCTCGTCACTTTTGCCGCTCACAGACATGGTAATATTCTGTTTATGACTACACAATTTGTGACTGAAAATCACCTATATATAGATATATAGAAGTGAGATCAATCTGACCACAACCGTGCACCTGAATTGAGGTTCAGAACAGGACTGACAACAACAAAAAGTCAGCACACACACTAGCAGTCAGTCACATGTTAAATCATTAAACATTGTCATATGAGAATACCATAACCATCATAATAACTTACAAGTAGGAAAATTGTATTTCTGTTTTTAACAGTTTTTTTTCTCAAACATAACATGCAGAAACAACAGTAATATACAGGTCTCATATGCAATATATACCAAAATTAACAATTCATACTAACAAGTAGAGATAATTTTTAGTACTGTGTAGCCCTTCCTCCATAGAGCGGGATACAGGGAGACTCACCACACTTCCATATCCATCAAATACGCTCGCAAGACGCTGAGTGGATTCAGACGCTACTGGTGTACACTGCCGTTCTGATAACTATGAAAGACACGGACGCTCACTAATGGACACGGACGCTCAGTGAATGCCACGTGTATGCAGACGCTAAGGCCTGCGACTCGGTCCGGCAATCTAGAGTACACAAGCGCAGCGTCTAAGCTGCGACCGAGTACCCTCGTGGTAGCGTCTGAGACGGAAGTGAGGTCATTCAGTTCATGGATGGGAGACGCCCGGAAACTGGTCATGAACTTGGGGGAGGGGCAGCCAGAAGAGCGTCTAATTCCCCCTGTTGACTTAAACTCTAAGGATCGCGGCCTCTACCTAGTCCTGGTGCCTATGATCCCTAGAGCGTAGCGCTGTCGCACCTAAGAGTGGTTGGCGCATCAGCACACTGTTTGCAGTCTCCACCAATACAGTGTAGCTGTGTCCGGAACCCCTAGTAAGAGGAAATCCATAGACTTACCTTCTCCCCATGCTCCGGCCACAGCCTGGTTACGTCTGCTGGATCTGCTAGAAACATCCAACACAGACGCCCGTCGAGACAGCACTGTACCGCGAAGGTAAGCGTTGCTGCGACCCGGTGGGGAGTTGTTGGAGCGACTCTTTCTAGTATGCGTTTAAGACGCTATTAAGAAAAGTCACTCAAAAAACATAGTAAGACTATAAAAATAAAATGATAAAAGCTTCAGGCTGCTATTAACAGCAGCCCTGTGACCATGGTCCGGCTCCTGCCGCACCAAAAAAACCCTGATTTGACTGAGTCAGTGGGCGGGATTACATGGTGAAGCCCCAATGCATCCTGGGAGGCCAGAAAGCTCGTGACCGTTTGGTGCCATTTCCGCTGTCGCTCCGGCATATCCCAAAGTTATCCTGTGGATAACCTGTGGACCCAGCCAGAGAAATCATCTGCTTAGAAGCAGGACACCCAACCTTGTTGGGAACACAAATGACAAATAAAGCATCCGACTTCCTGTGACAAGAAATTCTCTTCACATAAATTTTCAAAGCCCTCACAACATCCAAGGACTTTGAAGTAATTGAGGAGTCAGTAGCCACTGGCACCACAATAGGTTGGTTGATATGAAAAGCTGACACAACCTTCGGAAAAAAATGCTGACGCGTTCTGAGCTCAGCTCTATCGTTAAGGAAAATCAAGTAGGGGCTCTTGCATGACAATGCCCCCAATTCTGACACACATCTAGCAGATGTCAATGCCAACAGTTTGACCACCTTCCAAGTAAGAAACTTGACATCCACCTCCTGCAAATGTTCGAACCAATCCGATTGCAGGAACTGCAGCACCACATTAAGATCCCAAGGTGCCGTAGGCGGCACAAAAGGTGGTTGGATGTGCAGAACCCCTTTCAAGAATGTCTGAACCTCAGGGAGGGCAGCCAATTGTTTCTGGAAGAATATGGACAAGGCCGAAATCTGGACCTTTATGGAGCCCAAGCATAGGAAATGCTTCCTGAAATGCTTGCAGAAAGAGGAGAAACCGTCCCAGTTGAAACTCCACCATTGGAAACTTCTTGGATTCACACCTAGACAAATACTTTTTCCAAATCAGATGGTAATGTTTAGACGTAACCGCCTTCCTAGCTTGTATCAGCGTAGGAATGACTTTTTTCGGAATACCCTTCCGAGCTAAGATCTGGCGCTCAACCTTCATGCCGTCAAACGTAGCCGCAGTAAGTCTTGATAGACTAACAGCCCCTGCTGCAGAAGGTCCTCACGAAGAGGAAGAAGCCTCGGATCCTCCAGCAGTAATTCCAGAAGATCCGTGTACCAAGCCCTCCTTGGCCAGTCCGGAGCAATGAGGATCGCCTGAACTCATTCTTTTTATTAGTTTGATAATCCTTGGGATGAGTGGAAGTGGAGGGAACACATATACTGACTGGAACACCCACGGAGTTACCAGTGTGTCCACCACCACCACCGCCTGTGGGTCTCTCAACCTGGAACAGTACCTCCGAAGCTTCTTGCTGAGGCAAGAGGCCATCATGTCTGCCTGAGGTACACCCCATCAGCCTCTGCGAACACCTCCGGGTGGAGGCCCAATTCTCCTGGATGGAGATAGTGTCTGCTGAGGAAGTCCGCTTCCCAGCTGTCCACTCCCGGAATGAAGATTTCCGACAGCGCCACTGCATGCTTTTCTGCCCAGAGAAGGATTCTGGTTACCTCTGACATTGCCGCTCTGCTTTGTTCCGCCCTGTCAGTTTATGTAGGACACTGCCGTTATATTGTCCGACTGAACCTGAATGGCCTGATCTTGCAGAAGATAATGTGCCGCTTGTAGTAGGCCGTTGTAAATGGCCCTTAGTTCCAGAATATTTATCGGAAGGATGGATTCCAGACTTGACCACTTTCCTTGGAAGGTTTCCCCTTGGGTGACCGCTCCCCAACCTCTGAGACTTGCATCCATGGTTAGAAGAATCCAATTCTGAATCCCGAACCTGCGGCCCTCCAGTAGGTGAGAAGTTTGCAGCCGATAGAGGAGTGAAATATTGGCTTTCGGCAACAAGCGTATTGGCTGGTGCATGTGAAGATGTGATCCCGACCATTTGTCTAGGAGATCCAGTTGGAAGGACCTCGCATGGAATCTTCTGTACTGAAGAGCCTCGTAGGAGGCTACCATTTTCCCCAAAAGGCGAATGCACTGATGAACCGATACCCGGGCTGGCTTCAGGACATCCCGTACCATTGATTGGATCACCAACGCTTTCTCTACCGGTAGAAACACTCTCTGCACTTCCGTGTCGAGTATCATCCCCAGGAAGGGCAGTCTCCTTGTCGGATCCAAATGTGACTTTGGAAGGTTCAGGATCCAACCCATGATCCTGGAGTAGTCAAGTTGAGAGAGCAATACTCTGCAACAACCTCTCCCTGGAAGATGATTTTATCAACAGATCGTCCAGATATGGAATTATGTTCACTCCTTGCCTGCGGTGGAGTAGCATTGTCTCTGCCATGACCTTGGTGAACACTCTCGGTGCTATGGAGAGGCCAAAAGGCAGCACCTGGAACAGATCGTGACAATCCAGCAGCGCAAATCTGAGATAGCCTGGTGAGGCGGCCAGATCGTAATGTGAAGATATGCAACCTTGATATCCAGGGATACCAGGAATTCCCCCTCCTCCAGACCTGAGATCACCACTCTCTCAGTGACTCATCTTGAATTTGAATTCCCTCAAGTAGGGTTTCAATGACTAGGTTTAATATCGGCCTTACCGAACCATCCGGTTTCGGTACCACAAACAGGTTTGAGTAATAACCCTTATGTTTTAGGTGAGGTGGAACTGGAACAATAACATTTGTTTGGACCAATTTCCGAATGGCTTCCTGCAGGATAGCACTTTGTCAGCGAAACTGGTAAGCCTGATTTGAAGAATCTGTGAGGTGGTAGATCCTGAAACTCCAGTCTGTAGCCCTTGCAAAAATGTCTGTCACCCAGGGGTCTAGGCATGATGACGCCCAGATGTGACTGAAATCTTTTAGTGTCGCTCCCACCTGCATGATCGCTAGGCTGGGAGGTCCACCATCATGCTGAAGATTTTGAGGAAGCAGAACCTGGTTTCTGTTCCTGAGAACCTGTTGGTGCAGGTTTTCTGGATTTTCCCTGACCACTTCTAAGGAAGGTGGAAGGGGATTTGGATTTTTTAAATTTTGCGGTCCATAAGGACTGCAGTGTAGACATAGGATAAGATTTCCTAGTCGGTGGTGGGGCTGCTGAGGGGTTGCCGTGGAGATCCACGCATTCAATGCGTCCCAAACAGAGCCTGACCTGTGAAGGGTAGGTTCTCCACACTTTTCTTGGATTCTGCATCCGCAGTCCATTGGTGTAGCCAGAGTCCTCCGCATGCCGATACTACCATGGAAGTAGCCCTTGCATTCAGCATGCCAAGATCCTTCATGGCCTCCACCATGAAGCCAGCAGAATCCTGTATGTGACGTAAAAACAAGTCAATGTCACTTCTATCCATAGTATCTAAGGCCTCTAGTAATGTGCCTGACCACTTTACTATGGCTTTTTAAATCCATGCACAAGCAATAGTGGGCCTTAGAGCCACGCCTGTAGCAGTGTATAGTGATTTGAGCGTAGTCTCAATCTTGCAGTCAGCCAAGGCGGTTGAACCAGGGACAAGTAAAACCACCTTTTTAGACAACTTAGATACAGAAGCGTCTACTATAGGTGGGTTTTCCCACTTCTTTCTATCCTCTTCAGGTAATGGGAAAGCAATGAGAATTCTTTTAGGGATCTGGAATTTTTTCTCTGTGTTTTCCCAGGATTTTTCAAATAAAGAGTTTAACTCCTTAAAAACTGGGAAGGTAAGTAAGGATTTCCTATTTTCTGTAAAATAAGATTCCTCTACTTGTTCAGGTACCTTCTCAGAAATATGTAAAACATCCCTAATGGCTTCAATCATTAGCTGCACCCCTTTAGCAAGGGATGCATCACCCCCCTGCATATCCCCATCACCGTCCCCTGTATCACAGTCGGTATCAGTGTCAACTTTCATTATCTGGGCAAGTGTACTTTTTTTGGAGTATGTAGCTGGGGTATTTGAGGAAGTAGTGGGAGCTGAATACTTCAAACCTTCTACAGATTTTCTCAAAAACTGTGTCTTTCTCATTATGTGACATCCTTGATGAAATCTGGGATATCATTCCCCATAAAGAATCCACCCATGGGGGTTCAGATTCAGAAGGCTGAGAAAGCACATTGCAGTCCTGAGTACACGGAAAAGACTCCTCAGGAGAAGATACACACTCTGCAGCACATAACACAGAGCCCTTAGACATAGTAATGTGGATATATACACTTACACACACATACATGAAAATGTCAGACACAGATTCCCCCAGAGTACCTTCAGAGAGTCACAGTATGAGGAGCCAGCCACACAACGCCCCTGTGGGCAGTTATGATAAAAGCCCGGTGCTGACTAACTTTAATAGGTTAATTAGTACTAACTACACTCTCCCCCCCCCCACCCCCTGTCTATAATACCCTGGTACCGCAGAGGATAACTGGAGTTATGTGGGGGTCAGCGCTCCCTGTCAGCGTCCTGCTTCAGTGAATTGCAGGGAGAAAATTGCGCTGGTGAGTGTTGGATCCGCTCTGTGGAGAAGCCCCACCCCCTGTAATGGCGCACAATTAGATTATACTGGTATCAGGTCTTTGATGCTAACAGCGGTATTAGCCCATTAGCTGTATTTACAAGTCTTAGGGTGATCGCGCTGGCCCAGGACGCCCCTCAGCAGCGTCTACATATGCATGTTGCTGAGCCTTCACGGAGCGCAGCCTGTCAGAGCTGCGCTCCCACCCTTGTGCCGCCATTCCCGCCGGTGGCCCGCTAACCCGGGCCGCCGGCGCTGTACTCACCACTCTTCTTTCTTCTGGCTTTGCTAGGGGGTGGTGGTCGTGCTGCGGGAGTGAGCGGTCGCCTCGCGGGCATGTGATCAGCACCCTTAGGAGCTCAGTGCCCTGTCAGCGGAGATAGAGAAACATCAACTTGAAGAGTTGGTTCCTACTCCCCCCCTAAGTCCCACAAAGCAGGGAGGCTGTTGCCAGCAGTCTTTCTGTACCTAACAACTCTTAAGAAAAAAAAAAACTAGAAAAACTCCTAGGAGCGCCCCTAGCTGTGACCGGCACCTCCGGGCACATTTTCTAAATTGAGTCTGGTAGGAGGGGCATAGAGGGAGGGCCCAGCCTGCACTATTAAACTTTTAAAGTGCCAGTGGCTCCCAAAGGACCCGTCTATACCCCATGGTACTAAATGGACCCCAGCATGCTCTAGAACGTAATAGAAATTGGTGTGTTTGCCCCTTTAAAAGTTACTCACAGGTCCGCAGCAGCACGGGGACAGCAAAGTACAGCAGGAGTTTAAGTGGCGACCCTGGCCCCATTACATGATCGTGATGCAGACCGCTGATTAGATAGGAGCAGCCTGGGAGAGGAGAACCTTGTGGGAAGAAGAAGGTGTAGCAGTGTAGAGCGAGACGAGGTGTGGGAACGCTGCCCGCATATGGAGCTGAGTGGAACCAGAGAGACCAAGTGACAGCCACGGGATGCTGGGCGGTGAGAGCAATGCTGCAGAGTGCAAGCAGTGGGGTGCTGCCGGACAGACAAGTGCCAGGTGAGCGGGTGTTGAGATGCCGCAGCCCGGACACCACCAGGCCTGAAGAGAGGTGCGGAAGACGCAGCCATCTTGGGACTGAAAGGAGCCATTAAGGACTGGCAGAGTAAATGAACGACTCCGCTTAAAAGGGTCTGAGTACAAATGTATACAAACAACAATAGCCCCGGGCAAGCTTGACAACCAGGCTAAAAGACCCATATCTATGTCTGTGAAAGGACGTGGACAGCATAACACCCAATAGCTTAAGTTAGACACTGCAATGCCACAATGCCGCCAGACAAACACTGTAAGGAGATTGCTGATGCAGCCTTTCCCTCTACTATATTGAGGCTAAGAGATTAAGTGAATCTAAGTTGTGGTAACAGCGCAAGTACAGACATTTATTTTGATAGACTGAGTTTGAAAAGGTTGTGTACAGGCCTGTAAGCAGGACAAGAGAGAGTTTGCTGCATTGGAAAGACCCTCATTGCTAAATAAATTGTATCTGTTAAAAGACACTACCATCCCTTTGCTAGTTACATTCTCTTTGCAGAAAACTGTGAACAATGGACTTTGATATCATCCAGGATTACCCCATTTCATCTGTGTGCCAATTCCTCAGTAATATATTGTGTCACAGTAAACTTCTACCTGAGCTGCAATGATACTTGCCGATTAAGATTTAAATACCTTGGCTAGGGAAAGCTAGAAAGTTATTGCTGATTATTGCTAATTGTATTTTTTATCACTCACTTCATTATCACATTATATACGATTCCAATTACTTCATGTCAGTATTTGTGATTCTAATAAATATGTTCATTTGATGATATTCTGACATTGTCATGCGATTCCAATTAATTGTCTCCTGTACAATGAATGCTCTTTTGTGGTGTGAACTGTAGTCAATGGTCTTCTTTTTGTCCATCTTTTACACTCCAAATTCTTATCATTTGTGATTATCCAAATTTAATGCCATTCAATCCAGAGATCATTGCAGCTCAATAAAAGACATCCTGTTGGCATTGCTGACTCATGTTTCATATCAATCTATCCTACCTCTCTGAACACAGTACTGCAGGACAAGGTACGGGGAGCAACATCTCAGGGAAAAGGTCCATCACACAGCCACCTAACACCTGTGATATCTCTCTCAACCACTTAGACATACCCGCCAGGGCCGGTTCCGGGGCTTCTTGCGCCCCGGGCGGCATTAGGGGGTGTGGCTTCAAACAGGGGGCGTGGTCAGTTACGCCCCCTGTACTGTAGTACGATGTGCGGTGCGCGATGACGTCATCGCGCACCGCACAGCAAAGGTCCTCTCCACGAAGGGAAACTAGACGCTAAGCGTCTAGTTCCCTTCGTGGAGAGGACCTTTGCTGTGCGGTGCGCGATGACGTCAACGCGCACCGCACATCATTACAGTGAAGGTCCTCTCCACGAAGGGAAACTAGACGCTACGCGTCTAGTTTCCCTTCACAACGGGCAGCCGACGAAGGGAAACAAGACGCTACGCGTCTAGTTTCCCTTCACAGCGGGACAGCGGGCAGCGGCAGGCACAGCAGCAGCAGATCTTGCCATTGTGCGGCGCCCTCCGGAAGGCGGCGCCCCGGGCAAAAGTCCTGCTTGCCCGTGGCAAGATCCGCTACTGATACCTGCCAACCCCAGGGTGTTACATATATTCTTATCATATATTCTTATTTTATACTTTATTACTGAGGAAAAGAATGCAAAAAGATGCATTCAAACACAAGTATAATTAGCTTGTAAGCAAATGCTATGCAACAATAGCTCTGAATGCTAAATAGCAATTCACTAAAAAACCTTACAAAAACAAATTATTATAAAAAAAAAAAACACTGACAGGTGCATGAAACAATAACCACATAATACGCAAAGTAAATAATTATACTAAGAAGTCTGCAACAATACATAATAAACAGGTACATTGAAAGGTTATGGTTTTTACATTTTTGAGAAGTAAAATAAATCAAACAAATTAGAAATGTATGTATATATGTATGTATGGGTGGTCTTCAGTATGCCGACTGACGGGATCCCGGCGCACAGTATACCGGCGCCGGGATCCCGACTGCCGGCATACCAACACTTATTCTCCCTCGTGGGGGTCCACGACCCCCCTGGAGGGAGAATAAGATAGTGTGGCGCGCGTAGCGCGCCACCGTGTCCGCAGCGTGGCGAGCGCAGCGAGCCCGCAAGTGGCTCATTTGCGCTCGCCACACTGTCGGTAAGCCGGCGGTCGGGCACCCGGCGCCGGTATGCTGGTCGCCGGGAGCCCGACCGCCGGCATATCGTAGTGAACCCGTATGTATGTATGTATGTATGTATGTATGTATGTATGTATGTATGTATGTATATACAGAAGTGCTAAATTCTGAAAAGGTAAAGAAAGATGTTAGAAGATCCCATAAAAAAAAATATGCCCTTCTTCAAAGAGGTAGGGTTTCTTTGGAACCCCACCTATAGAAACAGGTATGGCAAAGCTAGGCACACTCTCCTCTCATCTTTGGTTAACAATCCAGAAAGAGGGCAGGCAGTGCACACTGCCTACAAGACCAAACAACAAAAGTTGTAGCTGAGCTGAGCAGTTTTTCCAAACAGTGTGCCTAATTCTGAGAGGTACGCAAACCCAGTAGTGTATCTATAATGGGTGCTGTGTGAGCACACCGGCCCCTGGGTCCAGGGGGGGCCACAAAGTGCACCCCGTGCCCATTTTTTCAACGCTTACCCACCAGGAGTCCTGCATCAGCAGTGCTGCAGAAACTACTGGGAAAGTGGTGCGGCAGCCATTTTCCCGGTGTTCCGTGCATGTACAGTAGGAAAATTATAGGGAAAATGGGAGCCATGCCATTTTCCTGGAGATCTGCACACTAGACTCTGGGACAGCACTAAGGTCTCCTAGTGGCCCTAGTGCCCAGAGTCTATTGCTCTGCCAGTTAGAGAGAAGGGGACACTGCGAAAACCCTATGGTTCTCATACATCTCCGATGGTGGGGAGCCTGAGCATGCATAGGACCCATCCTGTGCATGTGCAGAATGGGTCCCCAGTGCCCCGAGCCACTGCCTGACTGACAGGCGTTTGGGGGTGGGGGCAGTGTTGAGCAGTATTCCTGAGAACGGGGAGATGAAGGCCAGGGTCTGCTTCTTCTGACACAGTCTTGATGGCCTAGGCTAAGGAGCTGCGAAGACCAATCTGATTAACCTCAAGGTTACTAAGATGGTCACTGGTCTTGCAGATGTCTTAGGACACAGCATTCGATATGTGATGCCAGCAGGAGGTGTTTTTGTTTCTCAGACACCTCCTGCAGCATTAGCATATTTTCACATTGCTGCTGTGATGTGAACGGTGTCCAATAAGGTGGAATAAAGAAGCAAGGATTCAAAGTAATCATGATCAATACTAAGAGATGTGGGTGTCTGGCGATATTTGTGTGGTTATTCATAGTACTTTATCGTACAATTGGTGTTATAGTTAAAGTCTTGACTTGCCCAGTTGCATCAGGTTAATAGAGAGTAAATTGAGAGTGGAAGGTCCAATGGCCGGAGAGTTGGTAGAGGACGCAAGCTGATAACATACTGGAGCTTTCCTGTGTGCAGTCTCTCTAGACCAGTGATTTTCAACCTTTTTTTTATTCGCGGCACACCGAACAATATTTTAAAATTGCCAGGACACACCATCGGTTCACCCACAGGAAGAAAAAAAAAAAAAAAAAAACACACATTGGCCCTCACAGTAAAAAACAAAACAAAACACACATACATTGGCCTGCACAGAAAATACAATCACATTGTTCCCCACATAAATCATGTTGCTCCCTACATAAATCCTATTGCTTCCCACATAAATTATTCACATTGTTCCCACATAAATACTATTGCTCCCCACAGGAGAAATAACATAACAAATATTAGCCCCTACCGGTCATCTGTCCTCCTCCCTGTCCCTCAGTGGCGGGGATTGTTCATAGTGGAGCTCTGCAAATACTGAGCAGCGGGCGGTCGGGCAGGTGTGGATGTGGGTGGGCAAGGAAAGCTGTGAATGCAGGCGGGAACTGTAAGTTGTGTATGCAGGCGGGTGGGCTGGCTGAGTGATGAGACGCGGTGGCCGTGACCTATGATATCACACAGCCGCGTCACCAAGGCATAGGTCATAGCCGGAGGATGACTGATCCTCTAAGAAGAGCCTGGGCCAACAGTTCATTCTGAAGGTGCAGGAAACTGCTCTGGCTCCGCAGCACACCTTGCAACTGGTCGCGGCACGGCACACTGGTTGAAAAAGACTGCTCTAGACAGATAAATATTAATTTTATTATTTCCCTCTCTTGTACTGTTTTTATTTCTCTTTAGCTGTTCATATTACTTCTCATTAGAAACATCAAATTTGACAACAAATAAAAACCACTTGGTCCACCTAGTCTGCCCCTTTTTTTAACCATAGTCTCTATCCCCTCTCCATTCCTCTGTGCTGCCTATAGACCTTTTGATATGTGGTCTGCCATAGGCTCATGGCAGGTGAGGCCTAAGGAGCTGTGGGTTTTGCATGCACATGGAAACTGGACCCCTTCTTACAGTTAATGTCTCTGCATCCACAGGTGTGATGCCAGTTTGGGATTTAGGGACTGATTCAGCATGGATTGCAAAAGCAAAATCTTTCTCTAATGGGCAAAACCATGTGCACGGAAGGTGGGGCAAATCTAACATGTGCAGTGAGAGTTAGATTTGGGTGGGTTATTTTGTTTCTGTGCAGGGTAAATACTGGTTGCTTTATGTTTACACTGCAATTTAGACTTCAAGTTTGAACACACCCCACCCAAATCTAACTCTCTCTCTGCACAGGTTATATCTGCCCCACCTGCACTGCACATGGTTTTGTCCATTAGAGAAAGATTTTGCTTTTGTGATCCAAACGGAATCAGCTCTTAGTCCAGAAACTGCTTCTTAATGGACGGACTGATCATCTGAGAACCAGAAGCCACAGCAGTTTAAATTCTGGTAGATCCCATCTCTCTGGCTCCTCGTCTCCTGACCCGAAACAAGAGTATCATCATATACTATAAAAAAAATTTGATCATTTGAATACAATAGCTCGGGTTTCTCAACATAGTCTACCAACCATTTGCGCAAGCTTAAGCACGTGTTGATGAGCAGCCCGCAGGAAGTATGCTAGCACCGGAGTAGGTCTGTTGTTGTCAGTGGCAGTGAGCTGGCTAAGTGCGAGAATGCCAGGGGTAGGTGTGGCCATTATGTGGTATTTAGGCCACAGGACCTGTGATAAAATTACACATAACAAATAAGTTCACATTTTTTAGGATACAGAGGCAGGCAAGGAGGGTCTCACTTGTGAAGACACCTACAAGACCTTCCGCTGGATGGAGGAGTGCTCAGTTAAGGTGCCGGTGCTTAGTAGATGGCCCAACTGTAGCCCAGAAAAGGATGGTTTAAGTTTATGCTTTTGATTGTCTGGGATTGTTCAGATGGGTTCCCCTAGGAACTTTAAGTCTACTTGTGAACTCCCCAACCAGGTTCATTTACTACTACTGTATATAAGATGTTTATTTATGGGATTTCCATTATATTGTTTTCCTGCATCATGAAATGCAGTTGCCTTTACATTGAACAAATAGCAGGTACAGTATTAAAAACAATCTTAACCAGTAGCTTTGTAAAATACAAATGTAAGTATAAATATGCAAATATCACATTGCCCATCTTTTATTCCTCAGTACAAATTCTGCCTTCTGAGATTTGTATATTCAATAGAACAGCCACTTGTAAAAGACAATAAAAGCAAGTTCTATAGATCTGTCAGATTAGTGCTATGTTGATGGCATGTTATGATAACAGTAACACTGAGATGACAAGATCTAAAGAGGGAACTTTACAAAATGACAGAATACAATTAAAAAGACTGACAGATGCTGATTGCTTAATTACTTTACCATTGTTATTGTGAACACTAACAGATCAGATAGCAGATGTAATTGTATTTTTATTGAAAAGCCAAAAGATAGAAAGTCACACTGCTAAAATGCACAATTACCACATTCTGATGAAGGAGAAATCCAGTTTAAATAAATATTATATATTTATTTTTTAAGTGTTTCTTTCTGAATACAACTGGTTATATTGTTTTTTGTCACAACTGAGGGCCTGAGCTGACGGGAGCAGCCTCAGTTGTAGGGGCTGAGATGTAACGGAACCTGGGAGGTTGTATCAGACCCCTAGACATGTAAGTAACATGTAGAATAACTGCCCGAAGGCGTGACCACGACAACCAGGATAAAAGTCAATGATGTTTATTATGACAAACTCCGTAACACAGCAGCAGTAAAAGGAAACATAAAAGTCAACAGAGGATAAATACAATTCCTGGGTACTACAGGGTGGCAAGGGCCACAGGCACTGGTAGTGTGAGACAGTTCTTAGAATCTTCTAGTTGGAAAGTCCTTACCAGGCCTGACTGTAGCAATGGAGAGAACCCAGGATCGTACCAGCTGATGTTCCAGGAAAGGCTGGGCTGCTGAAGGTAAAACGGCTGCTGTGGAAACTGGCTGGAACCAGACTGTTGTTGGTACGGAGTGGATACTGGCTGGAACCAGTTAAATAATAAACGAACTTGAGAGCGATGAAATAATAATGAAGTTTGGAGTTTGAGAGCGGTGAAATAATAATACCGGTGGAGAGTGGTAAACTGCAGAAAAGGACACCGGCCCTTTAAGAGAAGCTATACACTGCTGGAAGCTGGGCTGGAAGCAGGTGATTGTTTGAGAGCGGTGAAATAATAATACCGGTGGAGAGTGGTAAACTGCAGAAAGGACACCGGCCCTTTAAGAGAAGCTGTACACTGCTGGAAGCTGGGCTGGAAGCAGGTGATTGTTGTAGCTGGAAACGGGTGAGTCCAGAATGGATCGGAGAGTCAGGCTACACCGCAGATGGAATGCTGGTGCGGGTCTCTATAGCAGAAGTCTGGAGACAGGAGCTGGAACCTGGAAGACAACCACAGGAGAGAGACAAACTGGAACTAGGTTAGACAACCAAAGCACTGACGCCTTCCTTGCTCAGGCACAGCACATTTATACCTGCAGCAAGGAAGGGGTTGGCTAGGCAATTATGCAGATTAACAATACAGACAGCAGATTGGTGGAAATGATCAGATGACAAAATCCAAGATGGCTGCGCCCATGCAGACACTTGGAGGGAAGTTTGGTTTGTAATCCATGTGAGAATTGAAACAGCAATGGCGGCGCCGGCCACAGGAGACAGGAGACGCCAGACTGATGATTGCACATCTAAACCACGCGGGCACAGCGGAGGCCGCGGCTGACGTAATCGCCACTCTGACACTCTGCATGCAGGAACTCAGGAACAGCGGTGGAGGCCGCGGGGAACGCCATTCCAGATGTTACATGGCGCCGCGGTGACCGCGTCTCAGAGTGACAGGAGAGGAGGCAGGAATGTGGACATCAGTGTAACGGATGGGATCCGGTCCTGGAACGCTGAGCCAGCCTCAGGAGGCATCTGAAGGGTAAGTAATGGCGTCCAGATACCTGGATCGTGACAGTTTTTGAATGAATAAGCCCAAGAAATGAATTCTTCAAAATTGGCACCTAAAATTCAAATAATTTTTAAGGTTTTGTTTCTTTTGTGCTTGAGATATTCACATACTAAATCTAAAAATAATTTTGGTGTTAATTTTATTGCAGCAAAAGGAACCATGCCATTAGATCTCATTAAAAAACGGTTTGTAAACATATTATGGGATTCAAAAGGCCAAGTGAATCATTACCCGATTTTATGGGTAATACATACTTTCTGACTCTACCTAAATATCAGAAATACTCCCTGAAATAGTGGCTGTAAAGCACAGTGATGATGTATCATTCTCTGCCCACTACGGACGAAACATTGCGGGAACAATCAGGAGATGCATCCTACAAGAAAATGGATATGCAATAAATAATAGGGGCTATGCAATGAACTGCATGAGTCTGGTGCAAGGGGGAGAGTTATAGGGGGTCACTACAGATGCTAGAAGATAGCAGAGTTCATCATATTCTTAAGGCAGTTACTTACGCTTCCGGAAATCGCTAAGCCACTCCCAGTTTTGTTTAGGAAGATTTTTTTGGCACAGATTGGTTATTTTTATAAGCTCTTCTGATAATATACATGAGTTGGGCACAAATGTATATATATTCATGTGTGTGGTGCTGACAATTACCTATGATGTACTAGTCTGGCTCAAGAAACATCATTACCCCTGAGGAAGTCAGAAGGTTGAGACGTGGTCCTCCCTAGATGAAATGCGTTGAGTACTGTGGCTACATGAGGCTATTCAGATAAGCTATCCTTTCTTTAACAGAGTACGGGCATTTGCTTATGGTCCTGTGTTCTTTTTGTAAATTGTATTACACTATACTAGTTTTGGTTTTTCATGTATTTTAAGATGTATATTAAGTCTGAAAAAAAAAAAACATTTTTGGTTGAGGACTACATGTGGATAGCTCCAGGATTTGAGGTAAGCAGTTTTGCCATGGGTCCACTTTTTGAACTTTGCACACATTGGTGGTGTTCATAATCTATTGCACTAGGAGGTGCTCCTGTAATAATACATACATATATCTATATATATATATACATACATCTATCTATCTATATATATATACAGTGGCGGATCTTGCCACGGGCAAGCGGTACTTTTGTCCGGGGCGCCACCTTCCGGAGGGCGCCGGCGCCATCCGGAGGGCCCCGCACCAGGGCAAGATCCGCCACTGTGCCCCCCGCAGTGCCCCGCTGTGCCCTCCCGCTTTGAAGGGAACCAGACGCGTAGCGTCTAGTTTCCCTTCATTGAGAGGACCTTAATTGTGCGGTGCGCGATGACGTCATCGCGCACCGCACAGCAAAGGTCCTCTCCATGAAGGGAAACTAGACGCTACGGTCTAGTTTCCCTTCATGTAGAGGACCTTTGCTGTGCGGTGCGCGATGACGTCATCGCGCACCGCACAGCATAGTGGCACAGACACTAGGGGTCATAATTGACCTCTAGTGTCTATGCTGTTCTATAGGAGAGACGTAATAACGTCTCTCCCATAGATCGAGGAGAGGAGAGAAGAAGAGCGGCGCCGGCGGAGGAGGTCTGCAGCGGTCTGGATCAGGAACGGGGATGGTAAGTATACTTTTTTTTATTTTATTTTTTCTTTCAGCGTCGCTGCAGGGGGCATAAATGGGGGCGTAACTGACCACACCCCCATTTGAAGCCACGCCCCTATACTTTGCCCGGGGCGCCACAAGCCCAAGAACCGGCCCTGTCTATATATATATATATATATATATATATATATATATCTATATATATATCTATATATCTATATCTATACACTGCTCAAAAAAATAAAGGGAACACTTAAACAACAAAATGTAACTCCAAGTCAATCACACTTCTGTGAAATCAAACTGTCCACTTAGGAAGCAACACTGATTGACAATCAATATCTCATGCTGTTGTACAAATGGAATAGACAACAGGTGGAAATTATAGGCAATTAGTAAGACACCCCCAATAAAGGAGTTGTTCTACAGGTGGTGACCACAGACCACTTCTCAGCTCCTATGCTTTCTGGCTGATGTTTTGGTCACTTTTGAAAGCTGGCGGTGCTTTCACTCTAGTGGTAGCATGAGACGGAGTCTACAACCCACACAAGTGGCTCAGGTAGTGCAGCTCATCCAGGATGGCACATCAATGCGAGCTGTGGCAAGAACGTTTGCTGTGTCTGTCAGCGTAGTGTCCAGAGCATGGAGGCGCTACCAGGAGACAGGCCAGTACATCAGGAGATGTGGAGGAGGCCGTAGGAGGGCAACAACCCAGCAGCAGGACCCCTACCTCCGCCTTTGTGCAAGGAGGAGCACTGCAAGAGCCCTGCAAAATGACCTCCAGCAAGCCACAAATGTGCATGTGTCTACTCAAACGATCAGAAACAGACTCTATGAGGGTGGTATGAGGGCCCGACTTCCACAGGTGGGGGTTGTGCTTACAGCCCAACACCGTGCAGAACGTTTGGCATTTGCCAGAGAACACCAAGATTGGCAAATTCGCCACTGGCGCCCTGTGCTCTTCACAGATGAAAGCAGGTTCTCACTGAGCACATGTGACAGAGTCTGGAGACGCCAAGGAGAGCGTTCTTCGGCCTGCAACATCCTCCAGCATGACCGGTTTGGCAGTGGGTCAGTAATGGTGTGGGGTGGCATTTCTTTGGGGGGCCGCACAGCCCTCCATGTGCTCGCCAGAGGTAGCCTGACTGCCATTAGGTACCGAGATGAGATCCTCAGACCCCTTGTGAGACCATATGCTGGTGCGGTTCGCCCTGGGTTCCTCCTAATGCAAGACAATGCTAGACCTCATGTAGCTGGAGTGTGTCAGCAGTTCCTGCAAGACGAAGGCATTGATGCTATGGACTGGCCCGCCCGTTCCCCAGACCCGAATCCAATTGAGCACATCTGGGACATCATGTCTCGCTCCATCCACAGACTGTCCAGGAGTTGGCGGATGCTTTAGTCCAGGTCTGGGAGGAGATCCCTCAGGAGACCATCCGCAACCTTATCAGGAGCATGCCCAGGTGTTGTAGGGAGGTCATACAGGCACGTGGAGGCCACACACACTACTGAGCCTCATTTTGACTTGTTTTAAGGACATTACATCAAAGTTGGATCAGCCTGTAGTGTGTTTTTCCACTTTAATTTTGAGTGTGACTCCAAATCCAGACCTCCATGGGTTAATAAATTTGATTTCCATTGATAATTTTTGTGTGATTTTGTTATCCTCACATTCAACTATGCAACGAACAAAGTATTTAATAAGAATATTTCATTCATTCAGATCTAGGATGTGTTGATTTAGTGTTCCCTTAATTTTTTTGAGCAGTATATACATACATATATATATATATATATATATATATATATATATATATATACATATATACACACACACACATATATATATATATATATATATATATATATATACACACACACACACATACATACTCATACACACTTACATAAATACATGTGGCCATGCTCAACACGGCTTGCTGCATGGCATGCCAGGCTGCGACTATTCACAGCCAGCATACGCTCCATTAATTCCTAAAGGAATTAATGAAGCAATCGCCGGCTGTGAATAGTTGCGATGCAACATGCTGCATCACAGTAAGATGAGCATGGCTACCACTGTATATATATTGTAAATCAGGTACTTGAAATAAGGACTTGGTAGGCAAGTTTTCCAGTGAGACACAGTGTCTTTTACTGGCAGCAGACACTGTGCTTAACAATTGTGGTGAGACACAAGCCCTTTATATATATATATATATATATATATATATATATATATATATATATATATGTATATATACACACACACACACAGACATATACTATATACATACACACATATACCACATATCTATCTGTACACACGTACATCCTATAAATGAAAGTTTATCTATCTATCTGTTTGTCTGTTGTTTGAGGGGGTGTAGTATGTTATGCCGGCGGTCGGGCTCCCGACGGCCAGCATACCTGCGCCGGAATCCCGACCGCCGGCATACCAACAGCCAGGCGAGCGCAAATGAGCCCCTTGTGTGCTCGCTGTGCTCGCCACGCTGCAGGAACCGTGGCGCGCTACGCGTGCCACGCTATCTATTCTCCCTCCAGGGGGGTCGTGGACCCCCAATAGGGAGAAAAGCTGTCGGTATGCCGGCGGTTGGGATTCCGGCACTGGTATGCTGGTCGTCGGGAGCCCGGCCGCCGGCAAACTGAAGACCACCCGTTAGAGCAGATAAAACTCCAAAACCACTGAACCGAACGCGATGCGACTTTCACCACTGTGTAGGTAATTTTCCCAGGTGGGTTTTTGGCTAAGTCATCACGATCAGTCATCAGGGGCAAAGACTATATATAAAGGTGTGTTATAAAGACAGAAAGCCCACAAACATGATTGGACACACTAGATCACAAAACTGTGCATTATTTCCCAATGATCGCACACATGAACTACTTCCAACTGTCACCAAAACCCCATTACAGAGCCACAGCTGTATCACTCCTCAACGGTAAACACTAGCTTCATTCACAGAGACACTATTCACAGTAAAGAAGTGTATCCCTGCCTCACTGACAGCAGCACATCCCTGCCTCACTGACAGCAGCACATCCCTGCCTCACTGACAGCAGCACATCCCTGCCTCACTGACAGCAACACATCCTGGCCTCACTGACCCACATACACATTTCTGCAAGAAAAGTTCAAAACAAATGTCAAAATGGCTACATAACTCACAGGACCCGACATCAATCCTCCAAAAGATGACTGGTGCAATGATGATCTGTTCAAAGAACATGGCTAAGACTATTTTTTCCTCCTATTCTGTATCTGTTTCACTCTATATCATCTCAAGTAGAATTGTTTCATAAAAATAGGAACCTTTTTATAAGATAGATATACCACTCTTGGGTGTGCGGTCACGCTATGAAATATATACGCATTGAGTGGTTTAACACATTCGGCCTTCAGCATCTTATATGGTTGAGCTTGAATAGGAATCACACTTATTTGAAAAAGTTGCATCCACTCTTCACTAATTAAACCTTATTAAGAATAATGGACTTTAGCACCTGGATGCATATTCTGTCTATCTATATCCAGACGAACTGGATATTGCAGCATTTAATATTGTGTGTGTATCATTTAATGCAGAGAGGATGGCACTCAGGGTCTTGCTGGAAAAGTGCAAATTTCAATAATTAATAAATCATGCTGATGTTTCGGTGCCGACACGCACCGTCATCAGGACATGCAAAAAGATCAATATAACATATTGAAGATATGTGACACTCAGAGACTTGTAGGCCAGTGTTAAAAAAAAATGTGTATGAAAATTATTGTTTCGGGGACGTGCTCCCCTTCATCTGGATAATACAATTATAATTTGTATTATACACGTTATTGTTTTTTTTACTGAGTGTAGCTTCTCTTCGGGTTGGATATTTTGTGGTGCTGTCCCTAAAGGGGGGGAACCGGAGCAAAGTAACCCTTTGGGGGAGTAAGGGTGCTGGAGCAATTGAGTACATTTTTAAGTGTATATCCACAGAGTGGATATACGAACACTGTAATGATATTTGAATACCCTAAAAAATACTTTGCTTTAAATTTTGCCTTACAGAATTTTTAAGTGTAATAAACATTTAAAATTTTTACATTTATCTACACTGTGAACCAAAATAGACATACAGTACTCTTTTTTCATTCTTTGCAAATAAAATACTAAGTTTTCTGAATTTAAATCTGGTAGCACCACCAAACCAGTGCTTGGGTGTGGTTCCTGTCTCTTTAAAAGAGTGGGACAGGGCCTAAACACTAGTGATGAGCGGGTTCGGATCCTCGGGATCCGACCCGCCCGAACTTCACCTTTTTTTACACGGGTCCGAGCGACTCGGATCCTCCCGCCTTGCTCGGTTAACCCGAGCGCGCCCGAACGTCATCATCCCGCTGTCGGATTCTCGCGAGATTCGGACTCTATATAAGGAGCCGCGCGTCGCCGCCATTTTCACACGTGCATTGAGATTGATAGAGAGAGGACGTGGCTGGCGTCCTCTCCGTTATATTAGAAAAGAACAGAGTAAACTGAGTGACTTAGTTAAGTGGGGAGGATTGGGGACGGGGAGCAGCTGTTAGGGAGTACAGTGCAGGGTTTACCACCAGTGAGTTAGTTTAATCCTTTGTTTCTCTGCCTTAAAAAAAACGCTCCACCATATCTATGCTCAGTGTGCTGCACTGCTGCATGATATATCTGTGCTGAGTGCACTGCTCAAACTGCCTAATTGTGGGGACTGGGGAGCAGTTATAGCAGGAGTACAGTGCACAGTTTTGCTGACAGTGACCACCAGTCCAGTATACGTTTGTCTGCCTGAAAAACACTCCTGTGGTGTTTTTTTTTTCTTCTTCATACTAGTTTAGCAGTCTGCTGACAGTGTCCACCAGGTCCGTTATATACAGTATATTATATATATAAGCAGTACGGTAGGCCACGGCTGTACCTACCTCTGTGTCGTCAGTGCACTCGTCGTCCATAAGTAATATAATACTATACTATCCATCCATCTACATTGTATACCTACCTGTGGTGTTTTTTTTTTCTTCATACTAGTTTAGCAGTCTGCTGACAGTGTCCACCAGGTCCGTTATATACAGTATATTATATATATATAAGCAGTACGGTAGGCCACGGCTGTACCTACCTCTTTGTCGTCAGTGCACTGGTCGTCCATAATTAATATAATACTATACATCCATCTACATTGTATACCTACCTGTGGTGGTTTTTTTTTTCTTCATACTAGTTTAGCAGTCTGCTGACAGTGTCCAACAGGTCCGTTATATACAGTATATTATATATATAAGCAGTACGGTAGGCCACGGCTGTACCTACCTCTGTGTCGTCAGTGCACTCGTCGTCCATAAGTAATATAATACTATACTTACTATCCATCCATCTACATTGTATTGTATACCTACCTGTGGTGGTTTTTTTTTTTCTTCATACTAGTTTAGCAGTCTGCTGACAGTGTCCACCAGGTCCGTTATATACAGTATATTATATATATATATATATATATATAAGCAGTACGGTAGGCCACGGCTGTACCTACCTCTGTGTCGTCAGTGCACTCGTCGTCCATAAGTAATATAATACTAAACTATCCATCCATCCACATTGTATACCTACCTGTGGTGTTTTTTTTTTCTTCATACTAGTTTAGCAGTCTGCTGACAGTGTCCACCAGGTCCGTTATTATTATACAGTATATTATATATATATAGCAGTATGGTAGGCCACGGCTGTACCTACCTCTGTGTCGTCAATCACTCGTCCTCCATAAGTAATATAATACTATACTATCCATCCATCTACATTGTATACCTGTGGTGGCTTTTATTTGTGCGCATTAAAATATGGAGAACAAAAATGTGGAGGTTAAAAAAACAGGGAAAGATCAAGATCCACTTCCACCTCGTGCTGAAGCTGCTGCCACTAGTCATGGCCGGGACGATGAAATGCCATCAACGTCGTCTGCCAAGGCCGATGCCCAATGTCATAGTACAGAGCATGTAAAATCCAAAACACAAAAGATCAGTAAAAAAATGACCCAAAAATCAAAATTAAAAGCGTCTGAGGAGAAGCGTAAACTTGCCAATAAGCCATTTACGACACGGAGTGGCAAGGAACGGCTGAGGCCCTGGCCTATGTTCATGGCTAGTGGTTCAGCTTCACATGAGGATGGAAGCACTCATCCTCTCGCTAGAAAAAAGAAAAGACTTGCGGCAAAAGCACAGCAAAGAACTGTGCGTTCTTCGAAATCACAAATCCCAAAGGAGAGTCCAATTGTGTCGGTAGCGATGCCTGACCTTCCCAACACTGGACGGGAAGAGCTTGCGCCTTCCACCATTTGCACGCCCCCTGCAAGTGCTGGTCCAGTTCCTGATAGTCAAATTGAAGATGTCACTGTTGAAGTACACCAGGATGAGGATATCGGTGTTGCTGGCGCTGGGGAGGAAATTGACAAGGAGGATTCTGATGGTGAGGTGGTCTGTTTAAGTCAGACACCCGGGGAGACACCTGTTGTCCGTGGGAGGAATATGGCCATTGACATGCCTGGTCAAAATACAAAAAAAATCAGCTCTTCAGTGTGGAATTATTTCAACAGAAATGCGGACAACTGGTGTCAAGCCGTGTGTTGCCTTTGTCAAGCTGTAATAAGTAGGGGTAAGGACGTTAACCACTTCGGAACATCCTCCCTTATACGTCACCTGCAGCGCATTCATAATAAGTCAGTGACAAGTTCAAAAACTTTGGGCGACAGCGGAAGCAGTCCACTGACCAGTAAATCCCTTCCTCTTGTAACCAAGCTCGCGCAAACCACACCACCAACTCCCTCAGTGTCAATTTCCTCCTTACCCAGGAAAGCCAAAAGTCCTGCAGGCCATGTCACTGGCAAGTCTGACGAGTCCTCTCCTGCCTGGGATTCCTCCGATGCATCCTTGAGTGTAACGCCTACTGCTGCTGGCGCTGCTGTTGTTGCTGCTGGGAGTTGATCGTCATCCCAGAGGGGAAGTCGGAAGACCACTTGTACTACTTCCAGTAAGCAATTGACTGTCCAACAGTCCTTTGCGAGGAAGATGAAATATCACAGCAGTCATCCTGTTGCAAAGCGGATAACTGAGGCCTTGACAACTATGTTGGTATTAGACGTGCGTCCAGTATCCGCCGTTAGTTCACAGGGAACTAGACAATTGCTTGAGGTAGTGTGCCCCCGTTACCAAATACCATCTAGGTTCCACTTCTCTAGGCAGGCGATACCGAGAATGTACACGGACGTCAGAAAAAGACTCACCAGTGTCCTAAAAAATGCAGTTGTACCCAATGTCCACTTAACCACGGACATGTGGACAAGTGGAGCAGGGCAGACTCAGGACTACATGACTGTGACAGCCCACTGGGTAGATGTATTGCCTCCCGCTGCAAGAACAGCAGCGGCGGCACCAGTAGCAGCATCTCGCAAACGCCAACTCGTTCCTAGGCAGGCTACGCTTTGTATCACCGCTTTCCAGAATACGCACACAGCTGAAAACCTCTTACGGCAACTGAGAAAGATCATCGCAGAATGGCTTACCCCAATTGGACTCTCCTGGGGATTTGTGGCATCGGACAACGCCAGCAATATTGTGCGTGCATTACATCTGGGCAAATTCCAGCACGTCCCATGTTTTGCACATACCTTGAATTTGGTGGTGCAGAATTATTTAAAAAACGACAGGGGCGTGCTAGAGATGCTGTCGGTGGCCAGAAGAATTGCGGGCCACTTTCGGCGTACAGGCACCGCGTACAGAAGACTGGAGCACCACCAAAAACACCTTAACCTGCCCTGCCATCATCTGAAGCAAGAGGTGGTAACGAGGTGGAATTCAACCCTCTATATGCTTCAGAGGATGGAGGAGCAGCAAAAGGCCATTCAAGCCTATACATCTGGCCATGATATAGGCAAAGGAGGTGGAATGCACCTGTCTCAAGCGCAGTGGAGAATGATTTCAACGTTGTGCAAGGTTCTGCAACCTTTTGAACTTGCCACACGTGAAGTCAGTTCAGACACTGCCAGCCTGAGTCAGGTCATTCCCCTCATCAGGCTTTTGCAGAAGAAGCTGGAGGCATTGAAGGAGGAGCTAAAACAGAGCGATTCCGCTAGGCATGTGGGACTTGTGGATGGAGCCCTTCATTCGCTTAACCAGGATTCACGGGTGGTCAATCTGTTGAAATCAGAGCACTACATTTTGGCCACCGTGCTCGATCCTAGATTTAAAACCTACGTTGGATCTCTCTTTCCGGCAGACACAAGTCTGCAGAGGTTCAAATAACTGCTGGTGAGAAAATTGTCAAGTCAAGCGGAACGCGACCCGTCAACATCTCCTCCTTCACATTCTCCCGCAACTGGGGGTGCGAGGAAAAGGCTACGAATTCCGAGCCCACCTGCTGGCGGTGATGCAGGGCAGTCTGGAGCGACTGCTGATGCTGACATCTGGTCCGGACTGAAGGACCTGTCAACGATTACCGACATGTCGTCTACTGTCACTGCATATGATTCTCTCACCATTGAAAGAATGGTGGAGGATTATATGAGTGACCGCATCCAAGTAGGCACGTCAGACAGTCCGTACGTATACTGGCAGGAAAAAAGAGGCAATTTGGAGGCCCTTGCACAAACTGGCTTTATTCTACCTAAGTTGCCCTCCCTCCAGTGTGTACTCCGAAAAAGTGTTTAGTGCCGCCGCTCACCTTGTCAGCAATCGGCGTACGAGGTTACTTCCAGAAAATGTGGAGAAGATGATGTTCATTAAAATGAATTATAATCAATTCCTCCATGGAGACATTCACCAGCAGCAATTGCCTCCAGAAAGTACACGGGGACCTGAGATGGTGGATTCCAGTGGGGACGAATTAATAATCTGTGAGGAGGGGGATGTACACAGTGAAAGGGGTGATGAATCGGACGATGATGATGAGGTGGACATCTTGCCTCTGTAGAGCCAGTTTGTGCAAGGAGAGATTGATTGCTTCTTTTTTGGTGGGGGCCCAAACAAACCAGTCATTTAAGTCACAGTCGTGTGGCAGACCCTGTCGCTGAAATGAAGGGTTCGTTAAAGTGTGCATGTCCTGTTTTTACAACATAAGGGTGGGTGGGAGGGCCCAAGGACAATTCCATCTTGCACCTCTTTTTTCTTTCATTTTTCTTTGCGTCATGTGCTGTTTGGGGAGTATTTTTTTAAGTGCCATCCTGTCTGACACTGCAGTGCCACTCCTAGATGGGCCAGGTGTTTGTGTCGGCCACTAGGGTCGCTTAGCTTAGTCGTCACACAGCTACCTCAATGCGCCTCTTTTTCTTTGCGTCATGTGCTGTTTGGGGAGTATTTTTTTGAAGGGCCATCCTGCGTGACACTGCAGTGCCACTCCTAGATGGGCCAGGTGTTTGTGTCGGCCACTAGGGTCGCTTAGCTTACTCACACAGCTACCTCATTGCGCCTCTTTTTTTTCTTCTTTGCGTCATGTGCTGTTTGGGGAGTATTTTTTTGAAGGGCCATCCTGCGTGACACTGCAGTGCCACTCCTAGATGGGCCAGGTGTTTGTGTCGGCCACTTGGGTCGCTTAGCTTAGTCACACAGCGACCTTGGTGCAGCTCTTTTTTTCTTTGCATCATGTGCTGTTTGTGGACTATTTTTTTAAGTGCCATCCTGTCTGACACTGCAGTGCCACTCCTAGATGGGCCAGGTGTTTGTGTCGGCCACTTGGGTCGCTTAGCTTAGTCACACAGCGACCTCTGTGCAAATTTTAGGACTAAAAATAATATTGTGAGGTGTGAGTTGTTTAGAATAGACTGAAAATGAGTGGAAATTATGGTTATTGAGGTTAATAATACTATGGGATCAAAATGACCCCCAAATTCTATGATTTAAGCTGTTTTTTAGGGTTTTTTGAAAAAAACACCCGAATCCAAAACACACCCGAATCCGACAAAAAAAATTCGGTGAGGTTTTGCCAAAACGCGTTCGAACCCAAAACACGGCCACGGAACCGAACCCAAAACCAAAACCCAAAAAATTTCAGGTGCACATCACTACTAAACACATGATATAAGCATGCTGTGAATTTAAAATCCAAAAGATGCCTGTGAGCATTGCTCAGATTTGTGTAAGTCAGTGTAGGGACTGACCAAATGGGAAGGCCGTGAAGGGGCTGGTCAGCTTAACAAACTATTGCAATATTTTGGAACTAACATTCCCTGAATTCAGATGAATTACAGTTTGAAGTGTTAATATTAGGTGAGTGCTGAATTTGTATGATTTATTTATATTTATTTGTATTTAAATAGTGTGGTCACAATACCACTGGCACCGCGAATGTATGAGTTCTTGCCTATTGTGTGTGTATAAAATATATATATATATATATATATATATATATATATATATATATATATATATATATATTATCCAAAATAGATGAAGAATCGTGGTGTGTGTCCTGACGACGGGGGGCAGTACCCCGAAAAGTTGAATAAATCACCACGATTCTTCATCTAGTTTGCAGTCCGGGAGTGCCTCTATTTTTTGGATAATATGGTAGGGGGTTGGCAGGCCCCTTGAGAACACCCTGTCAAGGTATTGCACTGATTTTCATCCAGCTTGTAGCTTGGCATACTTGCAGCAATCCAGGTGTGGCAGCGCCTATGATGCATGCGTGCAAGTATGCGTGCCCATAGGAATATCGGCACACATACTTGCTTGCCAGCTTCTCACTGGCTGGTGGTCCGTGAGTCGGGATTGGCTGGCAGCAGGGCCGTACTGGCCATCTAGCACATGCCAGTACGGCCGATGGGCCGGTCCAGTCCCACAGAGAGCCGGGAAGGCCGCGCGCAGCGCAGCCTCCAGCTCTCTGGTTTAGCCGCCACCCCGGTCTCCATGGAAATGAGGGGCATGCAGCGAGTCCACGCCCCCCAAACTTGCCCCCCTCCCAATGCGCAGCGCTGCCTCCAGCTCTCTGGTTTAGCCGCCACCCCGGTCTCCAATGAAATGGGGGCGTGCTGCGAGTCCATGCCCCCCAGACTTGCCCCCCTCCCAGCAAGCATAGCCATAGAATTTGGGGCGTGCCACAAGTCCAAGCTCCCGTGACTCACAGCACGCCCCCGTACATCGTGATGGCGCACACACACACTCCCCCCCACACCCACTCACACAACGTGCGCCCACAAATGCCCGGGACGAAACGGAGGCCCAGTCAGTCGCAGGCTGGCAGCCAGTGCCAGCTTTAAGCTATCCCTGCGAGCTTTTGTGGGTGGAAGTGGGCAGCCGTGGCAGTTGGTACTGGTGGTGTGACTGCGGCCACACTCTCAGGCTCTCTCTCTCTCTCTCTATATATATATATATATATATATACCATCCATAAAAGCGGCACTTGGAGACTTGGTTAAAGTGATGAAGAAAAGTGCTTTTATTGTAGCATCATCGATCTACGTATCGGGGTCGCAGCCCCTTCGTCAGGATAAATGCTTACATGAAATAAAGTGCTTAAATACCTGGTGAATATCGATGATGCTACAATAAAAGCACTTTTCTTCATCACTTTAACCAAGTCTCCAAGTGCCGCTTTTATGGATGGTATGTTTACGGGAGCATGCACTCTCGTTTAAGAAGGCACAGGAGCAGCTGCTATTTGAAGGAGGGAACACATAGGAGTGCCGGGTAACGTGGTTTTGCATACATGCATAGGATCCTTGCAACAGGATTCCAAAGCAATAACCAAGGCACCGACCCATCCCCCATGGTTAAAAAACAGGAGTTTTCTCACTGCACTTTATTATCACTATTGCACTTTAAGGAACATTATTTGCACAGCACTTGCACTTTCTTCTAAACGGCATAATGACAACAAACAGCGAGACGCCAGTGGAAGGAGCCATGTCGTTTCTCCAGTGTGATACCACCGACACCCTGAGTTTCTCGGATGCCGAGGTGGAAAAAATCCTCTACAAGGAACAGGTATTTGATACTACAACTGGGTCCACTTATGAGGACCATTATAGAGATTTGTTTAAACTGAGGAAAAGAGAAATAGACTTTCTATACCACGCATTGACTCTTTCTGATTATCATAGAGCCAAACAAATACCTAAGGGCTTTAGAATTCATAACACACCGACCATTGGTAGATTCGATGCCACTTTCTGTAAAAAGTGGATTTCAGTACTGAACAAATGTTCGATGGATCTAATGGTTTTAGTGATAGAAGAGTCAACTCGTGAGTTAAATATAACTAAGGAGAAGATAGCCAATTTTGAACGGGAACATGGAATTACAACAGACTCTCCGCCTGATTGGCTAAGTAAGCTTTCGGATGAAGTTGAAGCATACAAAGTAAATTTGATTAAATTTAAAAAACAGAAGAAACAACGGGTACAACAAGATTATGATCTACACAGGGTATACACATGGTTGGGGAGTACCACCTCCAAACAGCAATCTGAACATGTGACACAATACAGAAAACGGTATCAACGTGCACATCACTCCAGTACTTCGATGAGTGAATCAGAGGAATTAACCCATGGAAATCCACGAAAGGAGAGAGATGTCCCTTTAGGTGTGCGCACCAGGGCAATCCTGGCAGGAAGAGAAGTGCCCCGACGAGGAGAGGGGGGCAGACGAGGCGGCAGGAGAGGATCAGGCGCAGGATCGAGGCCACCTCGAGTGAAAAACAACTAATATTTAATCTTTCCTCTAAACCATTGTCCACAGCGGAGGAGACAGTACTCAGCAGAGGACTATCATTTGTGCCGACAAGCACATTGGACCCATTTCAGTGGAAAATAGAGACTTATAAACTCACAAGGTCTCTTAAATTAAAAGAACATTTTGTTAAACAATGTCCATCTAATATGAACACAGGTAGTACATTGATTCCTCCACAGGTGAGAAAACTGTCTAAGTCTAATTTTGAACCGAATACTGTGAATTCATCCATCAAGACGTTTAGCCGAATGTTAGAAACTGCTAAAGATGAGTGTCATGACAAAGTCTATCCCAATTTGCCTAAAGCTGAATATGAAGCATTAAAAAACTTGGGCAAGAGGGAGGACATTGTCATCAGAAATGCAGATAAGGGGGGAGGTGTAGTGGTATTAGATATAGAAAGTTATAAGATCGAATGTACCAGACTTTTATCTGATGTGAATACTTATGGTGTATTATCTGCTGACCCCACTAATGTTTTTAAACGTGAATTGGAGGAATTATTAGATGATGCGATTAAATCAAATATAATTTCAGAAGGTATTAAGAAAGCCCTGTTGGTAGAATACCCGATTGTGCCTATATTCTATATTATTCCTAAATTACACAAGGATATGGCCAATCCACCTGGCAGGCCTATTATATCAGCCAGGGGCTCCTTGTGTGAAGCTATTTCCCGATACTGCGATTACTTTTTACAACCTTGTATACAAGATACACCCACACATCTCAAAGATACCTCAGCATTATTGCGCAAACTAGAAGGGATGGGACAATTGAGACAGGAGGTTGTGTTGGCATCTATTGATGTCACGAGTTTATATACTTGTATACCACATGGGGCGGGTGTGGCTGCAGTCAGACACTTAATTACAAATAACCCGCTATATACAGGTCCAGATATTAATTTTTTTCTCTCTCTCTTAGAGTTTTCTCTTTCTCACAACTATTTCCTATATAACAAAATGTTTTATATACAACGCACTGGCTGTGCCATGGGGTCGGCTGTAGCCCCGGCCTTTGCCAATTCATTTATGTGGGAAATTGAAAGAGAGATCTTTTTACAAGACATCTATGTATCTACACGTTTACAACTATACCAGAGATACATAGATGATGTGTTAATATTCTGGTTGGGACAAGAATCGGATCTTATTTCTCTAATAGAACAGCATAATAACACTGACAGCCCGATTACATTTACCATGGAGACCCATAAGACACAGATTCATTTTTTGGACATACTAATAGAAATTACAGATGGTGTTATTAACACCAGTATGTTCACAAAACCGACTGATAGAAACAACTTGCTTAAATTTGATAGCTTCCATCCAAGATCTACAGTAAAAGGCCTTCCTTTTTCACAATTCATCCGTGTATGTCGCATTAATAATCAGGAACAGACCAGGGATGTTCAGTTAGATGCAATGCAGGATAAATTCTTACAGAGAGGTTATCCGCTGGATGAGCTTAGGGTGGCACGGGAAAAAGCCATAAAAATATCAAGGAAACAATTACTCAAATCTAATAAACGAAAATCATTAAAAGGCCGATTCCCATGGGTCACAGAATATAATACCAGTAGCACATACATAGCTAAAAAGGCACGTCAATTGTGGCCAATAGTAGCTACTGACAAAGATTTGGGAGAAGTATATCAAACAAAACTTTTGTCTAGTTATTCTAAGAAACGCAGTATCAGAGATTATGTGGTGAAGACCGATATTTCGGGCTTTTCCACAGGCCCTGATACTAGGAATTTTTTGACACGCAAACATGGGTGTTATAGATGTAGTGGGTGCACTACGTGCAGTTATCTTATTCCGGGGAATTCGTTTCAGCATCCTCACACAGGGAGGAAATATAATATCAATCATTTCCTCACATGTAGTTCACGATTTGTAATTTATTTATTAACATGTCCATGCGGACTGGTATATGTAGGCAAGACCGACTGTGAATTTAAAACCAGAATGGCACAACACCGGTATGCCATCCGAGAGGCTTTAAAAACAGGCAACAGTGAACAACCGGTTGCCCGCCATTTTGCTCAAGCAAGGCACAGTATGGCGACTTTGCGCTACAAAATTATAGACCATGTTCCTAAAAATCTCAGGGGTGGTAATCGATCTAAAAAACTCCTCCAGATTGAGGCCAAATGGATATATGAGTTGGATACACAATACCCGAAGGGCCTGAATGAGTCGCTAAATCTGAGATGCTTTTTATAGAAGATTTCAGTATATTAATTAATTGCATTAATATGTTTAACAAGTTTTATTATGTGTATAGATGAATTTTTCAGCTGTTTGTTACATTACTGCTATATTTTTTAATTTACGCACTTTGTTTTGCACTAAGTTACAATGTGATTGAGTTTGCCACAATGGTAACATTGAACATGAGTTGTTTATGGTTGCTATGGTTACTCTCCACAGCCCCAGCACGTTAGCCGGTCGGAGCGGAGCTGTGTCACTTCCGGGGGTGTAGTGAGTACAGGACCGGAAACCGGGCAGCGTGACAGGGAGCAGCGGGGAGGACTCCAATATTCACCAGGTATTTAAGCACTTTATTTCATGTAAGCATTTATCCTGACGAAGGGGCTGCGACCCCGATACGTAGATCGATGATGCTACAATAAAAGCACTTTTCTTCATCACTTTAACCAAGTCTCCAAGTGCCGCTTTTATGGATGGTATGTTTACGGGAGCATGCACTCTCGTTTAAGAAGGCACAGGAGCAGCTGCTATTTGAAGGAGGGAACACATAGGAGTGCCGGGTAACGTGGTTTTGTATATATATATATATATAAAAATCTATATATATATATATATATATTATATATATATATATATATATATATATATATATACACACACACACTTACTCTAGTTTCCTATAAATTATTCAGTATATCATTCTGCTTTACACAATTCCGTTTGTGTTTGGGGTGTGGCTCAGCCCCTGAGAATTCTACAGTTTTCAGTTGACACTTTATATCTTAGATAATAAAATGTTCTTCTCTGGTTTACAGCATCACATATGCAGTTGATATCTAAATTGCCTTTGCTTTCCCACAGCTAAACCATCTGTTTCATATAGAATCCCAGCTAGTCTCTCAGCGCTGTCCTCCTGGATTACTCAAACTCCCCTACAGTATTAGTTATAACCTATTAACCAAGTTCACTGGTTAGACAGGGGTACTGTATAGCGCATTATGCAGTCATTATTGAGAACTAGAACAACTGTGTACTTCATTGGAGCTGTACATTTGTTGCTCAGCTGTGAACGTCTGCAGTGTGTGGGCAACAGCCATATGAACATAAACAATTATATTGTGGATATGTAGAATAGAAATTATTTGCAACTTGCTGCAGTATATTAATGCACATGAACTTTTAGAGGAAATTAAATGGTATTCTTTCCAAATACAAATAGTTTTAAAGAAGTGCAAGAGGAATGTAAAAAAAGGCAAACCAAAATGTGTTAATAATAAGAATTTACTTACCGATAATTCTATTTCTCGTAGTCCGTAGTGGATGCTGGGGACTCCGTCAGGACCATGGGGATTAGCGGCTCCGCAGGAGACAGGGCACAAAAGTAAAAGCTTTAGGATCAGGTGGTGTGCACTGGCTCCTCCCCCCATGACCCTCCTCCAAGCCTCAGTTAGGATACTGTGCCCGGACGAGCGTACACAATAAGGAAGGATTTTGAATCCCGGGTAAGACTCATACCAGCCACACCAATCACACTGTACAACCTGTGATCTGAACCCAGTTAACAGCATGATAACAGCGGAGCCTCTGAAAAGATGGCTCACAACAATAATAACCCGATTTTTGTAACAATAACTATGTACAAGTATTGCAGACAATCCGCACTTGGGATGGGCGCCCAGCATCCACTACGGACTACGAGAAATAGAATTATCGGTAAGTAAATTCTTATTTTCTCTGACGTCCTAAGTGGATGCTGGGGACTCCGTCAGGACCATGGGGATTATACCAAAGCTCCCAAACGGGCGGGAGAGTGCGGATGACTCTGCAGCACCGAATGAGAGAACTCCAGGTCCTCCCCAGTCAGGGTGTGCCCCTGACCAAGTATCAGCTCGGCAAAGTTGTAAAGCCGAGACCCCTCGGGCAGCCGCCCAAGATGAGCCCACCTTCCTTGTGGAATGGGCATTTACATATTTTGGCTGTGGCAGGCCTGCCACAGAATGTGCAAGCTGAATTGTACTACACATCCAACTAGCAATCGTCTGCTTAGAAGCAAGAGCACCCAGTTTGTTGGGTGCATACAGGATAACAGCAAGTCAGTTTTCCTGACTCCAGCCGTCCTGGAAACTATATTTTCAGGGCCCTGACAACATCTAGCAACTTGGAGTCCTCCAAGTCCCTAGTAGCCGCAGGTACCACAATAAGCTGGTTCGGGTGAAACACTGACACCACCTTAGGGAGAAACTGGGGATGAGTCCGCAGCTCTGCCCTGTCCGAATGGACAATCAGATATGGGCTTTTTTGAGACAAACGCCGCCAATTCTGACACTCGCCTGGCCGAGGCCAAGGCCAACAGCATGGTCACTTTCCCTGTGAGATATTTCAAATCCACAGATTTGAGCGGTTTAAACCAATGTGATTTTAGGAATCCCAGAACTACGTTGAGATCCCACAGTGCCACTGGAGGCACAAAAGGGGGTTGTATATGCAGTACTCCCTTGACAAACTTCTGGACTTCAGGAACTGAAGCCAATTCTTTCTGGAAGAAAATCGACAGGGCCGAAATTTGAACCCTAATGGACCCCAATTTGAGGCCCATAGACACTCCTGTTTGCAGGAAATGCAGGAAACGACCGAGTTGAAATTTCTTCATGGGGCCTTCCTGGCCTCACACCACGCAACATATTTTCGCCACATGTGGTGATAATGTTGTGCGGTCACCTCCTTCCTGGCTTTGACCAGGGTAGGAATGACCTCTTCCGGAATGCCTTTTTCCCTTAGGATCCGGCGTTCAACCGCCATGCCGTCAAACGCAGCCGCGGTAAGTCTTGGAACAGACATGGTACTTGCTGAAGCAAGTCCCTTCTTAGCGGCAGAGGCCATGAGTCCTCTGTGAGCATCTCTTGAAGTTCCGGGTACCAAGTCCTTCTTGGCCAATCCGGAGCCACGAGTATAGTTCTTACTCCTCTACGTCTTATAATTCTCAATACCTTGGGTATGAGAAGCAGAGGAGGGAAGACATACACCGACTGGTACACCCACGGTGTTACCAGAACGTCCACAGCTATTGCCTGAGGGTCTTTTGACCTGGCGCAATACTTGTCCAGTTTTTTGTTCAGGCGGGACGCCATCATGTCCACCTTTGGTCTTTTCCAACGGTTCACAATCATGTGGAAGACTTCCCGATGAAGTCCCCACTCTCCCGGGTGGAGGTTGTGCCTGCTGAGGAAGTCTGCTTCCCAGTTGTCCACTCCCGGAATGAACACTGCTGACAGTGCTATCACATGATTTTCCGCCCAGCGAAAAATCCTTGCAGTTTCTGCCATTGCCCTCCTGCTTCTTGTGCCGCCCTGTCTGTTTACGTGGGCGACTGCCGTGATGTTGTCCCACTGGATCAATACCGGCTGACCTTGAAGCAGAGGTCTTGCTAAGCTTAGAGCATTGTAAATTGCCCTTAGCTCCAGTATATTTATGTGGAGAAAAATCTCCAGACTTGATCACACTCCCTGGAAATTTTTTCCCTGTGTGACTGCTCCCCAGCCTCTCAGGCTGGCCTCCGTGGTCACCAGCATCCAATCCTGAATGCCGAATCTGCGGCCCTCTAGAAGATGAGCACTCTGTAACCACCACAGGAGAGACACCCTTGTCCTTGGAGATAGGGTTATCCGCTGATGCATCTGAAAATGCGATCCGGACCATTTGTCCAGCAGATCCCACTGAAAAGTTCTTGCGTGGAATCTGCCGAATGGAATCGCTTCGTAATAAGCCACCATTTTTCCCAGGACTCTTGTGCAATGATGCACTGACACTTTTCCTGGTTTTAGGAGGTTCCTGACTAGCTCGGATAACTCCCTGGCTTTCTCCTCCGGGAGAAACACCTTTTTCTGGACTGTGTCCAGAACCATCCCTAGGAACAGCAGACGTGTCGTCGGAAACGGCTGCGATTTTGGATATTTAGAATCCACCCGTGCTGTCGTAGAACTACTTGAGATAGTGCTACTCCGACTTCCAACTGTTCTCTGGACCTTGCCCTTATCAGGAGATCGTCCAAGTAAGGGATAATTAAGACGCCTTTTCTTTGAAGAAGAATCATCATTTTGGCCATTACTTTGGTAAAGACCCGGGGTGCCGTGGACAATCCAAACGGCAGCGTCTGAAACTGATAGTGACAGTTCCGTACCACGAACCTGAGGTACCCTTGGTGAGAAGGGCAATTTGGGACATGGAGGTAAGCATCCTTGATGTCCAGGGACACCATATAGTCCCCTTCTTCCTGGTTCGCTATCACTGCTCTGAGTGACTCCATCTTGATTTGAACCTTTGTATGTAAGTGTTCAAAGATTTCCCATTTAGAATAGGTCTCACCGAGCCGTCTGGCTTCAGTACCACAATATAGTGTGGAATAATAGCCCTTTCCTTGTTGTAGGAGGGGTACTTTGATTATCACCTGCTGGGAATACAGCTTGTGAATTGTTTCCAATACTGCCTCCCTGTCGGAGGAAGACGTTGGTAAAGCAGACATCAGGAGCCTGCGAGGGGGAGACGTCTCGAATTTCCAGTCTGTACCCCTGGGATACTACTTGTAGGATCCAGGGGTCCACTTGCGAGTGAGCCCACTACGCGCTGAAACTCTTGAGACGACCCCCCACCGCACTTAAGTCCGCTTGTACGGCCCCAGCGTCATGCTGAGGACTTGGCAGAAGCTGTGGAGGGCTTCTGTTCCTGGGAATGGGCTGCCTGCTGCAGTCTTCTTCCCTTTCCTCTATCCCTGGGCAGATATGACTGGCCTTTTGCCCGCTTGCCCTTATGGGGACGAAAGGACTGAGGCTGAAAAGACGGTGTCTTTTTCTGCTGAGATGTGATTTGGGGTAAAAAAGGTGGATTTTCCAGCTGTTGCCGAGGCCACCAGGTCCGATGGACCGACCCCAAATAACTCCTCCCCTTTATACGGCAATACTTCCATGTGCCGTTTGGAATCTGCATCACCTGACCACTGTCGTGTCCATAAACATCTTCTGGCAGATATGGACATCGCACTTACTCTTGATGCCAGAGTGCAAATATCCCTCTGTGCATCTCGCATATATAGAAATGCATCCTTTAAATGCTCTATAGTCAATAAAATACTGTCCCTGTCAAGGGTATCAATATTTTCAGTCAGGGAATCCGACCAAGCCACCCCAGCGCTGCACATCCAGGCTGAGGCGATCGCTGGTCGCAGTATAACACCAGTATGTGTGTATATACCTTTTTAGGATATTTTCCAGCCTCTCAGCTGGCTCCTTGAGGACGGCCCTATCTGGAGACGGTACCGCCACTTGTTTTGATAAGCGTGTGAGCGCCTTATCCACCCTAAAGGGTGTTTCCCAACGCGCCCTAACTTCTGGCGGGAAAGGGTATACCGCCAATAATTTTCTATCGGGGGAAACCCACGCATCATCACACACTTCATTTAATTTATCTGATTCAGGAAAAACTACAGGTAGTTTTTTCACACCCCACATAATACCCTTCTTGTGGTACTTGTAGTATCAGAAATATGTAACACCTCCTTCATTGCCCTTAACATGTAACGTGTGGCCCTAAAGGAAAATACGTTTGTTTCTTCACCGTCGACACTGGAGTCAGTGTCCGTGTCTGTGTCTGTGTCGACCGACTGAGGTAAATGAGCGTTTTACAGCCCCTGACGGTGTTTGAGACGCCTGGACAGGTACTAATTTGTTTGCCGGCCGTCTCATGTCGTCAACCGACCTTGCAGCGTGTTGACATTATCACGTAATTCCTTAAATAAGCCATCCATTCCGGTGTCGACTCCCTAGAGAGTGACATCACCATTTCAGGCAATTGCTCCGCCTCCTCACCAACATCGTCCTCATACATGTCGACACACACGTACCGACACACAGCACACACACAGGGAATGCTCTGATAGAGGACAGGACCCCACTAGCCCTTTGGGGAGACAGAGGGAGAGTTTGCCAGCACACACCAAAAACGCTATAATTATACAGGGACAACCTTTATATAAGTGTTTTTCCCTTATAGCATTTTAATATATATATACATATCGCCAAATAAGTGCCCCCCCTCTCTGTTTTAACCCTGTTTCTGTAGTGCAGTGCAGGGGAGAGCCTGGGAGCCTTCCCACCAGCATTTCTGTGAGGGAAAATGGCGCTGTGTGCTGAGGAGAATAGGCCCCGCCCCCTTTTCGACGGGCTTCTTCTCCCGTTTTTCTGAGACCTGGCAGGTTAAATACATCCATATAGCCCCCAGGGGCTATATGTGATGTATTTTTAGCCAGAATAAGGTACTATCATTGCTGCCCAGGGCGCCCCCCCCCCAGCGCCCTGCACCCTCAGTGACCGCTGCTATGAAGTGTGCTGACAACAATGGCGCACAGCTGCAGTGCTGTGCGCTACCTTATGAAGACTGAAGAGTCTTCTGCCGCCGTTTCTGGACCTTCACTTTTCGGCATCTGCAAGGGGGGTCGGCGGCGCGGCTCCGGGACGAACCCCAGGGTGAGACCTGTGTTCCGACTCCCTCTGGAGCTAATGGTGTCCAGTAGCCTAAGAAGCCAATCCATCCTGCACGCAGGTGAGTTCACTTCTCTCCCCTAAGTCCCTCGTAGCAGTGAGCCTGTTGCCAGCAGGACTCACTGAAAATAAAAAACCTAACAAACTTTTACTCTAAGCAGCTCTTTAGGAGAGCCACCTAGATTGCACCCTTCTCGGCCGGGCACAAAAATCTAACTGAGGCTTGGAGGAGGGTCATGGGGGGAGGAGCCAGTGCACACCACCTGATCCTAAAGCTTTTACTTTTGTGCCCAGTCTCCTGCGGAGCCGCTAATCCCCATGGTCCTGACGGAGTCCCCAGCATCCACTTAGGACGTCAGAGAAATAAGAGTAGGTGCAGTGTTTTGCGGAGGATTAGGGGCCTAATTCAGAGGCGATCACTGCCGAACTCTGAAGCCCTTTGTGGTGTGCGCATGCGCAGCGGCCATACTGTGCGTGCGCACCCAGTAAGATGCAAAAGCATCTCCCTGGTGCAATCGCCTGAGCCTGATTGACAGGCAGAGGCGGTCGCAAGGAGGGAAGAGGCGTGCCAATAGTGTTAGAATGCCGTTGAGGTGGGCGCAGTCTGGACAATGCAGGCGTGTCCGGACCGTTGCTGGGGCGGGCCATGGCAGCTGTGTGACGTCATAAGCAGCTGCTGCGACCCAAAACATGGCGGGTAGCCTGCCAGGCAGGGAGCTACTTGGCGGTAAAAAGGTGGGGTGGTTGAAGGGCCCGAAACCTGTGTAAAAGTTCATACATCTCGTCTCTGTCTGCACGCCACAAATAAGCATGGACGTCTGCCATCACGTCCGTGACACTCTCAAGAAACAGATACGTTGTGTGTGATCGCATGGTAGTCACCTAGAAAATACGATTTTTGGTCACTTAACATTCAATCCTTTTCTCTGAAGAAGGTTGTGGGACACTGGACCATGGGATTGCAGGCTGGTTTGGAGTGTGGCACCTAAACTACTGTAACTTTAAACTGTAAACTCCTTCCTGCTGCAACCCCATCAAGCCAGTATTTCTTTAAAAAAGACTGAAGAGGAGCAGCAGTATGGATTAGCAATACTACCTCACAGCACTAAGGTCATGGGTGGCATTTGCATATTCTTCCGGTACTTGCATGGGTAAGTTACCTGGCTCCCAACAAAAATTAACCCTAGTCTGTAAGTGTGTGCATGTACAGACTAGATGGGCCAAGTGGTTTTTATCTGCCGTCAAATTCTATGTTTCTATGTAACCCAGTGAAACTGTTAGAGCAATATAACAAAACAGGAAACAGACAGACAAGAATAAAAACCTTGCACGACGGAATGCAGTGTCGCACAGTCTGTTTCAGAGAAAATAATTCAACTTTAAGTGACCAAAAATCTAATTTTCTCTTTGAGCAAGGCAGTGAGACACCGGACCATTGAACATTCAGGGGACGGGGGGGGGGGAACGACGCTCGGACTGCATGACCGGACAACTGTACACCAAAAGTGGGAGTCGCAGAGACAGAAACATGAATATGCTCCTAACTGAGGCAAAAGCAATAAGTAAGACCAGCTTCCAAGTAATAAACTAAATGACCCATGTACACAAGGGGAATTCTCCACTAAAGGAAATATTAATATGTCAAAAACAGGCATATAGCAGAATGGATTTAAAAAAAAAAAAAATATATATATATATATATACAAAAAAAAAAAACTAACGGGATATTTAAATTTACAGTGATAGAAAAAATAAGATTTTACTTACCGGTAAATCTATTTCTCGTAGTCCGTAGTGGATGCTGGGGACTCCGTAAGGACCATGGGGAATAGACGGGCTCCGCAGGAGACAGGGCACTTTAAGAAAGAATTTGGATACTGGTGTGCTCTGGCTCCTCCCTCTATGTCCCTCCTCCAGACCTCAGTTAAACAAACTGTGCCCGGAAGAGCTGACAGTACAAGAAAAGGATTTTGGAATCCAGGGCAAGACTCATACCAGCCACACCAATCACACCGTATAACTTGTGATAAACTTACCCAGTTAACAGTATGAACAACAATAGAGCATCAGATCAACCCTGATGCAACTATAACATAACCCTTATGTAAGCAATAACTATATACAAGCATTGCAGAAAAATTCCGCACTTGGGACAGGCGCCCAGCATCCACTACGGACTACGAAAAATAGATTTACCGGTAAGTAAAATCTTATTTTCTCTAACGTCCTAGTGGATGCTGGGGACTCCGTAAGGACCATGGGGATTATACCAAAGCTCCCAAACGGGCGGGAGAGTGCGGATGACTCTGCAGCACCAAATGAGCAAACACAAGGTCCTCCTCAGCCATGGTATCAAACTTGTAGAACTTTGCAAAAGTGTTTGAACCCGACCAGGTAGCTGCTCGGCAAAGCTGTAATGCCGAGACCCCTCGGGCAGCCGCCCAAGAAGAGCCCACCTTCCTTGTGGAATGGGCTTTTACTGATTTTGGCAGCGGCAATCCAGCCACAGAATGAGCCTGCTGGATCGTGTTACAGATCCAGCGAGCAATAGTTTGATTTGAAGCAGGAGCACCCAGCTTGTTGGGTGCATACAGGATAAACAGTGACTCAGTTTTCCTGACTCTAGCCGTTCTGGCTACATAAACCTTCAAAGCCCTGACCACATCTAGTAACTCGGAATCCTCCAAGTCACGAGTAGCCACAGGCACCACAATAGGTTGGTTCATATGAAAAGATGACACCACTTTTGGCAGAAATTTCGGACGGGTCCGCAATTCCGCGCTGTCCATATGGAAAACCAGATAGGGGCTTTTATGTGACAAAGCCGCTAATTCTGACACACGCCTAGCTGAAGCCAAGGCTAATAGCATGACCACCTTCCACGTGAGAAATTTTAACTCCACGGTTTTAAGTGGCTCAAACCAGTGTGACTTCAGGAAACCCAACACCACGTTAAGATCCCAAGGTGCCACTGGAGGCACAAAAGGGGGATGATAATGCAGCACTCCCTTTACAAACGTCTGAACTTCAGGAAGAGAAGCCAGTTCTTTTTGAAAGAAAATGGATAGGGACGAAATCTGGACCTTAATGGAACCCAATTTTAGGCCCAAAGTCACTCCCGACTGTAGGAAGTGAAGGAAACAGCCCAGCTGGAATTCCTCCGTAGGGGCATTCCTGGCCTCACACCAAGCAACATATTTTCGCCATATACGATGATAATGTTTAGCCGTCACGTCCTTCCTAGCCTTTATCAGCGTAGGAATAACCTCATCCGGAATGCCTTTTCCTGCTAGGATCCGGCGTTCAACCGCCATGCCGTTAAACGCAGCTGCGGTAAGTCTTGGAACAGACAGGGCCCCTGTTGCAACAAGTCCTGTCTTAGAGGCAGAGACCATGGGTTCTCTGTGAGCATTTCTTGCAGCTCTGGATACCAAGTCCTTCTTGGCCAATCCGGAACAATGAGTATTGTTCTCACTCCTCTTCTTCTTATGATTCTCAGCACCTTGGGTATGAGAGGAAGGGGAGGAAATACATAGACCGACTGGAACACCCACGGTGTCACCAGGGCGTCTACAGCTATCGCCTGAGGGTCTCTTGACCTGGCGCAATACCTCTGTAGCTTTTTGTTGAGGCGGGATGCCATCATGTCTACTTGTGGCAGTTCCCACCGACTTGCAATCTGCGTGAAGACTTCTTGATGAAGTCCCCACTCTCCCGGGTGGAGGTCGTGCCTGCTGAGGAAGTCTGCTTCCCAGTTGTCCACTCCCGGAATGAACACTGCTGACAGCGCGCTTACGTGTTTCTCCGCCCAGCGAAGAATTCTGGTGGCTTCCGCCATCGCCACCCTGCTCCTTGTGCCGCCTTGGCGGTTTACATGAGCCACTGCGGTGATGTTGTCTGACTGAATCAGCACCAGTCGGTCGCGAAGCAGGGTCTCCGCTTGACGTAGGGCGTTGTATATTGCCCTTAGTTCCAGGATGTTGATGTGAAGGCAAGTATCCTGACTTGACCACAGACCTTGGAAATTTCTTCCCTGTGTGACTGCTCCCCACCCTCGGAGGCTTGCGTCCGTGGTCACCAGGACCCAGTCCTGAATGCCGAATCTGCGGCCCTCGAGAAGGTGAGCACTCTGCAACCACCACAGGAGAGACACCCTGGCCCTGGGGGATAGGGTGAGCAGCCGATGCATTTGTAGATGTGATCCGGACCTCTTGTCCAACAGATCCCATTGAAACGTCCTCGCATGGAACCTGCCGAAGGGAATGGCCTCGTATGATGCCACCATCTTTCCCAGGACTCGTGTGCAGTGATGCACCGACACCTGTTTTGGTGTTAATAGGTCTCTGACCAGTGTCATGAGCTACTGAGCCTTCTCCATCGGGAGATAAACTCTCTTCTGGCCTGTGTCCAGAATCATGCCCAGGAAGGGCAGACGAGTCGTAGGAATCAACTGCGACTTTGGAATATTCAGAATCCAGCCGTGCTATTGTAACACTTCCCGAGAGCGTGCCACGCTGATCAGCAACTGCTCTCTGGACCTTGCCTTTATGAGGAGATCGTCCAAGTATGGGATAATTGTTACTCCTTGCCGTCGCAGGAGCACCATCATTTCCGCCATTACCTTGGTAAATATTCTCGGTGCCGTGGAGAGACCAAACGGCAACGTCTGGAATTGGTAATGACAATCCTGTACCACAAATCTGAGGTACTCCTGATGAGGTGGATAATTGGGGACATGAAGGTAAGCATCCTTTATGTCCAGAGACACCATAAAATCCCCCTCCTCCAGGCTTGCGATGACCGCTCTGAGCGATTCCATCTTGAACTTGAACCTTTTCAGGTATATGTTCAGGGATTTTAAATTCAATATGGGTCTGACCGAACCGTCCGGTTTCGGTACCACAAACATGGTCGAACAGTAACCCCTTCCCTGTTGAAGGAGGGGAACCTTTACCACCACCTGCTGAAGATACAATTTGTGAATTGCAGCTAACACTATTTCCCTCTCTAAGGGGGAAGCTGGCAGGGCCGATTTGAGGTAACGGTGAGGGGGCATCTCTTCAAATTCCAGCTTGTATCCCTGAGACACAATCTCTATAGCCCAGGGATCCACCTGGGAGTAAACCCACTTGTGGCTGAAATTTCGGAGACCGGGCCTAGCTCCGCCTGTGGAGCCCCAGCGTCATGCGGTGGATTTAGTGGAAGCCGGGGAGGACTTCTGTTCCTGGGAAATAGCTGTATTGTGCAGCTTCTTTCCTCTACCCCTGCCTCTGGCAAGAAAGGACGCACCTCGGACTTTCTTGCCTTTTTGTGATCGAAAGGACTGCATTTGGTAATACGGTGCTTTCTTAGGTTGTGAGGGAACATATGGCAAAAAATTTGACTTTCCAGCCATAGCTATGGAGACCAGGTCCGAGAGACCGTCCGCAAACAATTCCTCACCCTTGTAAGGTAAAACCTCCATGTGCCTTTTTGAGTCGGCATCGCCTGTCCATTGCCGAGTCCACAGGACCCTTCTGGCAGAAATCGACATTGCATTTATTCTAGAGCCCAGTAGGCTAATGTCTCTTTGAGCATCTCTCATATATAGGACAGCGTCTTTTATATGCCCCAGGGTTAGTAATATAGTATCCTTATCCAAGGTATCAAGTTCCTCAGATAAAATATCTGTCCATGCTGCTACAGCACTACACATCCAGGCCGACGCAATCGCCGGCTTTAGTAAGGTACCTGAATGTGTATAAATGGACTTCAGGATACCCTCCTGCTTTCTATCCGCAGCATCTTTTAGGGTGGCCGTATCCTGTGACGGCAGGGCTACCCTCTTGGATAAGCGTGTTAAAGCTTTGTCTACCCTAGGGGAGGATTCCCAGCGTAACCTGTCCGTTGGCGGGAAAGGATACGCCATAAGCATCCGTTTGGAAATCTGCAGTTTTCTATCTGGAGATTCCCAAGCCTTTTCACATAACTCATTTAACTCATGTGAAGGGGGAAAGGTCACCTCTTGCCTTTTTTCCCCATACATATGAACCCTCTTGTCAGGGACTGGGGTTTCCTCTGTGATGTGCAACACATCTTTCATTGCTATAATCATGTAACGGATGGCTTTAGCCATTTTAGGCTGTAACTTTGCATCATCGCCATCGACACTGGAGTCAGAATCCGTGTCGATATCTGTGTCAACAATTTTGGATAGTGGGCGCTTCTGAGACCCTGACGGCCTCTGCGACATAGGATCAGGCATGGGCTGAGACCCCGGCTGTCCCAAGGCTTCAGCTTTATCCAACCTTTTATGCAAGGAAGTAACATTATAATTTAAAACCTTCCACATATCCATCCAATCGGGTGTCGGCGGCGACCCCACATTCATTTGTTCCCGCTCTGTTTCCACATAGCCTTCCTCGTCAAACATGCTGACACAAGCGTACCGACACACCACACACACAAGGGATGCTCTATTTGAAGACAGTTCCCCCACAAGGCCTTTTGGAGAGACAGAGAGAGAGTATGCCAGCACACACCCCAGCGCTATATATGTCCCAGGAATCACACAGTAACTTAGTGTTAACCCAGTAGCTGCTGTATATACTGTTTTTGCACCAAATTTATGTGCCCCCCCCTCTCTTTTTACCCTCTACTACCGTGATTCTGCAGGGGAGAGCCTGGGGAGCTTCCTCTCAGCGGAGCTGTGGAGATAAAATGGCGCTGGTGAGTGCTGAGGAAGAAGCTCCGCCCCCTCAGCGGCGGGCTTCTGTCCCGCATTTCTGTGTAAAAATATGGCGGGGGCCCATGCATATATACAGTGCCCAACTATATATATGCCCACTTTTGCCAAGAGGTCTCTAATTGCTGCCCAGGGCGCCCCCCCCCCTGCGCCCTGCACCCTACAGTGACCGGAGTATGTGGGTTTAGTGTGGGAGCAATGGCGCACAGCTGCAGTGCTGTGCGCTACCTCATATGAAGACTGGAGTCTTCTGCCGCCGATTTCGAAGTCTTCTTGCTTCTGTCACCGGCTTCCGTCTTCCGGCTCTGCGAGGGGGACGGCGGCGTGGCTCCGGGATCGGACGACCAAGGGTGCGATCCTGTGTACGATCCCTCTGGAGCTAATGGTGTCCAGTAGCCTAAGAAGCAGGACCTATCTTCAGTGAGTAGGGCTGCTTCTCTCCCCTCAGTCCCACGTAGCAGAGAGTCTGTTGCCAGCAGATCTCTGAAAATAAAAAAACCTAACAAAATACTTTCTTTTTAGCAAGCTCAGGAGAGCTCACTAAGTAGCACCCAGCTCGTCCGGGCACAGATTCAAACTGAGGTCTGGAGGAGGGACATAGAGGGAGGAGCCAGAGCACACCAGTATCCAAATTCTTTCTTAAAGTGCCCTGTCTCCTGCGGAGCCCGTATATTCCCCATGGTCCTTACGGAGTCCCCAGCATCCACTAGGACGTTAGAGAAATAAAAAATACATTTAAAAAAAGAAAAAGGAGGTAGAAAAGGCATCCCCAACAATGAGACATGAGAATGGATTACAAAACCCTAGTCTGGCCAGGCCTCAGCCACTTAAAAGGTTGAAATAGGAGGATCAATCCTTTCCCAGCTCATTCGTGAAGAAACAGGAGAGGATAGCATACTGAAACGTCAAAACCCGTATTCTCAGCACACTTAATACGATTGAAGGACAAATCTTTAGAAGAATCGCAGAAATGTCAAAGCGCCCAGAAGTGAAGCAGTTAGTAATCTCAGGCATAATCACATGCATTGGGAAGGAGAAATCTGATGATCAGACGTAGTAACTGCGAGTACTGCAGTTTCAGAGATACAATATACATCTGGCCCAACCCTGTCGCAAAACTGTATGCTGGAATGTCACCAGGAGAAAGAAGCAGATGGCTACTGGAATAGAAAACGCTGGAGCCGTGCAGCTGCAATACCAGCGATGTTATATAGACACGGAGCCACAAGAAGCAGCCACAGACTGGAGCAGACCAAAAATGGCAGCCTCCGACTTCCCTCAAACAAGACAGACCAGGTCAGATGCACTCAAACAATGCTGCCGGACCAATGGAGGTCACTGTAGAGAACAAGGAGAGAGCAGTCACCCATACAATACACAGGATGGCTGCCACCAGAGCCCAAATGGAAAAAGATCAGCAGTTAAGCCCTCAGTGAACTGGGAGAACACCAAAGTGTCTCAGGAAGTGCAGGAGGAGATACCCCGCCGGGACACCAAAAATAAGAATTTACTCACAGGTAATTCTATTTCTCGTAGTCCGTAGTGGATGCTGGGGACTCCGTCAGGACCATGGGGAATAGCGGCTCCGCAGGAGACAGGGCACAAAATTTAAAAGTTTGACCACTAGGTGGTGTGTACTGGCTCCTCCCCCTATGACCCTCCTCCAAGCCTCAGTTAGGATACTGTGCCCGGACGAGCGTACACAATAAGGAAGGATTTTGAATCCCGGGTAAGACTCATACCAGCCACACCAATCACACCGTACAACTTGTGATCTGAACCCAGTTAACAGTATGATAACGTAGGAGCCTCTGAAAAGATGGCTCACAACAATAAACAACCCGATTTTTTTGTAACAATAACTATGTACAAGTATTGCAGACAATCCGCACTTGGGATGGGCGCCCAGCATCCACTACGGACTACGAGAAATAGAATTACCGGTGAGTAAATTCTTATTTTCTCTGACGTCCTAGTGGATGCTGGGGACTCCGTCAGGACCATGGGGATTATACCAAAGCTCCCAAACGGGCGGGAGAGTGCGGATGACTCTGCAGCACCGAATGAGAGAACTCCAGGTCCTCCTAAGCCAGGGTATCAAATTTGTAGAATTCTACAAACGTGTTCTCCCCTGACCACGTAGCTGCTCGGCAGAGTTGTAATGCCGAGACCCCTCGGGCAGTCGCCCAAGATGAGCCCACCTTCCTTGTGGAGTGGGCATTGACAGATTTAGGCTGTGGCAGGCCTGCCACAGAATGTGCCAGTTGAATTGTGCTACAAATCCAACGAGCAATCGTCTGCTTAGAAGCAGGAGCACCCAGCTTGTTGGGTGCATACAGTATAAACAGCGAGTCAGATTTTCTGACTCCAGCCGTCCTTGAAATATATATTTTCAATGCTCTGACAACGTCCAGCAACTTGGAATCCTCCAAATCGCTAGTAGCCGCAGGCACCACAATAGGCTGGTTCAGGTGAAACGCTGATACCACCTTAGGCAGAAAATGAGGACGTGTCCTCAATTCTGCCCTGTCCGAATGGAAAATCAGATATGGGCTTTTATACGATAAAGCCGCCAATTCCGACACTCTCCTGGCTGAAGCCAGGGCCAGTAGCATGGTTACTTTCCATGTAAGATATTTCAAATCTACCGATTTGAGTGGCTCAAACCAATGGGATTTGAGAAAATCCAAAACTACATTGAGATCCCACGGTGCCACTGGGGGCACAACCGGGGGCTGTATATGTAGTACTCCTTTTACAAAAGTCTGGACTTCAGGAACTGAAGCCAATTCTTTCTGGAAGAAAATCGACAGGGCCGAAATTTGAACCTTAATGGACCCTAATTTGAGGCCCATAGATAATCCTGTTTGCAGGAAATGTAGGAATCGACCCAGTTGAAATTCCTCTGTCGAGGCCTTCCTGGCCTCACACCATGCAACATATTTTCTCCAAATGCGGTGATAATGTTGTGCAGTCACCTCCTTCCTGGCTTTGACCAGGGTAGGGATGACCTCTTCCGGAATGCCTTTTTCCCTTAGGATCCGGCGTTCAACCGCCATGCCGTCAAACGCTGCCGCGGTAAGTCTTGGAATAGACACGGTCCCTGCTGAAGCAGGTCCCGTCTTAGAGGTAGAGGCCACGGATCTTCCGTGAGCATCTCCTGAAGTTCCGGGTACCAAGTCCTTCTTGGCCAGTCCGGAGCCACTAGTATCGTTCTTACTCCCCTTTGCCGTATAATTCTCAGTACCTTGGGTATGAGAGGCAGAGGAGGGAACACATACACTGACTGGTACACCCATGGTGTTACCAGAGCGTCCACAGCTATTGCCTGAGGGTCTCTTGACCTGGCGCAATACCTGTCCAGTTTTTTGTTGAGGCGGGACGCCATCATGTCCACCATTGGTCTTTCCCAATGGACTACAATCATGTGGTGAACACTGCTGACAGTGCTATCACATGATTTTCCGCCCAGCGAAGAATCCTTGCAGCTTCTGCCATTGCCCTCCTGCTTCTTGTGCCGCCCTGTCTGTTTACGTGGGCGACTGCCGTGATGTTGTCCGACTGGATCAACACCGGCTGACCCTGAAGCAGAGGTTTTGCCAGGCTTAGAGCATTGTAGATTGCTCTTAGTTCCAGTATATTTATGTGAAGAGACGTTTCCAGGCTTGACCACACGCCCTGGAAGTTTCTTCCTTGTGTGACCGCTCCCCAGCCTCTCAGGCTGGCATCCGTGGTCACTAGGACCCAGTTCTGTATGCCGAATCTGCGGCCCTCTAACAGATGAGCACTCTGCAACCACCATAGCAGAGAGACCCTTGTCCTTGTCGACAATTTTATCCGCTGATGCATCTGCAGATGCGATCCGGACCATTTGTCTAGCAGATCCCACTGAAAAATTCGTGCATGGAATCTGCCGAATGGAATCGCTTCGTAAGAAGCCACCATTTTTCCCAGGACTCTTGTGCATTGATGCACAGACACTGTCCCTGGTTTTAGGAGGTTCCTGACGAGTTCGGATAACTCCCTGGCTTTCTCCTCCGGAAGAAATACCTTTTTCTGAACAGTGTCCAGAATCATCCCTAGGAACAGCAGACGTGTCGTCGGGATCAGTTGGGATTTTGGAAAATTCAGAATCCACCCGTGCTGTTGGAGCACTACTTGAGTTAGTGCTACTCCGACCTCCAGCTGTTCTCTGGATCTTGCCCTTATCAGGAGATCGTCCAAGTAAGGGATAATTAATACGCCTTCTCTTCGAAGAAGGATCATCATTTCGGCCATTACCTTGGTAAAGACCCTGGGTGCCGTGGACAATCCAAACGGCAGCGTCTGAAACTGATAATGACAGTTTTGTACCACGAACCTGAGGTACCCTTGGTGTGAAGGGCAAATTGGGACATGAAGGTAAGCATCCTTGATGTCCAAGGACACCATAAAATCCCCTTCTTCCAGATTCGCTATCACTGCTCTGAGTGACTCCATCTTGAACTTGAATTTTTGTATGTACAGGTTCAGAGATTTCAGATTTAGAATAGGTCTTACCGAGCCGTCCGGCTTCGTTACCACAAATAGCGTGGAGTAATACCCCTTTCCCTGTTGTAGAAGGGGTACCTTGATTATCACCTGCTGAGAATACAGCTTGTGAATGGCTTCCAATACCGTCGCCCTGTCTGAGGGAGACGTTGGCAAAGCAGATTTTAGGAACCGGCGAAGGGGAGACTTCTCGAATTCCAACCTGTAACCCTGAGATACTAACTGCAGGATCCAGGGGTCCACCTGCGAGTGAGCCCACTGTGCGCTGAAATTCTTGAGGCGACCCCCCACCGCCCCTGAGTCCGCTTGTAAGGTCCCAGCGTCATGCTGAGGCCTTTGCAGAAGCCGGGGAGGACTTCTGCTCCTGGGAAGGGGCTGCTTGCTGCAGTCTCTTACCCTTTCCTTTGCCTCGGGGCAAATATGAATGTCCTTTTGCTCGCTTGTTCTTATAGGAACGAAAAGACTGCGGCTGAAAAGACTGCGTCTTTTTCTGCTGGGAGGGGACTTGAGGTAAAAAGGTGGACTTCCCGGCTGTTGCCGTGGCTACCAAATCCGATAGACCGACCCCAAATAATTCCTCCCCTTTATACGGCAATACTTCCATATGCCGTTTGGAATCCGCATCGCCTGACCACTGTCGTGTCCATAGACTTCTTCTGGCAGATATGGACATCGCACTTACTCTTGATGCCAGAGTGCAGATATCCCTCTGTGCATCTCGCATATAAAGGAATGCATCCTTTAATTGCTCTATAGTCAATAAAATACTGTCCCTATCCAGGGTATCAATATTTTCAGTCAGGGAATCCGACCAAGCCACCCCAGCACTGCACATCCAGGCTGAGGCGATTGCTGGTCGCAGTATAACACCAGTATGTGTGTATATACTTTTTAGAGTATTTTCCAGCCTCCTGTCAGCTGGATCCTTGAGGGCGGCCGTATCAGGAGACGGTAACGCCACTTGTTTGGATAAACGTGTGAGCGCCTTGTCCACCCTAGGGGGTGTTTCCCAGCGCGCCCTAACCTCTGGCGGGAAAGGGTATAACGCCAATAACTTCTTTGAAATTAGCAGTTTTCTATCAGGGGTAACCCACGCTTCATCACACACGTCATTCAATTCCTCTGATTCAGGAAAAACTACAGGTAGTTTTTTCAGACCCCACATAATACCCCTTTTTGTGGTACTTGCAGTATCAGAGATATGCAAAGCCTCCTTCATTGCCGTGATCATATAACGTGTGGCCCTACTGGAAAATACGTTCGTTTCTTCACCGTCGACACTAGATTCGGTGTCCGTGTCTGGGTCTGTGTCGACCGACTGAGGCAAAGGGCGTTTTACAGCCCCTGACGGTGTTTGAGACGCCTGTACAGGTACTAACTGGTTTGCCGGTCGTCTCATGTCGTCAACCGACTTTTGCAGCGTGCTGACATTATCACGTAATTCCATAAACAAAGCCATCCATTCCGGTGTCGACTCCCTAGGGGGTGACATCACCATTACCGGCAATTGCTCCGCCTCCACACCAACATCGTCCTCATACATGTCGACACACACGTACCGACACACAGCAGACACACAGGGAATGCTCTGATAGAAGACAGGACCCCACTAGCCCTTTGGGGAGACAGAGGGAGAGTTTGCCAGCACACACCAAAGCGCTATAATTATATAGGAACAACCTTATATAAGTGTTGTTTCCTTATAGCTGCTTAAATATATATAATATCGCCAAAAAATGCCCCCCCTCTCTGTTTTTTACCCTGTTTCTGTAGTGCAGTGCAGGGGAGAGCCTGGGAGCCTTCCTAGCAGCGGAGCTGTGTAGGAAAATGGCGCTGTGGGCTGAGGAGATAGGCCCCGCCCCCTATTCCGGCGGGCTCTTCTCCCGGTTTTTCCGAGACCTGGCAGGGGTGAAATACATCCATATAGCCTCATGGACTATATGTGATGTATTCTTTTTAGCCAGAAAGGTATTAACATTGCTGCCCAGGGCGCCCCCCCCCAGCGCCCTGCACCCTCAGTGACCGCCGGTGTGAAGTGTGCCTGAGCGCAATGGCGCACAGCTGCAGTGCTGTGCGCTACCTCATGAAGACTGATAAGCCTTCAGCCGCCGGTTTCTGGACCTCTTCTTACTTCGGCATCTGCAAGGGGGTCGGCGGCGCGGCTCCGGTGACCCATCCAGGCTGTACCTGTGATCGTCCCTCTGGAGCTAGTGTCCAGTAGCCTAAGAAGCAAATCCATCCTGCACGCAGGTGAGTTCACTTCTTCTCCCCTAGGTCCCTCGTTGCAGCGAGCCTGTTGCCAGCAGGACTCACTGAAAATAATAAAACTATCAAAACTTTTACTCTAAGCAGCTCTTTATGAAAGCCACCTAGATTGCACCCTGCTCGGACGGGCACAAAAACCTAACTGAGGCTTGGAGGAGGGTCATAGGGGAAGGAGCCAGTACACACCACCTAGTGGTCAAACTTTTAAATTTTGTGCCCTGTCTCCTGCGGAGCCGCTATTCCCCATGGTCCTGACGGAGTCCCCAGCATCCACTAGGACGTCAGAGAAAGGGGATATATCCACGTAAACAGGATGATTAAACAGGATACAGCGGGAAAGCTGGCAAAAGCATCCTATTTCTACACAAACTCTTTTTACAATATTATGTCTACATATGGGCAATACCGTACATATATGAACCAGGGCCATTGTGTCAATAAATCAGTGGGGCACACCGGGGATCTCTGCAACTCCTCAGTAGCACAGTCTGAACCTGCTACCACATGCAAGCCATGTCATTGACAGACTTCCATGCCCCCATCTTTAGACTACTATGGAAACCAGAGCTTGAAATTACTGGCAATACATAAGCTCAACTAGTGACTTTACAGAAAACATCTCTGCCAAAGACCTAGTACTACTGTATATGTTGAAAATATAGGACCACTATAATTTATTCTATAAATTATTCCAAATGTGGAAAAAGAACTATGATATAGCCACCTACAATAAACAAAAACACATCATGTAAAAGTAAAACACTAGAGTAAGGAACATCCAGGCTTCCTCAGAAAAATTTAATAAAAATCAGACACTGGCACATTCTGAAAAAATGCTTCGCATTTTTCTGACATACTGAAATACAATTCTGTCTAAAAGAGATGCATTTTTATTGGAAGGAATAAATACACTCAAATAAAATAATGATAAGCTTTTTCCTTTATTTTTGATTTATGCAAGTCCTCTTCGTCACATCTAATACAAAACCTGACCACTTTGTATCTACACAACAGCTGTCGATCCTTCCAACTATTGGGTCCAATATGCCGGCGTTTGGGAAGACAGTGGTCAGAATATCGACTGCAGCATCCTGATGATGAGAATCCCGACAGGGGCAAGGTAAGTATACTTACCTTTCCCCAATGCCCCCCTAATCCTCCCTTCCCGCAGCCTAAATCTAACCCCCCCCCACCCCATCCCCCCCTCCCCTGTTTTTCGAACAGTGCCGGGATTTCAACTGCCGGTATCTCGACGGATCCTCTCCATATACTGTATGTCCAAAACATTAAATGTATTATTTAGAGCCCTTTGCTCCAGTACAGTGGAACCTTTGCGATTCCACATAATGATAAACCTGCTTCAATAACTTTACAGTCTACATAGAACATATTGGGCAGCATTCAATTCTTTTCACCCCCTTCCACACTTGTCTTGTTTCTGCTGACGGGCGTGGAATAATCATTTAAGCTCGCTACCCCCGGGGTAGCGAGGGCGCCCAACCCTTTATGCAGCTGAAACAGATTACAATGGGTGCGATATGCGCAATACCGGGGATCACTTTAGAAAGGAGACTGGGCGTGATAGATCATTTGAATACCACCCATAGTCTGGAGGTTGAAAAAGTAATTTGTAAGGTAAATTACGGGGGGGGGGAATGAACAGGGGTATGGGGGGGGGGGGGGGGATCAACTAGAGAGAGAAAAATTGTACATTGAAGGACTGTCACATTTAAGTTAGAGGTAAACTGCTAAAGCTTCAGGCAGCGACTCCACCCCTTTCTCAAATTTGGTAGACTTCTGGACTGAGCTTTAGTAAGTAGAGGGCTAGTGTAGAGGAATGATGTCTGATGAATCTTTCAGCTCACTGCAAAGCCTGAAATGCTGTTACCTGCTCATCTTACTGCAAAGGTTTGAATTGTCATCACCTGTTCTTCTCACTACATAACATGAACTTCTGTTCCAGTCTATGAAAAGACTGGAACTGTTTGCAGAGGACACCAAATAAAGCTGCTATGCTTTGCACCTGAATTAACAACTTCAGACCAGGCCATGCTTAAAAGCAACCCCCTAACAAGTTGGTGAACAGAAGTGGAAATTTAAAAACCTTTTTTTTGTTCGGTTGTTTTTTTGTCAGTAGCTTCTGCCACATCTCAAAGAACTGTCTGAGGGGTTGCTCATGCTCTTTCGAGGACTGAGCATTAGGAAGCAGCGAGAAGCCTGAAAGCTGCAGAAGCGATTACCAGTAATCAGGCAGTAATATCGAGGATCAAGTCACCCATTCAAAAAACACTGATCCTAAGTACAGTACTTGGGGCCCAATTCATGTTTGTATGCAATGGCCGATGTTCACGCACCGGTCATGTCTCATCCGTTTTCAGTGTGTGCATCTTCTGATAGCTGCATGATCGTATGTGCAAATACATAGCATCTGAGTCGCTACTGCTGTGACCTGTCTGCGTATCCATAGACCAACCCTTGGACTCGAAGTTCTCTGTAATTGCGTATAGTCCCCTAATGTGTACGCAATTGCTACTGAGCTTGCAATGAGTCCGTTGGGCATATCTTTTCATTCCTAGGCAGCAGCTAACATAAGCAGCTACATAGCCTAGAGTATCACAACTGCATTTGTGTACAAACATAAATTAGGCCCTTAGTACACTTTTAGCTATTTAATACACTATTAAGAAAACTTTGGGGAAAAAGTATCGAAACACCTGTGTTGTAGCGTCAAAAACGTGTCATATGGTGCAAAAAGTATAGGTGTAGAGGACATAACTGCAATGCAGAAATCATAGTAAATAAAACTTAGCTGCAACAAGGATTCTGCAGGTCAAGAAACAGAGAGGTAGATGTATGAAAAACGTCCTAACGGACGTTATGTGCCCAGGCCGTATCACCACATTATGGTGATACGCCCCCACCCACCGCCACAATGTATTATGTGTGTGGCTGCCGATGTGGGAGGGCGTTATCTCACCTGTCCCGCGATAGCGCTCCTTTAAACATCGGCTCGGCTGGGATCGGCGCCGCAGATGGGAGCATGCTCCCTTCTCCCCTGCTTCCTGCCTGCACCGCTGGAGGACCCCGGCGCATGCGCAATTAGGCTGTGTGGACCAGCTGAATAATGTCCACGTTCAATAAAGTTTGTTTAAAAAAAAAAATAGAATAAGCAAGTGCACATTTTGCACACATTGCCAGCCTGGGGGAGGCGTTCCGGCCTGGCGGCTTTAGGAGACTAAAAGTGACAGCAGTGGCAATCATACACTGCCTCTGCCCTTCGTCTCCCATTCTCGACTGCGGGGAAGCGGTAAGTGGCGGGGGGCACGCAGCAGGCAAAGCACACGGCGTTAACACGCAGTTGATACATTAATGGGTTTCGCTAAATGCAGGCTTTACGTGCGCTGTGGTCAGCAGAAACCACAGCGCACTTTCATACATCTCCCCCATAATACTTGAACCAGCTGATAACACAGGACTTGATAAAGAAAGTTTTCCTGGTGTGCATAAAGTCCACAAGACAGGGAACAGGAAACCGTAACCCAGCAAAGCAGTTCTGCAGCTATCCTCTATTGAAATGGAGAGGATTAGGATCATGAGTTACAGCTGTAGCCACTAGAGATGAAATAGAACTCCATTGCAGCCACTTGTGGAGAAACAAAGAACATCAAAAGAATCTGACAGTATGCCCATGCATTTTACATTCCTTATATTAATTTGTAACCATGCCCTTAGGCTTTCACTGGGCTCCTGCATTCTTTTTAGTGCTGCATGAATTGATTCCTTCGGCCTCATTTTCATCATATTGGTTGCCTACCTTGATGATATAATTTATAGTGTTCATTGGGATGCATGTGTTAATAGACTTCAGTAGGGAGGCCAATCCCAGGATCAGGATCGTCAGGATCCCGGGATTTTGGCCTATAATTGCTGGGAGCTTCCAATCCCGGGATTTCGAGAATAATGTGCACATGTGTAGTTTTAATACTAGATAGCGCTGAGCACCTGCAGCAGACAGCTCAGACACTGCCCAGCTCCCCCTGCCCCTGGCTGTGCACTGACCGCAGCCCAACATATATGCGTCAGATGTGCCGCCCACAGCCCAATCCAAGCCCCACCGCCTGCCCGCCCATATAATGAGAGAGGAGAAAGGGGAGTCACTGTGGGGGCATAAAAAATATATATATTTTTTTTTACCAACCCAATCCCATGGTTTGAGCGTTTTTCAATCCTAAATCCTGGGATTGAAAAAACGGCCCAGGTTTGGCAACCCTATTCTTCAGCATTTATGAGACAAGAGTTTAATAGCTAACTTTAGGAAGTGTGCCCTTGGGCCTTGGGAAGAGAGAGACTTTATACTTGGGGTACATAGTAGGTATTGGCTGTCTTAAGCCCTTAACGGATAAGGTTCAAGCCTTGAATAATGCCCCAGTATCAGTCCCTAAAAAGAATTATGTTCATTTTTATTGTGTGGGTATCGCTATATACTGCATTGAGAAAGAAGTCCACGGATACAGGGTTATTATTGCAGTCGGATTATACCAAGTGAGGTCACATACTGTAAGACTGCACAATAAAATCCTATATGCTCAAAACACAGAATAATTGATGAGACAGTTAAATGACTGAAGCCAATAAGTGAATGTGTAAATCACATTAGGTTTAAATTTGTACTTCAGTCAACACATTCTAAACGGGTCTATTCAATTCTAGTCGGAATTGCCGTCGAGTCAGAAAAACTGCACTTTCCAACTTTTTTTTAAGGTGAATCTGGATTCGACCTATTCAAGTCAAGTGCCGTTTTTCCGACAAGTCCGTAAAACCAACTTGTCGGAAAACATGTGGATCGGCGGATTAACTGTGGATCCACGTATTTTGTTAGATTTGCGGGCATTTCCGACAGGTTTTTGTTCCGTTTTTCGACAATGCCGATCAGACTTTAGGGAGTGTGTGAATCACAAGAAAGCACCAGTGCAGTAGCAACACTGGGGCAGATGTATTAAGCCTAGAGAAGGTATAAAGAAGTGATAAAGTGGTGATAAGTGTGAGGTAATAACACACCAGCCAATCAGCTCCAATGTGTAAATTGACAGTTATGAGCTGATTGGCTGGTGCGTTATCACCTTGCACTTATAACCGCTTTATCACCTCTTTATGCCTGATCCAGGCTTAATACATCTGCCCCATTGTTCTGTAGTAATGAGGAAGCACATTTGTCTTACTTAATCCAATCAGCAAGCAGAGCTCTTCTAAATTATAGGGAACAAAATGGCCACCCTCCTACAATCACTACAAGGTCAAGAATTATATAAACACTGTACTTCAATTGCATCTTATTGTTTACTTTGAAATCCATTGTGGTGGTGAACAGACCCAAAATTATTAAAAGTTTGTCAGTGTTTAAACATATACCCAACTGTACAATTACATTTATTTTCTACAAAATGGTCATCAATTTTTGAACTATGTTAGATATAAATTGTAGCCAAGGGAATATATCCAATTAAAATAAAACATTTCCATTCACACATCAAAGTGCACCACTCTTGTTTAACATTTTCAAATCGATATGTTAAAAAAATATTGTAGAAAGTCTATTTCTGCCATACTAACCTTTTGGCCTTCATTAAAAATAAGAAACAACACATACAGTCGTTAGAACATTTTATAAATAATGATGTCTTAGTTATCACTCATTACAAATGCTTTAATGTATCATAACATTTCCTCCCCAGTAATTTAAAGATAAATAAGACAGATGATTAAAAAGAAAACAAGTCACAAATTAATTTACCAATTAAGCTACATCGAGAGTGTTTGAGATTCCATGCTTGGGTTTCAGTAGGAGAATTTATTTTATTTTTATTTTTTTAAAGGGGGGTGCACAGAAAACTGTAAAATAAACAAAGTGCCAGAATGAATAGCCAGAAATGAACTACATGTACTGTATAAAATAAGATTTTACTTACCGGTAAATCTATTTCTCATAGTTCGTAGTGGATGCTGGGGACTCCGTAAGGACCATGGGGAATAGACGGGCTCCGCAGGAGGCAGGGCACTTTAAGAAAGAATTAGGAATACTGGTGTGCACTGGCTCCTCCCTCTATGTCCCTCCTCCAGACCTCAGTTAAGGAAACTGTGCCCGGAAGAGCTGACAGTACAAGGAAAGGATTTTGGAATCCAGGGTAAGACTCATACCAGCCACACCAATCACACCGTATAACTCGTGATAAACTTACCCAGTTAACAGTATGAACAACAACAGAGCATCAGACAAACCTGATGCAACCATAACATAACCCTTATTTAAGCAATAACTATATACAAGTATTGCAGAAGAAGTCCGCACTTGGGACGGGCGCCCAGCATCCACTACGGACTACGAGAAATAGATTTACCGGTAAGTAAAATCTTATTTTCTCTAACGTCCTAGTGGATGCTGGGGACTCCGTTAGGACCATGGGGATTATACCAAAGCTCCCAAATGGGCGGGAGAGTGCGGATGACTCTGCAGCACCGAATGAGCAAATACAAGATCCTCCTCAGCCAGGGTATCAAACTCGTAGAACTTTGCAAAGGTGTTTGAACCTGACCAAGTAGCCGCTCGGCAAAGCTGTAATGCCGAGACCCCTCGGGCAGCCGCCCAAGAAGAGCCCACCTTCCTTGTGGAGTGGGCTTTTACTGATTTTGGAAGCGGCAATCCAGCCGCAGAATGAGCCTGCTGGATCGTGTTACAGATCCAGCGAGCAATAGTTTGCTTTGAAGCAGGAGCACCCAGCTTGTTGGACGCCTACAGGATAAACAGCGACTCAGTTTTCCTGACTCTAGCCGTTCTGGCTACATAAACCTTCAAAGCCCTGACTACATCCAGTAACTCGGAATCCTCCAAGTCACGAGTAGCCACAGGCACCACAATAGGTTGGTTCATATGAAAAGATGACCCCACATTTGGCAGAAATTGCGGACGAGTCCGCAATTCTTCCCTGTCCATATGGAAAACCAAATAGGGGCTTTTATGTGACAAAGCCGCCAATTCTGACACACGCCTAGCCGAAGCCAAGGCTAATAGCATGACCACCTTCCACGTGAGATTTTGTAACTCCACGGTTTTAAGTGGCTCAAACCAGTGTGATTTCAGGAAACTCAACACCACGTAAAGATCCCAAGGTGCCACTGGGGGCACAAACGGGGGCTGAATATGCAGCACTACAAACGTCTGAATTATAGGTAGAGAAGCTAGTTCTTTTTTAAAGAAAATGGATAGGGCCGAAATCTGGACCTTAATGGACCCCAGTTTTAGGCCCAAAGTCACTCCCGACTGTAGGAAGTGAAGGAAACGGCCCAGCTGGAATTCCTCTGTAGGGGCATTCCTGGCCTCACACCAAGCAACATATTTTCACCGTATACGGTGATAATGTTTAGCCGTCACGTCCTTCCTAGCCTTTATTAGCGTAGGAATAACCTCATCCGGAATCCCTTTTTCTACTAGGATCCGGCGTTCAACCGCCCTGCCGTCAAACGCAGCAGCGGTAAGTCTTGGAACAGACAAGGTCCCTGCTGCAACAGATCCTGCCTTAGAGGCAGAGGCCATGGGTCCTCTGTGAGCATTTCTTGCAGCTTTGGATACCAAGTCCTTCTTGGCCAATCCGGAACAATGAGTATTGTTCTCACTCCTCTTTTTCTTATGATTCTCAGCACCTTGGGTATGAGAGGAAGAGGAGGAAACAAATAAACCGACTGGAACATCCACGGTGTCACCAGTGCGTCTACAGCTATCGCCTGAGGGTCTCTTGACCTAGCGCAATACATCTGTAACCTTTTGTTAAGGCGGGGGGCCATCATGTCCACCTGTGGCAGTTCCCACCGACCTACAATCTGCGCGAAGACTTCTTGATGAAGTCCCCACTCTCTCGGGTGGAGGTCGTGCCTGCTGAGGAAGTCTGCTTCCCAGTTGTCCACTCCCGGAAAGAACACTGCTGACAGTGCTCGTACGAAATTCTCAACCCATCGAAGAATTCTGGTGGCTTCCGCCATCTCCACCCTGCTCCTTGTGCCGCCTTGGCGGTTTACATGAGCCACTGCGGTGATGTTGTCTGATTGAATCAGCACCGATTGGTTGCGAAGCAGGGTCTCCGCTTGACTTAGGGCGTTGTATATGGCCCTTAGCTCCAGGATATTGATGTGAAGGCAAGTCTCCTGACTTGACCACAGCCCTTGGAAACTTCTTCCCCGAGTGACTGCCCCCCACCCTCGGAGGCTTGCATCCGTGGTCCCCAGGACCCAGTCCTGAATGCCGAACCTGCGGCCCTCGAGAAGGTGAGTACTCTGCAGCCACCACAGAAGAGACACCCTGGCCCTGGGGGATAGGGTGATCAGCCGATGCATCTGTAGATGCGATCCGGCACACTTGTCCAACAGATCCCATTGAAAAGGTCCTCGCATGGAACCAGCCGAAGGGAATGGCCTCGTATGACGCCACCATCTTTCCCAGGACTCTCGTGCAGTGATGCACCGACACCTGTTTTGGTTTTAAGAGGTCTCTGACCAGTGTCATGAGTTCCTGAGCCTTCCCCGTCGGGAGAAAACCTTCTTCTGGTCTGTGTCCAGAATCATGCCCAGGAAGAGCAGACACGTTGTAGGAATCAGCTGCGACTTTGGAATATTCAGAAACCAGCCGTGCTGTTGTAACACTTCCCGAGAGCGTGCTACACTAATCAGCAACTGCTCTCTGGACCTCGCCTTTATGAGGAGATCGTCCAAGTATGGGATAATTGTGACTCTTTGCTTTCGCAGGAGCACCATCATTACTGCCATTACCTTGGTAAATATTCTCGGTGCCGTGGACAGACCAAACGGCAACGTCTGGAATTGGTAATGACAATCCTGTACCACAAATCTGAGGTACTCCTGATGAGGTGGATAAACGGGGACATGAAGGTAAGCATCCTTTATGTCCAGAGACACCATAAAATCCCCCTCCCTTGCGATGACCGCTCTGAGCGATTCCATCTTGAACTTTCCAAGTATATGTTCAGGGATTTTAAATTCAATATGGGTCTGACCGAACCATCTGGTTTCGGGACTACACCATGGTCGAATAATAACCCCCTCTTTGTTGAAGGAGGGGAACCTTGACAACCACCTGTTGAACATACAATTTGTGAATTGCAGTTAACCCTGTTTCCCTCTCGGGGGGGGGGGGGGGGGGGGGGGGGGAGGCGGCAGGGCCGTCAGTGAGAAGGCATCTTCTCAAAGTCCAGCTTGTATCCCTGAGACACAATATCTATTGCCCAGGGATCTAACAGGGAGTGAACCCACTTGTGGCTGAACTTACGAAAGCGTGCCCCTACCGGGCCTAGCTCCGCCTGTGGAGCCCCAGCGACATGCTGTGGCTTTTCGTAGAGGCCGGGGAGGACTTCTGTTCCTGGGAAGTAGCTGTGTTGTGCAGTTGGTTTCCTCTGCCCCCGCCTCTGGCAAGAAAGGACGCACCTCGGACTTTCTTGTTTCTTTGTTCGAACGGCTGCATTTGATAATGACGTGCTTTCCTAGGCTGTGCAGGGATATAAGGCAAAATATCAGAATTACCAGCTATAGCTGTGAAGACCAGGTCCGAGAACCCTTCTCCACACAATCCTCAGCCTTCCATATGCCACTTAAGTTGGCATCATCTGTCCATTGCATATTCTACAGGATACGTCAAGCAGAAATCGACATAGCTTTGCCTCTAGGACCCAGTATACTCATGTCTCTTTGGGCATGTTTTATGATATATATCTCTTAAGACAGCATCTTTAATATATATATATATATATATATATATATATATATATATATATATTATATATATATATATATATATATATATATATATATATATACACATACAGCAAATAGAACCATGCAGCGGCACTCAGAGACTGGATCCCAATAAATGGTGTGCAAAAAAAGAGAACTTTAATCCATAACAACAGATAAGGTCACCTTATCTGTTGTTATGAATTAAAGTCCTCTTTTTTTTGCACACCATTTATTGGGATCCAGTCTCTGAATGCCGCTGCATGGTTCTATTTGCTGTCACTTTGAAGCACTGTGTGGGCAATATGACTGGCTCAGATAGCACAGCAACGGAACTTATTAACCAGATGCTCGTGTGTGACACCACAGACACATTTAGCTTTTCTGATGCTGAGGCCAACGATATTTTAAGGACAGAACCCCAGTTTGATCTACAAGCCAGTGGCTCAAATGAGGATCTCTACAGAGAGTGGTTTAAATTGAAAAAACGTGAAATGGACTTTAAATACCATGGTTTGACCCTCTCAGAATACTACAGAAATAAACAGATCCCCAGGGGTTTCAGACTTCACAACATCCCGACGATTGGCCGATACAGCATCCCATTCTGCTCTAAGTGGATTGCGATCCTCAACAAGTGTTCTATGGATCTCATACTTCTTGTGATTGAGGAATCCACTAAAGAACTTAACGCTGTAAAAGAAAAAATTACAGGGTTTGAGCAGGAGCATCTGACTTCTTTAAGACAAGACGACAAGACGAATTGGATTAATCAACTACAACAGCAGCTGGATACTTACCAGAAGGATCTCCTCAAGTTCAAAAAAGAAAAACTTATTAAAGTTCAACAGGACTACACGGAACACAGAGTTTACAACTGGTTGCACACCACCAACAGACCACCAAGAGGCACAATGCACTTTACCAAAACCAGAGCACAGAGAGTTACCACCTATTCCAGCACTTCAGCCAGTGACAATGAGGCAACACAGGCTTCAAAGAGTGCCCCTTTAGGTGTGGATACCCGAGCCTACAAGGCCGGGTCAAGAATAAACGCACGAGAAGGGGGAAGCAGGCGGAAAGGCAGAGGCGCAAACAAGCCACCGAGGGGTCGCAGGACCTAATCTTCAATTTATCCAGCCAGCCTCTGACCAAAGCTGAGACACAGGTGCTGGCCAAAGGTCTCAGCTTTGTGCCTACACACTTCCACCAAGATTTCCAGTGGAAGGTGGACAATTTTAGGTTTCACAGAAAACTTAAAATTAGAGAATTTTTTGACAAAAATAAAAATAAAAATAAAGGACTTGGTGGAACAACTGACGGTGGTGTGACAGGAACCTTTGATGACTTACAGACAGTCAAGAAATTTAAACCTGCTTCAACGTTTGACCCACAGTCATTCAACCCTTCAGTCCGTACATTCCACAGGTTGCTGGATACCTGCAGCCAGGAACCCTCTGCAATGGCCCCCTACATCCATCATAATCTCTCAAGAGAGGAGAGGTCCGCTCTCAATGACTTAAGTAAACGTCAAGATATCATCATCAGGGGAGCGGATAAGGGGGGTGCCGTTGTGGTTATGGACCTCAGCTTTTACAAACAGGAATGTCTCAGGCTGTTGGACGATGCCAAGACGTACTCCAAACTGTCGGTAGATCCAACTGAGAGATTTAAGAAGGAATTGTTGGGTATTATACAGATTGGACTACAGGATGGTATAATAGATGCGGATACCAAGGCATTTCTGTGTAAAGCGTTTCCTGTGGTTCCAATTTTTTACATTATCCCTAAGCTACACAAAAATCCACAGCACCCCCCGGGCAGACCGATCATATCAGCCAGGGGGTCGCTGTGTGAACCTGTAGCCAGTTTTTTGGATTTCTTTCTGCAGCCAGTAGTTCAGGGCACTAGAACGCACCTTAAAGATACATCGTCACTTTTAACAGCATTTGAGGACATTGGCCCATTACCAACAGATATGATTTTAGCCAGTATTGATGTTACAAGTTTATATACTTGCATTCCTCATAATTTGGGGTTGGCGGCTGTGCATGAATTGATTGTTGATAACCCATTATATGAGGGACCTGAAATAGGCTTCTTTATGAAATTATTGGAGTTTACATTAAGGCACAATTTTTTCCTATTTGATGGTAATTTCTTTTTGCAGCAAGCAGGGTGTGCTATGGGGAGCCGGGTGGCCCCCTCGTATGCTAATTTATTTATGCATGTTGTTGAAAACAAATTGTTTTTTTCAGAGCCCTCCGTTCAAAACTATGTATTTAAGTATTTTAGATACATAGATGATATTTTGCTATTCTGGACAGGTAGCATTGAGCGTTTACAGGAGATTATATCAGTCCATAATGCTTCCTCCTGTCCAGCCAAGTTGACAGCTAACATTAGTACTGAGAGGGTTTATTTTCTTGATGTTGACATCAGCATTGTTCAGGGATGTTTACGCACTAGTCTGTTTGTAAAACCTACGGACCGTAACACCCTCCTACAACACAACAGTTTTCACCCTGCTGCGACCATTGACAGTTTACCCTTTTCTCAATTCATTAGAGCTTGTCGGATCTCCAGTGATGTCAAGGATAGAGAGGTGCAAATAGACAAAATGACCTCTAAATTCCTTGAACGAGGATATCCATATAAATTGCTTAAACAAGCCAAATTGAGGGCTCTGTCAATGGATCGCTCGACATTATTGAAACAAAAAGAATCAAGCACAGATACCACTTTATCAATCCCCTGGGTTAATCGGTACACCAGCAAAAGTAAATACACTTGTAAAAGGGCCAAACAACTGTGGCCCATCATAAACTCAGAGCCAGAATTACCATCACTGCATAATTCACGGCTCCTTCCCAGTTTTACTAGAGGCCCCAATATAAAAGACCGTGTAGTTCGCACAGATATAACGGGGATGGGGCCACCCAAACAGCAGCACTTTCTATCTAGGAAAGGAGGGTGTTTTAGATGCACAGGGTGCACTACATGCAGTGCACTCATTGTAGGTGATAAGTTTAATCACCCATTTTCTGGGAAGGTATTTTTCATCAAGCCAGCTCTATCCTGTACCTCTAAATTTGTGGTGTACCTCCTGTCTTGCCCATGTGGATTGCACTACGTGGGCAAGACAGAAAGGCAATTTAAAGAAAGGATTGCCCAACATAGAACTGCTATTAGGGCAGCACTGGTATCCGGCACCAGCGATCAAGCGGTGGCTAGGCACTTTGCGCAGGCCAAGCATAGTCTGGCGGCATTAAGATATAGAATGATTGCACAGGTGCCCAAGTCTCTACGAGGAGGGGATAGAGGCAAGAAGCTACTTCAATTAGAGGCTTGGTGGATCTATACCCTGGATACAGTGAACCCTAAGGGATTGAATGAATCGTTAAGTTTATCTGCATTTATTTAAATGCTGCATGTATTTAAATGACGCATAGGCAATGCTGAATGCTTGGTAATTGGTATAAGCATTCCAGTTTAACTGCATCGATATTTACTCCAACGATTTTCTATTTTTACCCCATGCCTAATGTCTCTTATTTAAGAGCAGTCTTTATTCTGCAGGTATAATTCTGTGCCCATTTATTAAAGATCAGTGACAGTCCGATTCGTGCAATATTTCATTTATGTATTTTAGTGCAGCTGTAGGTTCCGGATGTCTTATTTAGAGCAAAGAATTTCCCTTTATTCTAAAAAAAAGTTTTTATTTTAGAGATTTATGGTCTGTACAGCCCGCAGTTTGTGCTTCATTATGTTGTCTGTAATTACACTGTATCTGATTATTTTCACTGTTCCATTGTGGGGTTTATTTCCTCACATCTTAAGTATTGCTCACTGTTTTGTATGTGGTTACCAAGGTAACATGTAAATACTTGCTGTCCGTCTCCCCCAGACTGCCTGGCGTGGACCCACGTGACCTCGCGGGTTCCGGTGACGTCAGAGCCCTGGATCCGGAAGCGGGCGCGGGTGACCGTGGGCTGCAGCCGGCGTCAGGCGTGACAAGGACAGCGGGTAAGTATAAATATCTTTCTCTGTACATTGCACTTTTATCCTGATGACGGGGTGAGACCCCCCGAAACGTCGTGTGTTACTATAAAGTATTTTTTCACCATTGAAAAGTGCTGGGAGTGCCGCCTCTTTCTTTTGCCTACATTGGAGATTCTTCGTCTCATGGAGGGCACCCCAGCCAGTTATCCCAAGGTGTCGCTGTCCCTCTGAGTGCCGGGTTGCACAGTGGTATATATATATATATATATATATATATATATATATATATACATACATATATACACACACACACACACACACACGTACTAGGATCTCAATTTCTGCTGATAAGGTACCTGTCCACGCCGCCACAGCGCTATAAACCCATGCCGACACAATCGCCGGTCTGAGTAGTGTACCCAAATGTGCACGCTATCTGCAGGATCCCTGAGAATAGCTAGGGCTACCTTTTGGCCAAATGTGACACCCTAGGGGAAGATTCCCATCACATCCTGGCCCTAGTGGGGAAAGGATACTGCCTGAGAATTCTTTGTGGGAAGCTGCAGTCTCTTGTCTGGAGATTCCCGCTCTTTTTCCTAATGAGAGGAGGGAAATTTACCTCAGCTTTCTTCCCCTTAAAATGTGTACCCTTGTGTCAGGGACAGATGAGTCATCAGTGATATGCAAATCATCTTTTATTACAATAATCATATATTGAATACTTTTCTGCCATTTTGGCTGTAACTTTGCATTATCGTAGTCGACACTGGAGTCAAACTCCGTGTCGATATCAGTGTCTATTATTTTGGATAGTGAGCATTGTGAGACTCTGAAGGTCTCTGCGCCATAGGGACAGACATGGGTAGATTTCCTGTCTGTTCTCTAATCTTTTGTGCAATAAATTCACCTTAGCACTAACACATACCCAAACAGGTGTCGGCGTTGTCGACGGAGACACCCTCACACACACATATTAGCTCCATCTCCTCCTTAGGGGAGCCTTTTACCTCAGACATGTCGACACACACGTACCGACACACCACACACACAGGGGATGCTCTATTTGAAGACAGTTCCCCCACAAGGCCCTTTGGAGAGACAGAGAGAGAGTATGCCAGCACACACCCCAGCGCTATATGACCCAGGAATCACACAGTAACGTAGTGTTAACCCAGTAGCTGCTGTATATATTGTTTTTACGCCAAATTTATGTGCCCCCCCTCTCTTTTTCACCCTCTTCTATCGTGCTTCTGCAGGGGAGAGCCTGGGGAGCTTCCTCTCAGCGGAGCTGTGGAGAGAAAATGGCGCTGGTGAGTGCTGAGGAAGAAGCTCCGCCCCCTCAGCGGCGGGCTTCTGTCCCGCGATTTTGTGTAAAATAATGGCGGGGGCTCATGCATATATACAGTGCCCAACTGTATATATGCCCACTTTGCCAAGAGGTCTCTAATTGCTGCCCAGGGCGCCCCCCCCCCCCCCCCTGCGCCCTGCACCCTACAGTGACCGGAGTGTGTGGGTGTAATGTGGGAGCAATGGCGCACAGCTGCAGTGCTGTGCGCTACCTCATATGAAGACTGGAGTCTTCTGCCGCCGCTTTTGAAGTCTTCTTGCTTCTCACGCCGGCTTCTGGCTCTGCGAGGGGGACGGCGGCGCGGCTCTGGGATCGGACGGCCAAGGGTGCGTTCCTGTGTTCGATCCCTCTGGAGCTAATGGTGTCCAGTAGCCTAAGAAGCATGACCTATCCGCAGTTAGTAGGTCTGCTTCTCTCCCCTCAGTCCCACCTAGCAGAGAGTCTGTTGCCAGCAGATCTCTCTGAAAATAAAAAATCCTAACAAAATACTTTCTATCTAGCAAGCTCAGGAGAGCTCACTAAAGTGCACCCAGCTCGTCCGGGCACAGATTCTAACTGAGATCTGGAGGAGGGACATAGAGGGAGGAGCCAGTGCACACCAGTATTCCTAATTTTTCCCCTGCGGAGCCCGTCTATTTCCCATGGTCCTTACGGAGTCCCCAGCATCCACTAGGACGTTAGAGAAATAGAACTGTCAGTTTGAACAATATTTCCCTTAAAGCGTACTTCTGCAATACCAAGTCTGGTGAGACAGACACATTAGCGCTGTTTTTTTGAGATGAAGCAGTTATATACCATGTGGAAACAATGTAGTGCGTTATGCTCATAAACCTCATCTCTGGGGCAACAGAAAACAGATATGTAAAACGTATGTATAGCGAACTACTGAATTAGATAATTGTGAAATTATTATTTTATAAATTCATCTAAGGTTGGTTGTAGAATGGTGTTTGAAAACTCCATGTCACATGTGATCAGGTGTCAACTGAGGACAACCCACTGCCCACCTCCAGTACATTTCAGTGAATATGAGTGTACAGAGCATGAAGTCTACAAAACTGCAGGTGCAAGGGGATATGGGGGTCACTGGAAGCATTCCATAGCTTTTTAGATGCTTTTACTGCCTATGCAAAAAACAATAAAAGCATGGTTTTTGACGCAAGCTGCTAAAGGGCCAATTGTGCTTTTCCAGGGACATGTGGTTAGGGTAGGCAGGGGAGATAGAGCCTCACCTGTTATACTCCAATGAAAATACAGTTACCAAAAGTAAAAAAAATCTAATAAAATATTAAGATTTTTCCACTGATCTGTGTAATAAATACCATCTTTGTATTATTCCTATAAAGTTTATGGTAAAAAATACCACATTTGAATGAGAGCGCATAAACCGGGTTGCTGTGCGATCTGAAAGGGCCTTGTTGAAATAATCCGGTGGCGACCAGGGTTGAACTCATGTTCAACCCGGAACACTGTGCGGTGTGAATGGGTAAGCCGAGTTGATGCGACCCATTAGCCATTCACTGTATGGGAAAAGGCGAGATTGGAGATCATCGAATCTCCAAGTGCCGTCTCCGGGACACATCGCCGGTGACGTCAACAACCTGACATATTGCCGGGTTGGGGACGCAGTCTGAAGGGTTCTCTTGCAGCGACGCACCCGTGTACAGTTCCCGGGTGTGACTCTGCAATGCGGTCTGAAAGGGGTATTATTGTGCTTTTGGCGGTGAGTGTTCCTGTGCTGTAAATCTTGAGATACAGTGGAATCTATAACTAGCCGACATGTTGGAATTAATTGTGTACGCGCACTGGAGGAGGAGGGCCCAGTGGTTCATTGTCATATACTGCCTATACAAATACATAGGTTTATACGCATGTTGTAAAGAATGCATATATACTGCAAAATATGAAACATACAGTTGGCTAACCAATAGTCATTGTGCAACTTGCCAATTGAATGGTAAATTTAAGATACCTCTGTTGGTTTCATATAGGTGAATAAATCTGGCTTTGATAGTAGCCAGTATCTCCTAAGCCACTGACCTCACCGCACATCACTGTGCTTTTCATGCAGATTTAATTAAACCTTATTCAAAATTGTCATTATCACTTATATGTAAGGTGCCTCAAACTCTGCAGTAGCCAACAGAATGACAAATCACACTGAACACAAATCACATATAAAACATAACAAGTATTGACAAAGTTGAAGGAGATGTAGACATGAGAGAGAGAGGGTAGAAAGTGCTTTCAGTCTAGACCAGTGCTTCTCAAAATGTGTGCCGTGGCACCCTGGGATGCCTCGGGACACTTGCAGGGGTGCCTTGGATTAGTGGTCCAGGACCAATTCAAAATAATTATGGCCAATGTAATAGGCAAAACCAGTGCTGATGGCTGTCAATCATAAAATATGTGGACAAACAGAAACAAATCCTGTCCCTCTCCACATATTTTAACATTAGGAGGACATATAACACAGAATACCCGTCATCTTTCTTATTATCCTCCATGTGCTGGTCCTGGGACATAACCCTCCTCTGGATGTCATGTTGCTTGCTGTTTTCAGATTTTTTTTGGACAGTAGAGACACTAACAGCCGGATGTAATGAAATCCGAGTTGGCCGGAGGTGCGGGTTCCCAGCCAAACTCAAAACAAGCAAGCAGGCCCAGACGCGCTGTCACAGCTGCCAGTAGGGATTGTCAGTCCCAATAGAAAATTGTGAAAAGAAAATATGAACTGGCGCTACGTGTTTCTCCAATAAAAAAACACTGTGGATAGATTTCAATAAAATAACATGTAATTTATTAATTAACTAAACATCACATACTAAAAACAACAATGAATTCCAATGTAAACATATAGTTTAGGGCATTTATGGAGCTTGAAAATAATTGGTAATGGCTGCTAATAAGTGTCCACAAAGGATCCCGGACTGAGAGAATATGCAGAGTTCCCTGGGGAGAAGGAATACAAACAGCTGGTGTTACCCGTGACGATGGAGACTTCCAGAGGTTTGGAATTGCCAGCAAGCAGGCTGTGCTATTTGTAGAACACTGGGTCTCTCCAAGGGATCCGGTCTGAAGATCGACAGTGTCTAGGTCGACAATGTTTAGGTCGACCACTATATGTCGACAGTCACTAGGTCGACATGGATGGAAGGTCGACAGGGTTTCTAGGCCGACAGGTCTAAAGGTCGACATGAGGTTTTTTTTTTATGTTTTTTTGTTTTTTTTCATACTTAACGATCCACGTGGACTACGATTGGAACGGTAGTGTGCCGAGCGAAGCGGTAGCGGAGCGAAGGCACCATGCGAGGGGACGCGGTGCACTAATTTGGGATCCCGGTCACTTTACGAAGAAAACGACACAAAAAAAAAAAAATCCTCACGTCGACCTTTAGACCTGTCGACCTAGCACATGTCGACCTAGAAACCCTGTCGACCTTCCATCCATGTCGACCTAGTGACTGTCGACCTATAGTGGTCGACCTAAACATTGTCGACCTAGATACTGTTGATAAAACGAACCACACCCCTCTCCAATCGGTGCTGCACAGAGAAAATTCCAAGGTAGCTTTTTAAAAGTCCATATCTGGATCCGTTTGAAGAACAGGACACTGGTGAGGTAGCAGCATCAACACTTAATGCGTTTCCCTAGGCTCGGTCACCTAGCTTCATCAGAAGTAAAGCTCAATCTGAATGTGGGATCTATTTAAACCCCATTTGATGACCTGATGCCCAGCAGGTGTGATGAAAATACCATTCAATTATCCACAGTAGTAATAAAAACACGAATTCAATATAATCTATCTACTTAAAATGTATACAGGAGTTAGTAGGAGGCAAACCCACAGTAAAAAAGATATTCATTTCATATATATATACAGAAGAACAATGAGACATGATTTTGAAATAAAGAAGGTCAAAGGCCAGTGCAGTCACATGACTCGCCCCCAGCCACATCATCTAGAGTGGGATTTATATTATTTATTTATTATTCACTTATATTCCCCCCCTCCCCATTTACGGGGGCATAATACCTCCGCAGCCCACATTACTCACAGAGGTGCCCCTGATCAGAAGTGGGGGGACAGGCAGATCGAAGGGACTCCGTGGAGCATTAGACGCTCCTTCCGGGTCACGTGACAGGCGGGGGCCAATAGCAGTTTCCCGTCAGAGGCGCCCTGGTTGCTAGGCAACCTTGGCGCACACAAATGCGGTGCGTGATGGCGTCATTCCCCAGTCACGTGACCGGGAGCCCGAAGTGCTGCAGTTACATAGAAAAGTGTGTTTATTCCCACTCGTGGGCAAATCAATACGCACTAAAAATCACACTATATGGTTTAATATAATAGAACCCATATACACATTATCACTAAGAAGCTTTAAACACTAAAAATCAGACAATCAACAGATATTGTTAGACAGCCACAGGAACCGGGACTGTACTTAGTGCAAATCTTAATTGGAGTACATGGTAGATCCTAGCACCCAGGCCCCTCACAGGGGCAATGAAATATTTATTAATTAACCCCACCATACTATATATGCCCTCCTCCTATACTGGATAGTCAGGATGGGGATCGGTTTGTATTTAACTAATATACGATAAAAGTATAGCATGTCTTATAATGACACAAATAACAATGAAGAGTAAACAAAGGAATTTACATGCAGATGATGATTAATAAACCTAATAAACATTCAAAACCCATCTAGCATTAGTCCCACCGCCACCAATGGGTGGCTGCGCAGCCATGGAGGAACTCCAGCTGGCAGGAGTTGCCAGAACACTCGGATGACCACCGAGTGACCGATAACCCTAGACGTGCTGACAGTGAGATCCACTGTCCCGTCACGGGTAAACGTGGAAGCCTCCAGGGCCACGCATACCACACACAGGTGACACGGAGTTGTCACCTGTACCATCTGGGTGCGGGGGGAGGGGTCAATAATAGGAGCTGGTTATGCAGGGAGATCAGACAAACATTTATAGGACCCTTTTCAATGGTTATAAACCCCCATGGTCAATTCCCTTGTCTCATTGAGACTCCTCAAAGTTTTATACCACTACATTCAATTCCATTGTCTCATTTAGACCGGTGGGATGTACTGAGTTGAACTGGAGCATCCAGTAGATTTCTCTCTTACATAATAGTGAAAATCTATCCCCCCCCCCTTACAGTTGGGGCCACATGTTCCAGTGCCAGGACAGAGAGACAACCAGGATCTTTTTGATGTGTGGAATAAAAATGACGGGACACGCTATGTTGTAGGAAGCCTTTAACAATATTTCTTTTGCGTTCCATGAACCTAGTGCGTAATTTTCTAGTGGTTCGACCCACGTAGTATAAATGGCAACTACACCAAAGGAGGTAAATGACATATGAGGAATCGCAATTCATGAATGATTTAATAGAATGAACATCTAATTTATTTGGTAACTCTATCGACACTGTTTTCCTAGGTGTATGTAGACAAACTTGGCATTTATTCTTGCCACAGTGAAAGAAGCCTAGTGGCTTATTTGTCAGCCACACGAATCCTAATTTTTGTTGTTTACTGTTAGTATCTTCATTCTCTACTTTTTTCAAAAGGCTGGGAGCTAAAAGAGTTTTTAAAGACTTATTTTTTCTATAGATTATTTGTGGAGCCTGGGGGAGTGTTTCCACCAGGATTCGATCCTGTTTCAGAATTTTGAAATTTCTATTTATTATGCTACGGATCTGACCCGCACAACTATTGAATTTACATATAAAAGCAAAACTCTTATCCTTATTAGCAACATGTTCATCTTTCTTGGAGTGATATTGTAAAAGGCTATCTCTATCTAACTCAGAAACCTCCATAAGGGCTTTTTGTAAAACATTTTCCGGGTACCCACATTCCCTGAAAGAAGTAAGAAGGGTGTCTGCCTGTTCCGTGAAAGTGATAAAGCTGGAGCAGTTTCTCCTGAGACGAATAAGTTGTCCCATGGGGATATTTTGCTTCCAGGGTTTAAAGTGTGAACTAGTGAAGTGTAAATAAGAGTTAGTATTAGTCTCTTTGCTAAATGTAGACTTGACTATTTTATTATTAACAATCTCTAGATTAACATCCAGAAAATTAATTTTGGTGGTGTGAAAGGTTGAAGTGAAAGTCAGGTTAAATTTATTGCAGGCCAGTGATTGAATAAACTGTGTATCAGAGTGCAGGTCCCCGTCCCAAATAATAAAAAGGTCATCGATGTAGCGGCCATAGAGGACCAGATTCGACACCCAGCCACTGCCCCACACATGGGTTTGTTCAAACTCCCCCATGTAGAGGTTGGCATAGCTGGGCTCGAATCTGGTCCCCATGGCCGTGCCCATTACCTGTAAATAAAAAACACAGAGAAACATGAAATAATTATGTGACAAAATAAAAGAAATCGAAGTGGTGAGAAAAGATTTTTGTTCCTCACTGAGGTCATTATCCATATCAAGTCTCCTTTTTTTTTATTTTTTTTATTGGAGAAACACGTAGCGCCAGTTCATATTTTCTTTTCCCAGCCAAACTCAGACTTTTTTTTAAAAGCAGCAATCATGTACAAGGCAAAACCGTGCCTTGTAAATGATTGCCGCTTTAAAGAAACGTCCGAGTTCGGCCAAGAACCCGTACCTTCAGCCATCTCAGATTTCATTACATCCGTCCCTAAAAGTCACTACATCACAAAAGTGGCCAGAGAGAGAAACCTAAGAGAAAAATGTCAAGTGCACTGGTTGAGCTACATAAAATCATGTTACTTCTGCTTCACATTCAGTTGGGCCTAATGAAGAATTTTGTGAAAGCTCTGGATAAAGACGACCAAGCTCTCAGTTATCTGAAGGAAAAATTTGCGAAATGAAGCAAGCAAAGCTAAAAGAAGGCATATTCGTTGGCCCCCAAATAAGGAATCTGCTTACATATTAAATATTTAATGCTAAATTGATGGAAATTGAGTCTGCTGCTTGGTCCTCCTTCAAGGCTGCTCTTGGTGGATTCTTATGGAACAAAGAGGCAAACTAAGGGCCTAATTCAGACCTGATCGCTAGCAAGCGATTTTTGCATTGCTGCGATCACACAGTCGCCGCCTACAGGGGGAGTATATTTTAGCTGTGCAAGTGTGCGAACGCATGTGTAGCAGAGCTGTACAAACAGATTTTGGGGGTCATTCCGAGTTGCTCGCTAGCTAGTTTTAGCAGCCGTGCAAACGCTATGCCGCCGCCCACTGGGAGTATATTTTAGCTTAGCAGAAGTGTGAACGGTTGTATCGCAGAGCGCCTGCAAAAAATGTTTGTGTAATTTCAGAGTAGCTCGAAACCTACTCAGCGCTTGCGATCACTTCAGACTATTCATTTCCGGATTTGACGTCACAAACCCACCCAGCCATGCCTGCGTTTTTCCTGGCATGCCTGCATTTTTCCGCACACTCCCTGAAAACGGTCAGTTGCCACCCAGAAACGCCCACTTCATGTCAATCACTTTGCGGCAAGCAGTGCAACTGAAATGCATCGCTAGACCCTGTGCAAAACCACATCATTCGTTGTGCCCGTACGTCATGCATGCGCATTGCGCCGCATGCGCAGAACTGCCGTTTTTTAGCTTGACCGCTGCGCTGCAAACAAATTCAGCTAGTGATCAACTCGGAATGACCCCCTTTGTGCAGTCTATGCGCAGCCCAGGACTTACTCAGCCACTGCGATCACATCAGCCTGCACGGGACCGGAATTGACGCCAGGAACCCTCCTGGCAAACGCATGGACACGCCGGAGTTTTTCCAGACACTCCCAGAAAACGGTCAGTTAACACCCACAAACACCTTCTTCCTGTCAATCTCCTTGCGATCGCCCATGCGAACGGATCCATTGCACAAACCCACCGCTGAGCGGCGATCCGCTTTATACCCGTGCAACGCGACTGCGCATTGCAGTGCATATGCATGGGCAGTTTGGACTTAAATCGCCCGCTGTGTGAAAACGCACAGCAGCGATCAGGTCTGAATTACCTCCTAAGTCCACTGTGTATGAACTATTGGACAACTACAAGAATATGGGCTGCAGAATGTTGCATAAATATCACTTTTCACATTACCATCTAGACTTTTTCCCTTACAACCTGGGTAGTGTAAATGATAAACAGGGACAGTGTTTTCACCAAGACATTTTTAATCTATTTAACATAATAGTTGACCAAAAAAAAATGTACAGCAAGAATGAATAATCACAAATAAAAAATTGTCACAAAAAACGTGTGTACAGTGTTATCATACAACTATTATATTTTTCTGAATTATAGAACATATTAAATTAAATGCAGAAGTGTAACTGTGGGGAGGAAAGAAAAAATAAATTGGGGAAAATGCTACATAAAATAAAACTATAAAACCTATAGAAGACCAGCTTCATTCTGATCCAGACAACCGTTTGTGAAGAATAAAGTACCAAGGGCAGGGGCGGAACTCCCGGAGGCAGCGGAGTCAGTTGCCACCGGGCTCCAGTGCTGAAAGGGGCACCTAGATCCAGCCTTAACTAGGGTAGTGCGGATGGTGGTCAGACCACATTTGCCCTGTGGGCACACCATCCGCAGGCACCCGCCGATGCATGCGGTACCACGGTAATGCCAGTCTACTGTCCTCCCTCCCACCTCCCCCCCCCCTCCAGGAGTCTGTCCCACTACCTCCCGTCCTTCCCCCTACCCTCTCCCACTCTCTTCCTTATCCGTCTCTACAGAGCTGTGCTGGGCTGAAGTGTTTATAAGGAGTCTGCTGCCAGAGAGCATATGCCGCAGTCTTTGCCTGTGCACGGGAGGAATAGTGGGTGATCACACTGATCGTGCTTCTCCCACTCTCCCTAGATTTAATCCTTTCTTAGTGGTTTTCATGGCGGCACCCTTTTCATCAATATATTGTTATATTACATAAAGGGGCGTGGCCTCACGGGCCGCAATTAGGCCACACCCCCAAAAGTGCCCGTGCTAGCTCTAGCACACTCTGACAAGTCTTCTCCTGGACCTCTTCTCCCATCCCCCTCCCACTATTCCGATGCTGTCTGCAGCAATATTGACGCTGGCATCATAATGGTGATCATCCCAACAGAGGTGAGGTAAGTATTATACCTTGCCCCCCTATCACTTGCCCTCTGGTACCGCAACCTAACCCTATCCCTCCCCCTTAGTGCTTAAACCTACACCCCACCCCCCCAGTAGTGCCTAACACCCCCTCCACGCAGCCTAACCTCCCAGGTAGGACCTAAACTTAACTTATCCCCCCTACACAGCCTTACCCTAACTACCACCACTAGTGCCCCTGCTGCCCAGCTTTTTGATCATCAACAAGCATCAACCTGGCATATTGTGCAGTGTAAAAGCACCCAGTTGAAATCCCCTACCTGGGGGATTAGGCGGCTTATTTTAGAATAAAAGCAGTGTTAGTTAAACTGATTATTCTACATTACGGTCTTGAAAAAAAAAATTCTGTACAAATCTAAGGTTACTCTTCTCTGCTGTCTTTAACTCCTTAACTAAATTTAAAGACTGTTGCCTAATAAGCGGCTCTACTGTGGTGCAACATGTATAAGGGACTAACGGACGCTACTGTGCGGTGCAATGTGAGTAACGGACACTACTGTGATGTGTAATGTGACTAACGGACGCTACTGTGCGGTGCAATGTGAGTAACGAACACTACTGTGCGGTGTAATGTGACTGCCGGTACTACTGTGAGGTGTACTGTGACTAACGGACACTACTGTGAGGTGTAATGTGACTGACGGACACTACTATGAGGTGTAATGTGAGTAACGGACACTACTGTGCGGTGTAATGTGACTGACGGACACTACTGTGAGGTGTAATGTGACTAACGGACACTACTGTGAGGTGTAATGTGAATAACGGAAACTACTGTGAGGTGTAATGTGACTAACGGACACTACTGTGCGGTGTAATGCGAATAGTGGACGCTACTGTACAGCGTAATACGAATAATGGCTGCTACTGTATGGTGTAATGTGAATAATGGCTGCTACTGTATGGTGTAATGCGAGTAACGGATGCTACCGTGCGGTGTAATGCGAGTAACGGATGCTACCGTGCGGTGTAATGCGAGTAACGGATGCTACCGTGCTGTGTAATGTGAGTAACGGATGCTACCGTGCGGTGTAATGTGAGTAACGGATGCTACCGTGCGGTGTAATGTGAGTAACGGATGCTACCGTGCGGTGTAATGTGAGTAACGGATGCTACCGTGCGGTGTAATGTGAGTAACGGATGCTACCGTGCGGTGTAATGTGAGTAACGGATGCTACCGTGCGGTGTAATGTGAGTAACGGATGCTACCGTGCGGTGTAATGTGAGTAACGGATGCTACCGTGCGGTGTAATGTGAGTAACGGATGCTACTGTGCGGTGTAATGCGAATAGTGGACGCTACTGTACAGCGTAATGCGAATAATGGCTGCTACTGTATGGTGTAATGCGAATAATGGATGCTACTGTGCGGTGTAATGTGAGTAACGGATGCTACTGTACGGTGTAATGTGAGTAATGGATGCTACTGTACGGTGTAATGTGAGTAACGGATGCTACCGTGCTGTGTAATTAAAATAATGGACACAGATTTAGTCAGTTTCATTACAGCTAATTTGGATTGTTGAGAGTTTCTGAAGTTTAGTTTCTGCAGTTTTGAAGCATTTCTGTAGTTTTATTTGTATTTTATAAATGAATACATTGAGAATATTTCAATACTATAGAGAGAAATTAAAATGTTCACTTACTGTATATTACTTTTTTCAAATAAAGCCATTACCGCTTTTGTTATTTGTGGACATCTAATAAATGTGACGCGATCGAGAAAATCTGATATTTCCACTGAATTCAGCATCTCTAAATTAGGCAAACACACACACATACATGCCAGATGAAGAGAATGGTTTAAAATTTGTTGAATAGTGTTATTTGCAAAAGCACAGACATGCATTGCTGTTTTATGATGCCATTTGTCTAGATTTGTGGCCAAATTTGATGGGCTACAGAGGAGTAAAACTTTCAACCTCCAGGTAAGAGGAGTTGGACTGGTTCACCTGCAGAAGTGCGGGCTAAACACATCCTCGTTTTGCAGGACAGGAATACTTAAAATGTGATACAGACGGATTGAGAAGGCACATTAGTGGGAGACCGTGATTATTAGGGCTACATATTTCTGTTCTCTGGAGGTGGTGGAGCCCAGCTCCTGTCCTATTATTGTTATTTATTCCTACTACATTTTATTTGTAAGGAGCTACAAGTGTTTTGCAGCACCGTACAAAGGACAATACAGGGAGACAACTTAGCATTACAGTAAATAAATAACAAAAATAGAGTACAAGTAACAAAGAGCACTGCAATTCTCAAAACATAACACAGCTAAGATGTAAGTAGCAAGGGAGTAATCATCGTACTACTTGGGGCTGGCAGCCATAGATAGAGATGAGCCTTTACCAGCAGGAGAAAAAGCGGGAAAAGATGGTCGCTGAGTAGGAGACCTACGAGTGAAATGTGACGAGAAGAGGGCTTTGACAACAAGAGGAAAGAGGGCCCTGCTCTGAAAAGCTAACAATCTAGTGGAAAGGGGCGAGAGACAGATAACATGAGGTGCAAGCAAGCGGAAGGTAGCCTGATGGCAGTATGTAACCAAAGCAGAGATGTTCAAGGCATGAGGCAGGGAGATGGAGGAGCAGCCTCAGGACTAGGTTATGCATCGCAAGGGTACGCTTTGATGAATAGGAGGGTTTTAAGTGCCCGTTTGAAGCTTTGCAAGGTCGGGGAGAGTCTAATGGAGCGGGGGAGCGCGTTCCACTAAAGGGGAACAGCATGGGGAAAATCTTGAACTCAAGCATGGGAAGCAATGACCAGGGCAGAGGAGAGGCGACGGTCATTGGCCAACCGTAGGGGGCGGGAGGGAGTATAAAGGGAGGGGAGGTTGGAGATGTAGGGAGCAGTGGAATTAGAGATGACCTTGTATGTGAGGGTGAGGAGTTTGAAGAGGAGCCAGAGCAGATTTTGTCGAAGGGAAGTGGCAGATGTGGCGCGGCAGGAGAGGACGATATGCACGCATTATATGAACCTGGCAGAATGCTGGTGCTGGGTATAGTTTCTGTGTAATTCCCTCAATGTTAGCTATATGGTCACATTTTGAGGTCAATTCAATTGGACACAAATCCCCTCACAGCGTGAGTAAGTGTGGCTATATGCTGCACTTGTGGTAACTCTGGACTAGCAGATTTTTATTCTCTGCCCTATAGGGCTGCAAATAAAAATACATGGTCTGGGACGAGACTGGGTCACATCTAATTTAATTGACCTCTTTGTCTAAAAAGAAATGTGCGATAATTTACCTGAACTATTGCTACTTGAGTACTATATTTCATAGGGGTCGATTCAATTCTCCCACAGTTGAATAGCATCGGGAATTAGTTCCCAACGCTATTCAATTCAGCTCAAGTTAAGTTGGCAAATGCCTGTTCTCCCGGACTTGACAGGTTGATTTGTTAGGAGAACGGGCATTCTCCGACTTTACTCCCCGCCACGATGCTGATTCCCAACAGAATCAGCCTTGCGTCAGCAGCGCTGCAGTACTTTTGTCAGATTTCCTCTAGTATCCCCCGGGGGTGAGAGAAGAATTCCCGACAATTGAGTGTCACTTGGCGCTGTATTGAATAGTGCCGGGAGCTAATTCCCGGTGCTATTCAACTGTCAGAGAATTGAACAGACCCCATAGATGCAAAGCAAGTTTTGTGCTAAGTGACCTATCCTAACACAGGCAGCCACAGATTCCTTAGTTTAGGTCTAGAGAGAGCTACTGTAGCACAATTTGTTGAAAAAGTTAATGCTGGCTATGATAGAAAGGTGTCTGAACATGCAGTGCAACACAGCTTAGTCCGTGTGCAGCTGCGTAGTCAGTGTGCCCATGCTGACCCGTGTCAATCACAAAAAGCACCTACAATGAGCATGTGAGCATCAGAACTGCACCATGGAAGAAGGTGGCCTGGTCTAATGTTTTCTTTGAAATTATATAGATGGCTAAATGCATTTGTATAATTTACCTGGGGAGAGATGGTACCAGGATGCACTACGGGAAGAAGGCATGCCGGCGGAGGCAGTGTGACGCTCTGGGCAATGATCTGCTGGGAAAAATTGGGTCCTACCATTCATGTGGATGTTACTTAGACACATACCACCTACTAACACTGTTGCAGACCAAGTACATCCCTTAATGGCAATGATAGTCCCCGATGATTTTGGAATCTTTCAGCAGGATAATACACCCTGCAAAAAATGTTCAGTTATGGTTTTAGGAATATGACAAAAAGTTTGAGTTGTTGACTTGACCCAGACAGAGCATCCGTGGGATGTGCTGGAAAGACAAGTCAGAGACATGGGGCAACACCATGCAATTTACAGAACTTAAAGGATCTGTTGCTAACATCTTAAGCTGGGTACACACTCTGCGATATTTTAAACAATATCGCTCATTTTCACCCCTATGAGCGATATCATTTGTAATATCGCCCAGTAGGTATGCACAATCTTGTTAACGATGCACGCTCCTGCGGGTTGCGAACGAGGTCCTCTGTCATCTGTACACGCAGGTCAATTTTGACTATGTCATTGACATAGTAGTTCCACATGGTAGTTCCCCATGTGGATCCCAGCATGTTAAGTTTTTAGACATTATCTTATGCCCTGAAGAAGTCCGCGCAGGGTTCATCGATTATTGTACACTATCCTTTTGCTTTGAGTATCCTCCTTTGAGCTCACACCGTTAAGGTGAGGAGGCTATTCCACCATACCATCTAAGCAATTCGGTGTGTGTCTGATTGTGTATTTTATAAGTCATTACGTAATACAAAACCATGTATTAAAAATCTTTTTAATCAAAGCTCTATTACTAATTTGTTGTATCTTTTGTCCGGTGAATATTTTTCTCTGGTGAGTGGGTTTCTCTGTAGGCCCCAATTGGGAAGTTACTAAGAGGAACAGAATCCAAGAGAACAGTCGGTCCCGATTCGTGAATTTATTAATATTCAATCAATGTATATGTTATAGCGCACTCTGTTTTTTATTGTGTGTGTGTGTATATATATATATATATATATATATATATATACACACATATATACATACATATACATATGTGTCGAAGTCGAAAATATTACATACACACCACATGCAAACACCAAACAGAGTGGCCTCTGTGCGTGCGCGTAGTCACCATGCGTGCGCATACACACACGCTACGTACACTTGGACACGAGCCTTGCGTTTTGGTAGCACTGAAAAGTCACAAAGACATATTCAATAGTCTATTCATATAGTGCATAATTTACACATAGTATCCATACATATTGCCAGCAACTTACATACACGCAAAAGGTAGAACAGAGTTATTCAGCTTTACAGGATGTGAGGGGACAGAGCAAGGTTAGGACTTAGTGTTTGGTATCCAGATGTGCAGTATTTTGTGATATACATTCCGGTTGCTATTTGCAGTTGATCGCATGTCTCTATGTGTAGATATACGCAGAAATATGATATTAGCAAACTGTTATGATACTGTACTCAGGATATTCAGCAGGAACCCAGTGGCGAACACCTGCAAGCACACCTGGACCAAGCATCGCCCATTCATTCAAACCAACCTATGACCCCTCATGTACTGTAAATGACCTGCCCCTTGACCTATGAAGAGCTTATATTTCCCATTGTATTGTATTTGGACACACTGTATAAAAGAGAGGTCTCCTGACCCAGGCTTCAGTCCCTATTCTCTGAAGGTCATCTTGCTAATACCCCTTTTCCACTAGCTCAAAAAACACGGGTAAATGCACGGGGGCGCGCATTTACCCGTGTTTTTGGCAAGTGGAAAAGGGTAAACCCGGATCAAGTGACCCGTGAATCCTACCCGGCTATTTACCTGGGTAGGACACGGGAATGATCCGGGTAGGGTGTAGTGTAAACGGGAGCCGTGTCGATGCGACACGGCTCCCGTTTACACTGTATGGATGGGCGGCGCTGGGAGATCATGTGATCTCCCTGCGCCGCCCCTGCCGTGTAGCTAGAAGCGTCACCAACCCGGCATATGCCGGGTTGTGACTGCTAATGGGAAAGGGACCGAGCACGGGTCGCAGCAGGGGGCAGCTCCCGTGTCAGGCTCCCGGCTGCGACCCGTGCTCGTAGGTGTAAAAGGGGTATAAGACTGACTGAGCCCTGGTTCCGGGAGCGCTCGCGAACAAACGTATGTACTGTTGGTTGTAGCTCTTCTCTGTAATATTGTTGTATCTTTTATCTGTATCTTTTGAGTAAATACTGTTGATGCGTTGGACCACAACATTACATTTAACTACTGGTGTCGCATTCCATTCTTGTTTGGGATAAGGGGTATACAGCCACACGTGTCGTTACATTGTGCGTATAACGTGTCGGCGTGTATACGCAACTTATATACATACTTATGACCCATAAAATAATCTTGGCTGTTTATAAAATACTTAGGAGGATATAAAGTATGGCACCAAATGGCTCTACATGGCTAATTATTATCTGGCGTGTTTAGACAATTATAACAATGACCTCCATTGTACAAGATAACCAATCGGAATTATGTAACTGTACATCCATGTTGTTATACACTGCCACATTAAAGAGTCATGGTAAAAGTCAGTTAGGGTCTAATTTCAAATCTGTTTTCTTATGACTTAGCATAAAAGTAGAAAGCAACTAATTGCAGGGACAAATGCAGGATTTCCAAATCATACTTGCCTACTTTTGAAAAGAAGTTTCAGGGAGATCATAGCTTGCCTTATAATGTGCTGCGCACAGCGTGGCACCCCATTGAGGTGGCGTGTCACATTTTGCCAAAGAGGTGTGTCTATCTCCACCGATGTGCATATCTATTGTCTTTCATGGGTGTGTCCTGCAGTGGCAGGTGAAAACGAAAGTACAAAGCGCTGTACTGGCTACACACCAACATCACACCTACATTTCAGATCAGGGCTTCACACAAACATCACATACACATTACACATCATGCCAAATAGCGCATACTGACATCACATAGTACACTGACTGGTAGAAGCAGCTGCTACGGCACCAGTATAAAATGCCAGTGCATGGGATCCCAGCGTTCATAATACTGACGCCGGGATCCCGTTGTCTGCAATGCCGTCAGGGCTGAGTAAATGGTATTTTCCCTCTCCACTATCCCCTAACCACCCCCTGGAGGTGCCTAAACCTAACCCCCCCCCCCCCATCCATCCATGCTGCCTAACCCTAACCCGTCAGCTGTTCGTACGGTCCGGATGCTTTCATCTTCTGTCTCCTGCCTCTTTCGAAGTACTGGCGTCAGGATTCCGGTGTGCAGTATGAATAAATTATTAATGTAATAAACTGCAAGAAGCACAATTATAAAAAATACCAATTTAAGAAAAAAAAATCCTAAAGCACGCAAGAATAAAAAGAAAACAAAGTAACTTTACAATCAATTAGCATCCAGGCCTAATTCAGAATTGTACGCAAACCTGTTTTTTTGCAGTTGAGAGTCACAAACGGGATTTATTTGCAAAGTGATTGACAGGCACCATTTGGGAAAGGTAACGGGGAGTATTGGCAAAAATGCAGGCTTGTCACAACCATTTTCAGGGTGTATAGCTTTATAGTAGTGATGAACGGGTTCGGTTTCTCCCCGAACTTCACCTTTTTCACACGGGTCCGAGGCAGGTTCGAACCTTCCCGTCTTGCTCGGCTAACCAGAGCGCGCCCGAACGTCATCATCCCGCTGTCGGATTCTCGCGAGATTCGGATTCTATATAAGCAGCCGCGCGTCGCCGCCATTTTCACTCGTGCATTGGAGATGATAGGGAGAGGACGTGGCTGGCGTCCTCTCCATTTATTGTAGAAGTTGATTGGTTTACTTTATTTCTTATTTGTGGGGAGGATTGGGGAGCAGCTGTTAGGAGGAGTACAGTGCAGAGTTTTGCTGATAAGTGACCACCAGTTTTTATCCGTTCTCTGCCTGAAAAAAACGCTCCATACCATATCTGTGCTCAGTGTGCTGCATGATATATCTGTGCTAAGTGCTCACACTGCTTAATTGTGGGGACTGGGGAGCAGCTATAGCAGGAGTACAGTGCAGAGTTTTGCTGACAGTGACCACCAGTATACGTTGTCTGCCTGAAAAACACTCCATATCTGTGCTCACAGTGTGCTGCTTTATTGTGGGGACTGGGGACCACCAGTATAATTAATATTATATAGGAGTAGTACAGTGCAGAGTGCACTGCTGTACCTACCTCTGTGTCGTCACTCGTCATCCATTAAATATACTATCCATCTACATTATATACCTGTGGTGCATTTTAGACAGTTTTGCAGTTTGCTGACAGTGTCCACCAGTATACTATATATAGCAGTACGGTAGGCCACTGCTGTGTACCTACCTCTGTGTCGTCACTCGTCATCCATTAAGTATACTATCCATCTACATTCTATACCTGTGGTCAGGGCCGGTGCAAGGTTTCTTGGCACCCTAGGCAAAACTTCAGCCTCCACCGCCCCCCCCCCCAAAAAAAAATAATAATAAACAAATAAATAAACAAACACCCCGCCATTGGCTACCACAGGAATATATAATAACAAACGCATTCGCCCCTTTCAGGAAAAAAAGAAAAAAACACTTTGGGCTCCACAGCGTAAAAAAAAAAACACACATTGAGGCAGACGCACACTCACAATGACACTCATACTGAGGCAGAGGCACACATACACACTCATACTGAGGCAGAGGCACACACACACACACACACACACACACACACACTCATACTGAGGCAGAGGCACACACACACTCATACTGAGGCAGAGGCACACACACACTCATACTGAGGCACACACATACACACACTGACACTCATACTGAGACACACACACTGATACTGAGACACACACACACACACACACACACACACACACACACACACTGACATTCATACTGAGGCAGAGGCACACACACTCGTAATGAAACACACACACTGATACGGAGACTCACACACTGACACTCATACTGAGGCAGAGGCCCACACACTCGTACTGAAACACACACACTGATACGGAGACACACACACTGACACTCATACTGAGGCAGAGCCACACACACTCGTACTGAAACACACACACTGATACGGAGACACACACACACTGACACTCATACTGAGGCAGAGGCACACACTGAAACACACACACACACTCATACTGAGACACACACACCCTGACACTCATACTGGGACAGAGGCACACACACTCATATTGGAGGCACACACCTGGCACTACCACAGTAGTTACCTCCAGCTCTGATCACAGGAGCCAGTCTCCCAAAGAGCAGGCAGGCCAGGCAGAGCCACAGACAGACCGCGGGGAGTACTAGCAAAGTCGGGGGGCGTGGCCTAATCACAGCTTATGTGGCCACGCCCCCTTAAACACAAAAGCATCAAAAAAATCCAAAGCAGCAGTCTATGGAGCCGGCAGAGAGGGGACACGGGAACGGCCGTGGGAGAAACCACCTCTCTGCTGCCACTGCACAGCTTCTACAGAGAGGTGGTGACTTAAAGAAAAACGGTGGTGGATTCCGGGACAATGAGTAGGGTAAAGTGGCCTGGAATGGCCAAAAAGCATCAGTTGCTGTCACTTGGTTTAGTAGCGTTGCAGGACTACCCGCAGCGCTGCTACTAGTGTGTCCAATGTCCATGCCGCCGGGTGCCCTGCTGCTGCTGCTGCAGGCCTGCTATTTCATGGGGGATACAGGGAGGGGGTCTAACCAGGGCTCCTGACAGCCTCAGTGTGCCGCCCCCTCAGTTCCCTGCGCTCATAGGCAGCTGCCTAAAGCTGCCTAGTGGAAGCGCCGGCCCTGCCTGTGGTGCATTTTAGACAGTTTTGCAGTTTGCTGACAGTGTCCACCAGTATACTATATATAGCAGTACGGTAGGCCACTGCTGTGTACCTACCTCTGTGTCGTCACTCGTCATCCATTAAGTATACTATCCATCTACATTCTATACCTGTGGTGCATTTTAGACAGTTTTGCAGTTTGCTGACAGTGTCCACCAGTATACTATATATAGCAGTACGGTAGGCCACTGCTGTGTACCTACCTCTGTGTCGTCACTCGTCATCCATTAAGTATACTATCCATCTACATTCTATACCTGTGGTGCATTTTAGACAGTTTTGCAGTTTGCTGACAGTGTCCACCAGTATACTATATATAGCAGTACGGTAGGCCACTGCTGTGTACCTACCTCTGTGTCGTCACTCGTCATCCATTAAGTATACTATCCATCTACATTCTATACCTGTGGTGCATTTTAGTTTTGCGCAGTAAATATAGTAGTAGGCCATTGCTATTGATACTGGCATATAATTCCACACATTAAAAAATGGAGAACAAAAATGTGGAGGTTAAAGGGAAAGATCAAGATCAACTTCCACCTCGTGCTGAAGCTGCTGCCACTAGTCATGACCGAGACGATGAAATGCCATCAACGTCGTCTGCCAAGGCCGATGCCCAATGTCATAGTAGAGAGCATGTAAAATCCAAAACACAAAAGTTCAGTAAAATGACCCAAAAATCAAAATTAAAAGCGTCTGAGGAGAAGCGTAAACTTGCCAATATGCCATTTACGACACGGAGTGGCAAGGAACGGCTGAGGCCCTGGCCTATGTTCATGGCTAGTGGTTCAGCTTTAAATGAGGATGGAAGCACTCATGCTCTCGCTAGAAAAAAAGAAAAGACTTTAGCTGGCAAAAGCACAGCAAAGAACTGTGCGTTCTTCAAAATCAAATCCCCAAGGAGAGTCCAATTGTGTCGGTTGCAATGCCTGACCTTCCCAACACTGGACAGGAAGAGCTTGCGCCTTCCACCATTTGCACGCCCCCTGCAAGTGCTGGAAGGAGCACCCGCAGTCCAGTTCCTGATAGTCAAATTGAAGATGTCACTGTTGAAGTACACCAGGATGAGGATATGGGTGTTGCTGGCGCTGGGGAGGAAATTGACAAGGAGGATTCTGATGGTGAGGTGGTTTGTTTAAGTCAGGCACCCGGGGAGACACCTGTTGTCCGTGGGAGGAATATGGCCCTTGACATGCCTGGTCAAAATACAAAAAAAATCAGCTCTTCGTGTGGAGTTATTTCAACACAAATGCGGACAACAGGTGTCAAGCCGTGTGTTGCCTTTGTGAAGCTGTAATAAGTAGGGGTAAGGACGTTAACCACCTAGGAACATCCTCCCTTATACGTCACCTGCAGCGCATTCATCATAAGTCAGTGACAAGTTCAAAAACTTTGGGTGACAGCGGAAGCAGTCCACTGACCACTAAATCCCTTCCTCTTGTAACCAAGCTCCTGCAAACCACACCACCAACTCCCTCAGTGTCAATTTCCTCCTTACCCAGGAAAGCCAATAGTCCTGCAGGCCATGTCACTGGCAAGTCTGACGAGTCCTCTCCTGCCTGGGATTCCTCCGATGCATCCTTGAGTGTAACGCCTACTGCTGCTGGCGCTGCTGTTGTTGCTGCTGGGAGTCGATCGTCATCCCAGAGGGGAAGTCGGAAGACCACTTGTACTACTTCCAGTAAGCAATTGACTGTCCAACAGTCCTTTGCGAGGAAGATGAAATATCACAGCAGTCATCCTGCTGCAAAGCGGATAACTGAGGCCTTGGCAGCCTGGGCGGTGAGAAACGTGGTTCCGGTATCCATCGTTAATTCAGAGCCAACTAGAGACTTGATTGAGGTACTGTGTCCCCGGTACCAAATACCATCTAGGTTCCATTTCTCTAGGCAGGCGATACCGAAAATGTACACAGACCTCAGAAAAAGACTCACCAGTGTCCTAAAAAATGCAGTTGTACCCAATGTCCACTTAACCACGGACATGTGGACAAGTGGAGCAGGGCAGACTCAGGACTATATGACTGTGACAGCCCACTGGGTAGATGTATTGCCTCCCGCAACAGTAGCGGCGGCACCAGTAGCAGCATCTCGCAAACGCCAACTCGTTCCTAGGCAGGCTACGCTTTGTATCACCGCTTTCCAGAATAGGCACACAGCTGAAAACCTCTTACGGCAACTGAGGAAGATCATCGCAGAATGGCTTACCCCAATTGGACTCTCCTGGGGATTTGTGACATCGGACAACGCCAGCAATATTGTGCGTGCATTACATCTGGGCAAATTCCATCACGTCCCATGTTTTGCACATACCTTGAATTTGGTGGTGCATAATTATTTAAAAAACGACAGGGGCGTGCAAGAGATGCTGTCGGTGGCCCGAAGAATTGCGGGCCACTTTCGGCATTCAGGCACCGGGTACAGAAGACTGGAGCACCACCAAACATTCCTGAACCTGCCCTGCCATCATCTGAAGCAAGAGGTGGTAACGAGGTGGAATTCAACCCTCTATATGCTTCAGAGGATGGAGGAGCAGCAAAAGGCCATTCAAGCCTATACATCTGGCCACGATATAGGCAAAGGAGGGGGAATGCACCTGACTCAAGCGCAGTGGAGAATGATTTCAACGTTGTGCAAGGTTCTGCAACCCTTTGAACTTGCCACACGTGAAGTCAGTTCAGACACTGCCAGCCTAAGTCAGGTCATTCCCCTCATCAGGCTTTTGCAGAAGAAGCTGGAGACATTGAAGGAGGAGCTAAAACAGAGCGATTCCGCTAGGCATGTGGGACTTGTGGATGGAGCCCTTAATTCGCTTAACCAGGATTCACGGGTGGTCAATCTGTTGAAATCAGAGCACTACATTTTGGCCACCGTGCTCGATCCTAGATTTAAAACCTACGTTGTATCTCTCTTTCCGGCAGACACAAGTCTGCAGAGGTTCAAAGACCTGCTGGTGAGAAAATTGTCAAGTCAAGCGGAACGTGACCCGTCACCATCTCCTCCTTCACATTCTCCCGCAACTGGGGGTGCGAGGAAAAGGCTAAGAATTCCGAGCCCACCCGCTGGCGGTGATGTAGGGCAGTCTGGAGCGAGTGCTGACATCTGGTCCGGACTGAAGGACCTGCCAACGATTACTGACATGTCGTCTACTGTCACTGCATATGATTCTCTCACCATTGAAAGAATGGTGGAGGATTATATGAGTGACCGCATCCAAGTAGGCACGTCAGACAGTTCGTACGTATACTGGCAGGAAAAAGAGGCAATTTGGAGGCCCTTGCACAAACTGGCTTTATTCTACCTAAGTTGCCCTCCCTCCAGTGTGTACTCCGAAAGAGTGTTTAGTGCAGCCGCTTACCTTGTCAGCAATCGGCGTACGAGGTTACTTCCAGAAAATGTGGAGAAGATGATGTTCATTAAAATGAATTATAATCAATTCCTCCGTGGAGACATTCACCAGCAGCAATTGCCTCCAGAAAGTACACGGGGACCTGAGATGGTGGATTCCAGTGGGGACGAATTAATACTCTGTGAGGAGGGGGATGTACACAGTGAATGGGGTGAGGAATCGGAGGATGATGATGAGGTGGACATCTTGCCTCTGTAGAGCCAGTTTGTGCAAGGAGAGATTGATTGCTTCTTTTTTGGTGGGGGCCCAAACCAACCAGTCATTTCAGTCACAGTCGTGTGGCAGACCCCGTCACTGAAATGATGGGTTCGTTAAAGTGTGCATGTCCTGTTTATACAACATAAGGGTGGGTGGGAGGGCCCAAGGACAATTCCATCTTGCACCTCTTTTTTCTTTCATTTTTCTTTGCATCATGTGCTGTTTGGGGACAATTTTTTGGAAGGGCCAGGATGTCTTGATTGACACTGCAGTGCCACTCCTAGATGGGCCAGGTGTTTGTGTCGGCCACTTGTGTCGCTTAGCTTAGTCACACAGCCACCTTGGTGCGCCTCTTTTTTTCTTTGCATCATGTGCTGTTTGGGGAGTATTTTTTGGAAGGGCCATCCTGTCTTGATTGACACTGCAGTGCCACTCCTAGATGGGCCAGGTGTTTGTGTCGGCCACTTGGGTCGCTTAGCTTAGTCACACAGCCACCTTGGTGCGCCTCTTTTTTTCTTTGCATCATGTGCTGTTTGGGGACTATTTTTTTGAAGGGCCATCCTGCCTGACACTGCAGTGCCACTCCTAGATGGGCCAGGTGTTTGTGTCGGCCACTTGTGTCGCTTAGCCATCCAGCAACCTCGGTGCAAATTTTAGGACTAAAAATAATATTGTGAGGTGTTCAGAATAGACTGGAAATGAGTGGAAATTATGGTTATTGAGGTTAATAATACTATGGGATCAAAATGACCCCCAAATTCTATGATTTAAGCGGTTTTTTAGGGTTTTTTGAAAAAAACACCCGAATCCAAAACACACCCGAATCCGACAAAAAAAATTTCGGTGCGGTTTTGCCAAAACGCATCCGAATCCAAAACACGGCCGCAGAACCGAACCCAAAACGCGAAAAATTTCCGGTGCACATCACTACTTTATAGACATGTATGATCAGACAAAAAAAAACAAAAGAAGTACTGTGAGAATTCATTATACAGTATAAGCACTGGGGGGAAAAAAAGACTGCTTTTCATTTCTTCTTTACACAGAAAAACCTGTACATACCACAGATTAGTCTTTTTTTTTTTTTCCCCTAAACTCCATTCCAAATGGGCACCTTGAAGTGTCTAATACATACACATGCAATCCACAAAAAAAAAAAAAAAAAAAAAAAAGTGTATGGTTGGTATATAAATTAAGTTTAAAAGCTAGTGTATTTTACTGTATATGCTGATGTTTACTGCCATGTTTTTGGCTTTTAAAATAAAGGTCACTCCCCACCTTCTTTCAGTCATTTGCAATGTGGTGATGCATGGGGCAGGAAGTACATAAACAATAGAATCCGTCAGCATAAAGGAAAACAAAACATTCAGTAAAACTTTGAAAATAAAATCTACAGTCCCTTTTATCACTTCCTTATCTGTACTGACCTCTGCTACTTAAATGAACTAGCATCTAAACCAGTGGTCCCCAAACTTAATTGGGGTGTGAGTTACTTTCAGAAAATAAAACCTCCGGAAGAGCTACCCCCTCCCCCCAATGCGCGTGTATTCCTGTGAAAGTGGGTGTGGTCTCACATAAGTGGGTGTGGTCTCACATAAGTGGGCGTGGTCTCACAACAGTAATGCCCCCCCAGCAGTGCCAGATACACCGGTAACGTCTCCCAGCAGTGCCAGATACACAGGTAATGCCCCCCAGCAGTGCCAGATACACAGGTAATGCCCCCCAGCAGTGCCAGATACACAGGTAATGCCCCTCAGCATTGCCAGATACACAGGTAATGCCCCTCAGCAGTGCCAGATACACAGGTAATGCCCCCAGCAGTGCCAGATACACCAGTAATCAGTGGCGGATCTTGCCACGGGCAAGCGGTACTTTTGCCCGGGGCGCCGCCTTCCGGAGGGCGCCGTCGCCATCCGGAGGGCGCCGCACCAGGGCAAGATCCGCCACTGTGCCCCCCGCAGTGCCCCCCCCCCCACTTTGAAGGGAACCAGACGCGTAGAGTCTAGTTTCCCTTCATTGAGAGGACCTTAGTTGTGCGGTGCGCGATGACGTCATCGCGCACCGCACAGCAAAGGTCCTCTCCATGAAGGGAAACTAGACGCTACGGTCTAGTGTCCCTTCATGGAGAGGACCTTTGCTGTGCGGTGCGCGATGACGTCATCGCGCACCGCACAGCAAAGGTCCTCTCCATGAAGGGAAACTAGACGCTACGGTCTAGTTTCCCTTTATGTAGAGGACCTTTGCTGTGCGGTGCGCGATGACGTCATCGCGCACCGCACAGCATAGTGGCACAGACACTAGGGGTCATAATTGACCTCTAGTGTCTATGCTGTTCTATGGGAGAGACGTAATAACGTTTCTCCCATAGATCGAGGAGAGGAGAAGAGCGGCGCCGCCGGCGGAGGAGGTCTGCAGCGGTCTGGATCAGGAACTGGGATGGTAAGTATACTTTTTTTTATTTTATTTTTTCTTTCAGCGTCGCTACAGGGGGCATAAATGGAGGCGTAACTGACCACGCCCCCATTTGAAGCCACGCCCCTATACTTTGCCCGGGGCGCCACAAGGCCAAGAACCGGCCCTGCCAGTAATGCCCCCAGCAGTGCCAGATACACTGGTAATGCCCCCCAGTAGTGCCAGATACACAGGTAACGCCCCTCAGCAGTGCCAGATAAACAAATAATGTGCCAGATACATAATACCCCCCAGCAGTGCCAGATACCCAAATAATGCCCCCCAGTAGTGCCAGATACCCAAAAATGCCCCCCAGTAGTGCCAGATACCCAAATAATGCCCCTCAGCAGTGCCAGATACCCAAGTAATGCCCCCCAGCAGTGCCAGATACACCGGTAATGCCCCCCAGCAGTGCCAGATACACCGGTAATGCCCCCCAGCAGTGCCAGATACACCGGTAATGCCCCCCAGCAGTGCCAGATACACCGGTAATGCTCCCCAGCAGTGCCAGATACCCAATAATGCCCCCCAGCAGTGCCAGATACACCGGTAATACCCCCCAGCAGTGCCAGATACCCAATAATGCCCCCCAGCAGTACCAGATACCCAAATAATGCCCCCCCAGCAGTGCCAGATACCCAATAATGCCCCCTAGCAGTGCCAGATACCCAAATAAAGCCCCTCAGCAGTGCTAGATACACAAATAATGTGCCAGATACATAATGCCCCCCAGCAGTGCCAGATACGTAACTAGTGCCCCCCAGTAGTGCCAGATACCCAAATAATGCCCCTCAGCAGTGCCAGATACACAAATAATGCCCCTCAGCAGTGCCAGATACACAAATAATGTGCCAGATACATAATGCCCCCAAGCAGTGCCAGATACCCAAATAATGCCACCCTGCAGTGCCAGATACACAGGTAATGCCCCCCAGCAGTGCCAGACACACAGGTAATGCCCCCCAGCAGTGCCAGACACACAGGTAATACCCCCCAGCAGTGCCAGATACGTAACTAATGCCCCCCAGTAGTGCCAGATACCCAAATAATGCCCCCCAGCAGTGCTAGATACACAATGCCCCCCAGCAGTGCCAGATACACAGGTAATGCCCCCCCAGCAGTGCCAGATACACAGGTAATGCCCCCCCAGCAGTGCCAGATACACAGGTAATGCCCCCCAGCAGTGCCAGATACACAAGTAATGCCCCCCAGCAGTGCCAGATACACAAGTAATGCCTCCCAGCAGTGCCAGATACACAGGTAATGCTCCTTAGCAGTGCCAGATACACAAGTAATGCCCCCCAGTAGTGCCAGATACCCAAATAATGCCCCTCAGCAGTGCCAGATACCCAAATAATGCCCCTCAGCAGTGCCAGATACCCAAATATTGCCCCTCAGCAGTGCTAGATACACAAATATTGTGCCAGATACATAATGCCCCCCAGCAGTGCCAGATACCCAAATAATGCCCCCCAGCAGTGCCAGATACACAGGTAATGCCCCCCAGCAGTGCCAGACACACATGTAATGGCCCTCAGCAGTGCCAGACACACAGGTAATACCCCCCAGCAGTGCCAGATACGTAACTAATGCCCCCCAGTAGTGCCAGATACCCAAATAATGCCCCCCAGCAGTGCTAGATACACAATGCCCCCCAGCAGTGCCAGATACACAGGTAATGCCCCCCCAGCAGTGCCAGATACACAGGTAATGCCCCCCAGCAGTGCCAGATACACAGGTAATGCCCCCCAGCAGTGCCAGATACACAGGTAATGCCCCCCAGCAGTGCCAGATACACAAGTAATGCCCCCCAGCAGTGCCAGATACCCAAATAATGCCCCCAGCAGTGCCAGATACACAATGCCCCCCAGCAGTGCCAGATACACAGGTAATGCCCCCCCAGCAGTGCCAGATACACAATGCCCCCCAGCAGTGCCAGATACACAGGTAATGCCCCCCCAGCAGTGCCAGATACACAGGTAATGCCCCCCAGCAGTGCCAGATACACAGGTAATGCCCCCAAGCAGTGCCAGATACACAAGTAATGCCTCCCAGCAGTGCCAGACACACAGGTAATGGCCCTCAGCAGTGCCAGATACACAAATAATGTGCCAGATACATAATGCCCCCCAGCAGTGCCAGATACACAGGTAATGCCCCCCAGCAGTGCCAGATACACAGGTAATGCCCCTCAGCAGTGCCAGATACACAAGTAATGCCCCCCAGCAGTGCCAGATACACAAGTAATGCCCCCCAGCAGTGCCAGATACACAAGTAATGCCCCCCAGCAGTGCCAGATACACAAGTAATGCCTCCCAGCAGTGCCAGATACACAGGTAATGCTCCTTAGCAGTGCCAGATACACAAGTAATGCCCCCCAGTAGTGCCAGATACCCAAATAATGCCCCTCAGCAGTGCCAGATACCCAAATAATGCCCCTCAGCAGTGCCAGATACCCAAATATTGCCCCTCAGCAGTGCTAGATACACAAATATTGTGCCAGATACATAATGCCCCCCAGCAGTGCCAGATACCCAAATAATGCCCCCCAGCAGTGCCAGATACACAGGTAATGCCCCCCAGCAGTGCCAGACACACATGTAATGGCCCTCAGCAGTGCCAGATACACAAATAATGTGCCAGATACATAATGCCCCCCAGCAGTGCCAGATACCCAAATAATGCCACCCTGCAGTGCCAGATACACAGGTAATGCCCCCCAGCAGTGCCAGACACACAGTTAATGCCCCCCAGCAGTGCCAGACACACAGGTGATACCCCCCAGCAGTGCCAGATACGTAACTAATGCCCCCCAGCAGTGCCAGATACCCAAATAATGCCCCCAGCAGTGCCAGATACACAATGCCCCCCAGCAGTGCCAGATACCCAAATAATGCCACCCTGCAGTGCCAGATACACAGGTAATGCCCCCCAGCAGTGCCAGACACACAGTTAATGCCCCCCAGCAGTGCCAGACACACAGGTGATACCCCCCAGCAGTGCCAGATACGTAACTAATGCCCCCCAGCAGTGCCAGATACCCAAATAATGCCCCCAGCAGTGCCAGATACACAATGCCCCCCAGCAGTGCCAGATACACAGGTAATGCCCCCCCAGCAGTGCCAGATACACAATGCCCCCCAGCAGTGCCAGATACACAGGTAATGCCCCCCCAGCAGTGCCAGATACACAGGTAATGCCCCCCAGCAGTGCCAGATACACAGGTAATGCCCCCCAGCAGTGCCAGATACACAAGTAATGCCTCCCAGCAGTGCCAGACACACAGGTAATGGCCCTCAGCAGTGCCAGATACACAAATAATGTGCCAGATACATAATGCCCCCCAGCAGTGCCAGATACGTAACTAATGCCCCCCAGTAGTGCCAGATACCCAAATAATGCCCCTCAGCAGTGCCAGATACACAAAATGCCCCTCAGCAGTGCCAGATACACAATGCCCCCCAGCAGTGCCAGATACCCAAATAATGCCCCCCAGCAGTGCCAGATACACAGGTAATGCCCCCCAGCAGTGCCAGACACACAGGCAATGCCCCCAGCAGTGCCAGATACACAAATAATGTGCCAGATACATAATGCCCCCCAGCAGTGCCAGATACACAGGTAATGCCCCCCAGCAGTGCCAGATACACAGGTAATGCCCCTCAGCAGTGCCAGATACACAAGTAATGCCTCCCAGCAGTGCCAGATACACAGGTAATGCTCCTGAGCAGTGCCAGACACACAGGCAATGCCCCCAGCAGTGCCAGATACACAAATAATGTGCCAGATACATAATGCCCCCCAGCAGTGCCAGATACACAGGTAATGCCCCCCAGCAGTGCCAGATACACAGGTAATGCCCCCCAGCAGTGCCAGATACACAGGTAATGCCCCTCAGCAGTGCCAGATACAACAGTAATGACTCCCAGCAGTGCCAGATACACAAGTAATGCTCCTGAGCAGTGCCAGATACACAAGTAATGCTCCTTAGCAGTGCCAGATACACAAGTAATGCCCCCCAGTAGTGCCAGATACCCAAATAATGCCCCCAGCAGTGCCAGATACCCAAATAATGTGCCCGATACATAATGCCCCCAGCAGTGCCAGATACTCAAATAATGCCCCCCAGTAGTGCCAGATACCCAAATAATGCCCCTCAGCAGTGCCAGATACACAAATAATGTGCCAGATACATAATGCCCCCCAGCAGTGCCAGATACCCAAATAATGGCCCCCAGCAGTGCAAAAACAAACTGTACAGTCACATTATGCTCCATCAGTAAACACCTGCATTGTGCTTATTGTTGCAGCCATTGCCACACTATTTTAGACTCTAAATAGGTGTGGTGATGGCGGCAAAAATCAGCACAATGCATGTGTATACTGATGGAGCATACGGAAGCATAATGAGGTTGTGGCACCACCACATTATGCTCCATCATAATACACCAGCATTGTGCTGGCATCAGCTGTCACCACACACAGAAGCCTTGAATAATATTACTGCTGGCACTAACCCTTACTAAATGCAGTCCCCGTCACACTCCATTCGGCTGCTCAGAGGCACAGATGGAGGAGGTATTGGTGGAGCCGTCCGCTCTCCCGCGTACAGCCACTCCCGGCCGCGCACAGCCCCTCCCGGACGCACACAGCCGCGTACAGCCCCTCCTGGCCGCACATGGATGCCACCCACTCCCCGAGTTCCCGCAATGTTAATATGCCGGGTGAGATGAGCGGCTGGATTCCACCCACCGCAATCAAGCTACTCTGATTACAGCGGCGAGCTACCCGACGCTTACGAGAGATCGGTTGGCAACCGCTTATCTAGATGTAGCAGTACACATAAATTGTGTGTCTCTAACAGGTTATGGGCCGAAGTAAATTAACTGGTAAAAAAAAAAAAAAACACATGAATTTACCACGAATCACGAAAAGTGCCTGTTCAATTCTCTATGAAAAACAAATTTGCTGTAATTTTACAGCAGATTTGTATTTAACACTTCTGGGCAGGTGAAAAGTTGGGAAAAATCCTTATTTTAAGTTATAAATGTTGTGATTTGGTTCAGAACCCCTGGGACACTCCCCCGAATGACTAATTAGGCACTTTTAATTGCCCAATAATGACATGTCATTTTTGGGGTGCAAAAATAATGGAAATTGGGGTATAGGGTATTTGACAGGAATATTGGGGGTGCTTTATGAGTAGGACAAGTCTTCTTAAGCTTGCAGGTGGGAGAAATCTTTTTTTTTTAATGGTACTTTTTTTTTTTTTTAAAGTGGCATAAAATGACCCAAATATGTACGTATATCCATTTTTATGTACACCCCCCCTAAAAAAAAAACAACAACTCTCATTCAGCCATTTGACTTGATTTAAGTACCCAAAATAGTTTTACTATAACCAATAATAAAACTTTCATACTATTGTCTGATGTTAGTTTAGGGTATAGACAGATTTACCCATTTTTCACTTTTCATTGCCGGCAACAATTTAGCAGTAAACAAGTTTTCGCGAATTTGCATGAGAATAGGTGAATCGCAGGAGCATACCCACGTACAGGCTGTTTTCCTGGCAAAAAAGTTGCGAAAACAGCAATCGCGTTGAATTACAGCGATTTTGCGGCTAACTGAACTCAGCCCTAAGTAAGGATAGATTAAAATTTAGGAGAAAAAAAACAAAACCAATAAATAGCAGGAAGTGTTTCTTTGCTTAGTGCTATAGGCATTCACAAACAGCTCTAGTTATAAGTTACATTTATTTTAATATTGTAATGTTTTTAGGAATACAGGGGGCTCAGTTGGATGCAATTTACCCTAACCACTCACACAATGCATGCTTCCCCAGGGAGCCTTTTTGGCACAGCTATACATCACTAGTTGCCAGCCCACCAAAAAGACGAAGCAACATAACAGTAACGTCAGCACCAGTGGCTGTGCACACCGGAACGGAGCAACACTTGAATTGCTCCGTTGGAAAACCATCTAGTGGCCAACGGTGCGCAAAACACTTGAATTCCCTCCATAGAGGTGAGAAGCAGTGTTATCCTTTTATTATATCGGATTACAAGATATCACTAGAATTCAAGGTATCTCAAGGGCAAGGTACTTGAAGATAAAAGAAGGGAACAATATATACAGTACATACCAGATGTATAGGAAGAGAGAGGGTTATTATAAACATACTGAGTTCTAGTTTATGTTTATTATGGTATAATACAGGGATCAGCAGTGGTCTATCTTCTTTATTAATGATATTGTAGAAAGACTTCTTAATTTGCAGACAACTACACTTATATAAAGAACTTGCATGAAATGACAAATTTGGCACAAATGGCTCACCTATGAACACTACCAAAGTTAAGGTCTTTGGGGAAATTCAGATAACATGCAGAAACCTAAGAGAACCACAGTGAGTTAAGTGATCTCTCACTGTATAGTGGCTTTAGAAGAAATCTTAGCTGTACCACATTCTGTCTGAGAAATTTAGCTGCTGTGATACAAAATATACAGCATTTCATAATCAGACTCATTAGTATGTACATTACTCCCTGATAAACCATAATGTGTGTTTATAGGCTATTATAATTCATCCACAACTCTATCCCATGCGAGTTAAGACATTATGGCATCTATGGCCAGCTCTGGCAGTTAAGGACTACATGAACGCCATAGCAGTTTTCATGCCATAGCCAGGAGGCACCACACATCAGAATATGAAATGAATAGCTAACCAAGGCATCTTATATTTAAGTGTTAGTATTTTTTTCTGTCTCGGGAATTCAATTGTTTTGTGGGGGACAAACGTAATGGGTGCCCACTGGAGCTATTCAATTGTCGCCCTCCCTTGGGCCTGCATGCCATGTGTGCGTGCCCATTAGTACCGGGTCTAGTCATACAAAGCAGCTAAACAAGTCTAAAGTCCACAGAGTTTTCACACATTTTAGCTTGCACATTATGGAATGGAGCAACAATTGAATTGCTCTGTTGGATGCCATCTACAAGTAGACATAAGACTGCCTCAAAAGAACTTGTAAAACAGATTACATATGATCACATAATCAAAATAAAACTCAAGTTCATTTATAAATACCAGCCATGACATTGTATAAACTTGTAGACCATCTGTTAATAATTCAGAACTGTAAGTTATTTCATTCGAAATTAAAAGAATTTCCAGAAAATTCAAAAACACGTCACTCAGCGCATATGCCATTTTGTGACACCGTACATCTACATTTTTGCAAGTGTCCTGTTTAAATAAGAAATACATCAACATGAATATCAAGATTGTAAGATCTACAGGAAGTGCAACATTTTTTTTATCTTCTAAAGGGGGGGGGGGGGGCAGACAGATCAGGGCACTGCAAGCCAAATGTGGTCATCGCATACTCAATTTATTTTTCAGACTGAAGTAGCTACATTAAGGGATGGAGAAGGCGCTTATAAAATCGGAGTCTCGTGACTAAACTAAACTAAAGATTACTAAAATTTAAGCAATGCTCGAACACGGAGTATTTTAGAAATTAGCAATTCAGAATCATCCTTTTTACCATTCAGTCGCAAATTTATGATGCCATGGTCACTGGACAGTGATGGAAATATGGGCCTTCACACAACAGTTTTTTGTGAGATAATACACCAAACGCTCACATACTCTGGATCACTGATTAATACAAACAGATAGATAGAGATATATATATATATATATATATATATATATATATATATAGATAGAGATAGATATATATATATATATATATATATAGATATAGATATAGATAGATAGAGATAGATATATATATATACACACACACGAAGGATGAGCTGCACAGAGCAATCACTGGTGCATGCTGCATTATAAGGGAGGGGTTGGACACAGAAAAGCACTTATTAAATGCTAGTCTGGCATTCTGCATGAAATGACCAAGCCCTCATTCCAAGCACTCAGAAACCACCTTCTACAAAGTCTGCATTTGCCACTGCATTTCTACTGAGAAGTGACCAATTTAGTAGTAAAATTAAATACAATTAAAGTAATTGACATTAGACAGAAGCTGAAATGCAAATATAGGCCACAAATTATTTTTTAGCCAAGAACCACTTAATGTGTTGTTGGTCAGTTTATAGTAGATATCCCACACGTCACTGATAAATACAACAAAGCATTAAGTTCCTACTTTTTACCTTAACACAGATGCAAGTGCAACATGTTTAATGCCAATAACAAAATTATAAACTAACTTTGTTGATGGTACAGTGCCAACAACACTGAAGGCTTTCAACTGCGTGGGGAAAATATCATCCAACAATTATGATAAAGTGAAATGTTACAATATAATATATCACCATACTTGGAAGAGTTTGTTTTAATGATGCACAGTCTACAGAAGCTACATAATTAGAAGTTTAGGAATATTATATATCCATCAACTTCAAAGTAATTATAAAAAATATTGCATACTAAAAAACAATTTTAGGCAGTTTGAAGCTATATACAGCCAACCATACTGTTATGGATTTCTGTAGAAGTAAAGAATATCCAATTCTACTGCACTTGTGCACTTGTCTAAAGCTCAGCAATATTTGCACTGTGGATAGGTTATGAAATGTTTGTTCATGTTGAACCGAGGTTGAGCAATATACGTTCAGTAGTTGGTAACAGGATCTTAAGTTGTGAATGTTTACGCAACAGTAATGCATATAGTCATAAGTCTGGTTGCGTAGAAAATTGTGTATGCCTAGATCTTTAAACACTTACACATCACCTTTGTATTTTACAGCCATGTTTGTTTGCAAATATGGACCATGTGGTTTGTGAACTTTGTCCTTTCAAAAAGGTTATAGTATAACAGTCTGAACTCACAGTACAGGAAATCACGCTTGCATTTCTGCACAAGGACCAGGGATAAATGTGCTTAGATTTATAATGACATTGGGGATCATTCTGACCCGTTCGCTCGCTGCTTTTTGTCGCAGCCGAGCGAACATGTCCCTTCTGTGCATGCGTCGGTGCCGTAGTGCGCCGGCGCATGCTAGACAGCTGCGATCGCCTCTGCCTGATTGACAGGCAGAGGCAGTCGCTGGGCGGGAGGGGGCAAAACGGCGGCGTTTGGCCGCCATTTCGTGGGAGCGGTCCGGCCAACGCAGGCGTGGCCGGACCGAAGGGGGGGTGGGCCACAGCGGCTGCGTGACGTCACACGCAGCCGATGCGGGCCGGGGAGTGATGAGTAGCTACTGGCCAGCACACTAAAGCTATGCTGGCCAGGAGCAACTCTTGAAGTGCAAAGGCATCGCCGCTGTGCAATGCCTTTGCACTTCTGCAGGGGGGGGCACTGACATGAAGGGCAGACTAGCCCTGTGCTGGGCGTCCCCGCACATGTCGGTGTGAATGATCGTAGCTGTGCTAAATTTAGCATAGCTACGATCAACTCGGAATGACCCCCATTGGGCAATACATCCGATATTACATGTTTACCGAAGTAAATATTTTCTGTAAAGAAAGCATATAAAAGCTATATATTTACATTACACAATTCAAATCAGTGAAATATGGAAATATAATGATGTCTGTTTGTTTTGAATACACCTTTGATCCCACCGTGTGGTCACAAAACTGACAGTGAAGTGTTAACTCAATGCTAATGTTAAATGATCGGTTAACCATTTGACAATATAACAATGTTTTTTCTTAGTATTTATTGAAATGCAAACCTAAAAACAAAATGAAATCTTGGGGAAGCAAAGACATTGGAGTCAATTCAATTAAGTGTGGGGGGGATACATTTTCATTGCAACAGCATGAAAAACACTGGCAACGGGTCTTCATATCGTCCCGAACTCACCCCGGATTTGCAGATTTTACTGTGCAGCCCTACGGGCCAGCAAACAAAAGTCTGCGAGTTTGACGCTATTGAAGTGCGGCATATGGCCAAACTTACTCGCGGGGCGACCCACATCACACCTAGTTGAATCAACTACATTGTGCTTAAACTTGTATTTTTTATTATTGTATATATTGGCATATGCTACGGTTATACAATAAATACTGTTCAAAGACATTGATCGAGTGACAATCACATTTTGTGGTTTATCTACCACTAGAGTCTAGATTTTGGATAGAAGAAGTATTATACTCAAATAATCTACTTAATATAACATTTAGCCATCTTTTTGAGAAAAAAGGAAGAAATCTGCAATTTCACACTATTAAGATTCACAGGAAAGATACCTTTAAAATTATTTTAGGGCACGATGTCCAATATACACAGGTGGCTACTAGAAAAATTATATGGGTATCAAATAACAGTACAGAAGTAGTGTACATTACGTGACCTGTATAGGCTATGTACAGTAAGAACAATGTGCAAAAACAATGGCAACCAAATATTTAAAGTATTCATCTAAATTAACCTAAATCAATGCAATGCAATGGGTTACTGCACATTGTTAGTGAACATAGTCAGCGTCTATTTACATGTGATGTGCAAACCTCTAGGACCAGATTTGCTATTATATCACATCACTTTCTAAAACAACAAAAGGAGTTCTTCCATTACTGTGCAAATAAACGAAATGGCAAATAAAACCATGGCCATGATCACAGAGAGAATACCTCTGGAATGTAGGGAGTATGTGTTGGGAGGGACTGATTGACAAAGACAGCTCTGTGCGCTATGTTTATGTTACAGATCCTGTGACTCCAATGCCATAGCATCAAGCAAACAACGGTATTTTGTAAAATACTAGTCCAAAGCCTCCACAAAAACTTGAATAGTAATATTTACACATACTGTAGTATCCCAGCCAGCTGCTTTCATGTGTGTATAATGTAGTATTATTTTATATGTTATGTAGCAAGTATAAGCATTAGTACACAGTTACCACCACCGCAGAGTCCATGCCATGGTAGAAGTAGTTACATAGAAGACATCAGGCACACTCTCATTACTGCTGCATTACACACTTTAGTATACACTAGACCAGTGGTTCTCAAACTCGGTCCTCAGGACCCCACACAGTGCATGTTTTGCAGGTAACCCAGCAAGTGCACAGGTGTATTAATTACTCACTGACACATTATATACGGTCCACAGGTGGAGCTAATTATTTCACTTGTGATTCTGTGAGAAGACCTGCAAAACATGCACTGTGTGGGGTCCTGAGGACCGAGTTTGAGAACCTGTGCACTAGACAAACAACAAAATCACATGCCCATTAAGGCTGACAACCTTGTATTTGGCAATAACGATGCCACTGTGCAGATCACACCTTACAAATACCAAAGGGTGGAATTAATTATAAGCACAACATCAAATGTGTCCATCACAAACTTGCTGAGCGAGATCCAACTGAAGGGGACCGTCCAGGACAGGAACACGGCCGGCAGATGCCCCGTGCCCGGGGAACAGGTTGGGGAGAGAGAGGGGTCAGGGATGGTCCTTACCTGCAAGAGATTGTTAGCTCCACTTTGGTGGCCGGGATGCTAGCACTGAAGGGGTTAAAGTCGCCCGTAGAAGCCGTACTCATAAAGCCGAAATCCATTTCGTACCCCAGCTTATCCGGCCCGAACATGGAGAGAGGTGCGGGGTGCAGGAGGAAGAACCTGAGGTGAGGAGAGCCCGGGACTCCTGTGTGTGTAATCAGCTGAGCTCTGCTGCCAGCGAGTGAGAGAGGATGCAGCGTGCGGCGGTGACAGACATCCACATGGGAGGGAGGAGGCGGGGAGAGGCAAAGGCTGTGTCCTCCGTATTACTGTAGCTGCAGCAGCAGCACTGGAAGGATCCCTCAGCTCACCCGGGGGCTCCGGCCATGGCATAGAGTTACGGTATTCGGTGCCAGGGGCGCAGCCAGGGCTATTCCTGACCGGGACAGCTAGAGTAGGGGCCCGAGACAGAGCTTGCTGTATGCTGGAGGAGGAGAAATGAACTAGGGTGTTGGTCTTGTTAAAAGTTTTTCGGAATGCGCCATTTATTCTGAATCGGGCCTGACGAGTTCTGGCTTCGTTTGTCTTTGGAACTTTTCCCACAAGGATTATCTGAGTTCCTGTTTGACTAATAGTCACCTGATTAAAAAAAAAACAACCTGATTTATCTCTTGCAAATATATAAAATCATTACCAGTCACAAAAATGAACATGTTATGGGTCCTATTTATCAAGGGTTTCTATCTATAAATAATCTATAATCTATATACTGTGTATAAATGTGAAAGCCCTCACTCACTGACTCATCACTAATTCTCTTACTGCCAAACATTTTAGGAAATTGAAATGTAACATAGGTATTCTGCAGGTGGGAAATAGGAAAACTACGTAAAAACACCTCCCCTAAGGGGATGATAAGGGTTGACATAATCAGTGGCGGATTTAGGCCCCCCACCCGTCTTTTTTTGTAGATTTTTTTCTTTTTTTTTCTGTTTTGGTTGCGCGCGGCTCACCCACCCGACATGAGACTGCTGCTACTGGTCCAGGATTGGCTCCATGGAGAAACGTGACTTGCAGTCAGTCAGTGCATGTCACGTTTCTGTGCAGAGGAGCCGAGCAGGAGGAGGAACTTCCCAGCTTCAGCCCGCCGCCGCTGAGGGACAACACTGTCCGTGACCCAGCGGCCAGCCAGTCACACAGCGCTGCGCACCGGCACCCACAGCATCAGTGTGACCAGACCAGCAGCCAGAAGCCCACCCGTTACCCAGCCGCACACAGCAGCGCTGCGCAACTGGGGTCCCTCCGGTACAGCAGCTGCCGGCGCCGCCAACGAGAGAAAGACGCCTGCCCAGTGCCTGACCCTGCTTTGCTTTCTGCTGGTGAGTGAGTGGTCTTTTCCTGGTGCTGAGGAGGGGGGGTCACAAGTGGTGGAGTCAGTGGACAGAGCAAAGGCCTGGAGAGGGGGGGGGGGGTCGCAAGTGGAGGAGTGGACAGAGCAGGGGCCTGGGGGGGGGGGGTCCGCAAGTGGAGGAGCGGACAGAGCAGGGGCCTGGGGGGGGGGGGGGGTTCGCAAGTGGAGGAGCGGACAGAGCAGGGGCCTGGGGGGGGGGGTTGCAAGTGGAGGTGTGTACAGAGCAGAGGCCTGTGGGGGGGGGTCGCAAGTGGTGGAGTGGACAGAGCAGAGGCCTGGGGGGGTGTCGCAAGTGGTGGAGTGAACAGGGCAGAGGCCTGGGGGGGTCGCAAGTGGTGGAGTGGACAGAGCAGAGGCCTGGGGGGGGTCGCAAGTGGTGGAGTGAACAGAGCAGAGGCCTGGGGGGGGTCGCAAGTGGTGGAGTGAACAGAGCAGAGGCCTGGGGGGGTCGCAAGTGGTGGAGTGGACAGACCAGAGATTTGGGGGGGAGGGGGAAGGTCGCAAGGGTTTCGGTATGTCATTAGGTCGACCACTAATGGTCGACAGTCACATGGTCAACGTGGACAAAAGTTCAACACATGAAATGTCTTTTCCCCCCTGTGTATAAATTCAGGCACCACTGGATTGTTTATAAGTTATATGTTTTTGTTTTTTTACAGGTACTATTGGATTCTACATGGACAAGTGGACGTAATCGTCGTGGGATGTAGGTAAGTAATCTCTCTCTCATTTTTACAGGTACCCCTATTGGATTCTACATGGACAAGTGGACGTGATCGGCATGGGATGTAAGTAAGTATGTGTGAGTGTGTAAGTGTGTTTTAATAAATTTTTACTTTCACGGTGTGTGTGTGTGTGTTGTGTTTTTATTGTTTTATTTTTTTGTAGAACTACAGGTACCAGTGGGCCCGTTATTTCCCCACATGCTGGTACTTGAGGTTCGCCAAGTACCAGCAAGCGGAGGAGGCTTACTGGGCCTTGTAGTTCCACAACAAAAAACAATATTCTTTTTTTACACACTTATGGCTATCAGCCCGGCACTCACCGCCCAGGGGTGCAGAGGACAGCCCGGGCTTCACCCCTGGCCCTTGGGTGCCTGGAGGGGGGGTACCCCTTGATTTCTCTGACGTCCTAGTGGATGCTGGGAACTCCGTAAGGACCATGGGGAATAGACGGGCTCCGCAGGAGACTGGGCACTCTAAAAGAAAGATTAGGTACTATCTGGTGTGCACTGGCTCCTCCCTCTATGCCCCTCCTCCAGACCTCAGTTAGAATCTGTGCCCGGCCAGAGCTGGGTGCTCCTAGTGGGCTCTCCTGAGCTTGCTAGAAAAGAAAGTATTTGTTAGGTTTTTTATTTTCAGTGAGATCTGCTGGCAACAGACTCACTGCTACGTGGGACTGAGGGGAGAGAAGCAAACCTACCTGCTTGCAGCTAGCTTGTGCTTCTTAGGCTACTGGACACCATTAGCTCCAGAGGGTTCGAACACAGGGCCTGACCTCGATCGTCCGTTCCCGGAGCCGCGCCGCCGTCCCCCTTGCAGAGCCAGAAGACAGAAGAGAAGCGATGAAATCGGCGGCAGAAGACTCCTGTCTTCATTAAGGTAGCGCACAGCACCGCAGCTGTGCGCCATTGCTCCCACAGCACACCACACACTCCGGTCACTGTAGGGTGCAGGGCGCTGGGGGGGGGGGGGGCGCCCTGGGCAGCAATTATAATACCTTTTGGCACTTAAAATACACATAATACAGTCTGCAAACTGTATATGTGTAAAAAACCCCGCCATTAAGTTACATAAAACGCGGGACGGAAGCCCGCCGCTGAGGGGGCGGGGCCTTCTTCCTCAACACACCAGCACCATTTTCCCTTCACAGCTCCGCTGGAAGCAGCTCCCCAGGCTCTCCCCTGCAGTATCCTGATACAAGAAGGGTAAAAAAGAGAGGGGGGGCACATAAATTTAGGCGCAAATAAGATATTTAAGCAGCTATTGGGTAAATCACTTTTTATAGTGTAAATCCCTGTGTTATATAGCGCTGTGGTGTGTGCTGGCGTGCTGGCATACTCTCTCTCTGTCTCCCCAAAGGACTTTGTGGGGTCCTGTCCTCAATCTGAGCATTCCCTGTGTGTGTGCGGTGTGTCGGTACGGCTGTGTCGACATGTTTGATGAGGAGGGTTACGTGGAGGCGGAGCAGGGGCAGATAAGTGTAGTGTCACCCCCGACGGGGCCGACACCTGATTGGATGGCTATGTGGAAGGTCTTAACAGACAGTGTCAACTCCTTACATAAAAGGTTCGATGACGCAGCAGCCTTGGGACAGCCGGGGTCTCAGCCCGCGCCTGCCCAGGCGACTCAGAAGCCGTCAGGGGCTCATAAACGCCCGCTAGCTCAGATGGTAGACACGGAGTCTGACTCCAGTGTAGATGAGGATGAGACAAATGTACAGTCTACAAAGGCCATCCGATGCATGATTACTGCAATGAAAGATGTATTGCACATTTCTGACATTAACCCGGTTACCACCAAGAGGGGTATTATGTTTGGGGAGAAAAAGCAGCCAGTGACTTTTCCCCCATCTGATGAATTAAATGAATTGTGTGAAGAAGCGTGGTGTTCCCCTGATAAGAAACTAGTGATTTCTAAGAGGTTACTGATGGCGTACCCTTTCCCGCCAACGGATAGGTTACGTTGGGAAACATCCCCTAGGGTGGACAAGGCGCTAACACGCTTATCTAAAAGGGTGGCACTGCCGTCTCAGGATACGGCCGCCCTAAAGGAGCCTGCGGATAGAAAGCAGGAAGCTATCCTGAAGTCTGTGTATACACACTCTGGTACTTTACTGAGACCTGCTATTGCTTCAGCCTGGATGTGTAGTGCTGCAGCAGCATGGACTGATACCCTGTCAGACAACACTGATTCCCTCGACAGGGATACTGTTTTGCTAACCCTCGGACATATAAAAGACGTTGTCTTATATATGCGGGATGCCCAGAGGGACATTTGCCTGCTGGCATCTAGAATTAATGCAATGTCCATTTCTGCCAGGAGAGTATTATGGACTCGGCAGTGGACAGGTGATGCTGATTCTAAAAAACACATGGAGGTTCTGCCTTATAAGGGTGAGGAATTGTTTGGGGACAGTCTCTCGGACCTCGTATCCACAGCAACTGCTGGGAAGTCGACTTTTTTACCTCAAGTTCCCTCACAGCCTAAGAAAGCACCGTATTATCAAGTGCAGTCCTTTCGGCCTCAGAAAGGCAAGCGGGTCAGAGGAGCATCCTTTCTGGCCAGAGGCAAGGGTAGAGGAAAGAAGCTGCACCAGGCAGCCAGTTCCCAGGAACCAAAATCCTCCCCTGCTTTCACTACGTCCACCACATGACGTTGGGGCTACACAGGCGGAGCCAGGTGCGGTTGGGGCACGTCTCCGAAACTTCAGCAACCAGTGGGTTTGCTCACAAGTGGATCTCTGGGCTGTACAAATTGTATCTCAGGGATACAAGCTGGAGTTCGAGGCGACTCCCCCTCGCCGTTACCTCAAATCAGCCTTGCCAGCTGCTCCCAGGGAAAGGGAGGTAGTACTGGCGGCAATTCACAAGCTGTACCTCCAGCAGGTGATAATCAAGGTCCCCCTCCTTCAACAGGGAAGGGGTTACTATTCCACAATGTTTGTGGTACCGAAACCGGACGGTTCGGTGAGACCCATTCTGAATTTAAAATCCTTGAACACTTATATAAAGAAGTTCAAGTTCAAAATGGAATCGCTCAGGGCGGTTATTGCAAGCCTGGAAGAGGGGGATTTTATGGTGTCGCTGGACATCAAGGATGCTTACTTGCATGTCCCCATTTACCCACCTCACCAGGAATACCTCAGGTTTGTGGTACAGGACTGTCATTACCAATTCCAGACGTTACCGTTTGGTCTCTCCACGGCACCGAGAATATTTACCAAGGTAATGCCGTAATGATGATACTCCTTCGGAAGAAGGGAGTTATAATTATCCCGTACTTGGACGATCTCCTCATAAAGGCGAGGTCCAGAGAGCAGTTGTTGGTCAGCGTAGCACTCTCTCAGGAAGTGTAGCGAAAGCACGGCTGTATTCTGATTATCCCAAAGTCGCAGCTGATTCCTGCGACGCGTCTGCTTTTCCTGGGCATGATTCTGGACACAGAACAGAAGAAGGTGTTTCTCCCGGTGGAGAAGGCCCAGGAATTGTCATCTCTGGTCAGGGACCTCCTGAAACCAAAAAAGGTGTCGGTGCATCACTGCACGCGAGTCCTGGGAAAGATGGTGCCATGCAAGGATCTTTCAGTGGGATCTGTTGGACAAATGGTCCGGATCGCATCTTCAGATGCATCAGTTGATCACCCTATCCCCAAGGGCCAGGGTGTCTCTGCTGTGGTGGCTGCAGAGTGCTCATCTTCTCGAGGGCCGCAGGTTCGGCATACAGGACTGGGTCCTGGTGACCACGGATGCAAGCCTCCGAGGATGGGGGGGGGCAGTCACTCAGAGAAGAAACTTCCAAGGACAGTGGTCAAGTCTGGAGACTTCACTGCACATAAATATACTGGAACTAAGGGCCATTTACAACGCCCTGAGTCAAGCAGTGCCCCTACTTCAAAACCAGATGGCGTCCCGCCTCAACAAAAAGCTAAAAAAATATTGCGCCAGGTCAAGGGACCCTCAGGCGATAGCTGTGGACGCACTAGTGACACCGTGGGTGTACCAGTCGGTTTATGTGTTCCCTCCTCTTCCTCTCATACCCAAGGTACTGAGGATAGTAAGAAAGAGAGGAGTAAGAACTATCGTTCCGGATTGGCCAAGAAGAACTTGGTACCCAGAACTACAAGAAATGATCTCAGAGGACCCATGGCCTCTGCCTCTCAGACAGGACCTGTTACAGCAGGGGCCCTGTCTGTTCCAAGACTTACCGCGGCTGCGTTTGACGGCATGGCGGTTGAACGCCGGATCCTAACGGAAAAGGGCATTCCAGATGAAGTGATTCCTACGCTGATAAAAGCTAGGAAGGATGTTACAGCAAAGCATTATCACCGCATATGGCGGAAATATGTCGCTTGATGTGAGGCCAGGAAGGCCCCAACACAGGAATTCCAGCTGGGTCGATTTCTGCACTTCCTACAGTCAGGGGTGACTATGGGCCTAAAATTGGGGTCCATAAAGGTCCAGATTTCGGCCCTATCTATTTTCTTTCAAAAAGAACTAGCTTCACTGCCTGAAGTTCAGACGTTTGTAAAGGGAGTGCTGCATATTCAGCCCCCTTTTGTGCCTCCAGTGGCACCTTGGGATCTTAACGTTGTGTTGGATTTCCTGAAATCACACTGGTTTGAGCCACTTAGGACCGTGGAGCTAAAGTATCTCACGTGGAAGGTGGTCATGCTGTTGGCCTTAGCTTCAGCTAGGCGTGTGTCAGAATTGGCGGCTTTGTCATGTAAAAGCCCATATCTGATCTTCCATATGGACAGGGCAGAATTGAGGACTCGTCCCCAATTTCTCCCAAAGGTGGTATCAGCGTTTCATTTGAACCAACCTATTGTGGTGCCTGCGGCTACTCGAGACTTGGAGGATTCCAAGTTGCTGGACGTAGTCCGGGCTTTGAAAATTTATGTTTCCAGGACGGCTGGAGTCAGGAAAACTGACTCGCTATTTATCCTGCATGCACCCAACAAGCTGGGTGCTCCTGCTTCAAAGCAAACTATTGCTCGCTGGATCTGTTGTACGATTCAGCTGGCACATTCTGCGGCTGGACTGCCGCATCCTAAATCAGTAAAAGCCCATTCCACAAGGAAGGTGGGCTCTTCTTGGGCGGCTGCCCGAGGGGTCTCGGCTTTACAGCTTTGCCGAGCTGCTACTTGGTCGGGTTCAAACACATTTGCTAAATTCTACAAGTTTGATACCCTGGCTGAGGAGGACCTTGAGTTTGCTCATTCGGTGCTGCAGAGTCATCCGCACTCTCCCGCCCGTTTGGGAGCTTTGGTATAATCCCCATGGTTTTTACGGAGTTCCCAGCATCCACTAGGACGTCAGAGAAAATAAGAATTTACTCACCGGTAATTCTATTTCTCGTAGTCCGTAGTGGATGCTGGGCGCCCGTCCCAAGTGCGGACTCTCTGCAATACATGTATATAGTTATTGCTTCACTAAAGGGTTATTGTTATGAGCCATCCGTAAAAGGAGGCTCAGTTGTTGTTCATACTGTTAACTGGGTATGGTTATCACAAGTTGTACAGTGTGGCTGGTATGAGTCTTACCCTGGATTCCAAATCCTTTCCTTGTTGTGTCAGCTCTTCCGGGCACAGTTTCCCTAACTGAGGTCTGGAGGAGCCAGTGCACACCAGATAGTACCTAATCTTTATTTTAGAGTGCCCAGTCTCCTGCGGAGCCCGTCTTTTCCCCATGGTCCTTACGGAGTTCCCAGCATCCACTACGGACTACGAGAAATAGAATTACCGGTGAGTAAATTCTTATTTTAAGGGGTCCCCACCCCTCCAGGGAACCCCGGACAGTGGTGACTAGTTGGGGGGTAATGTCACGGCCGCAGGGACCTCCATAAATGTGTCCCCCGGCTGTGGCATTATATCCCAAGGCTAGTGGAGCCCGGTGCTGGTTTTAAAAATACAGGGGACCCCTACATCTTTTGTCCCCCGTATTTTTGGAACCAGGACCGGACTAAGAGCCCGGTGCTGGTTGTCTAAATACGGGGAACCCCTGTCCAATTTTTTTCCCAGTATTTAAACAACCAGGACCGGCTCAAAGAGCCCGAAGCTGGTTATACTTAGGAGGGCGGACCTCGCGCATTTTTTTTACATTTTTTTAACCCATTCAGACCCTTTTCCATTAAATTAATGGAAGTCCCGGACAACAAAATTGCATTCATGTCCTCCTCCCACTCCCTCCCCAGTCCCAAAAACTAATTTTTTTACTATACAAATGTACAATATATCACAAGTGTGATGAGCAGACAGGCAGCGGGGCATTGGCGGCATCGGACTGAGATGCAAATTAGTGGCAGAGGGCTGGGTCAGTTGATGGTGGGAGAGTTTGTAAGCCAGTGGCGGTGGCAGTGGGCAGCGGCTCAGGGACAGTAGCGGTCATTGGCTCGGCCGCGGTAGGGGTTGGATCATCCCCAGGATTCGGCGGACATTATGATCTGTGCTTCACCAGCCACTGACCTCACCGCACGCCACTGGTGTACATGTTCTTGTATGTTTTTCCTTTATTTTTTTCCACAGTAGATGTTAATCTATCTCTTTTCCAGACACATCTGCCAGTTTCCTGCGCTTACATATCCGCCAGCTTCCTGCGTTTCGGCAAGCACTGATGGTACATAGAAGAAAAGCTGCAGCAAGTTGGCAAGACACCAAAATCAGGTAGGACAAAATGGTACTCACATTGAGCACTTGACCACACCCCCTCACACAATTGGCCACACCCACTGAAACTTGACCACGCCCACTCCACTTCTAACTCCATCCCCTCCTTGATAGCGCAACCTATTATGGTGGTCCCCCTGTAATTTTTTTTCTGGATCCGCCCCTGGACGTAATGACATCATTACTATGCATGGCTTGCGTTGCGGGAACTATAATACCCAAATGGACAATCAAATAAAAATTTGGATTGCACCTCCAGTGTGTAGAATTTAATAAACTACAAAAATGGTCCTGTCACTTTTTACCGTATCTGCTACAGTATTTGGTGCTTCTCGAGTAATGCCAAGTACCATGGATTAATATTTACTTACATTAAGATGTCTCAAATTTACATTTCTATAGATTTACCAAATTTTTAACACTCTGTTATATTTACAACCGTGAAAATCTCAAACTCCCGTGCGAATTACGGGTAGAACAGCTAATATATATTGATAGATAGACTGTGGCAAGCAAGGTAAAGGCTATAAGACCATGGGGGGTGATTCAGACCTGATCGCTGCTGTGCATTTTCACACAGCGGGCAATCAGTGATTAACTGTATATGCACCGCAATGTACACGGCAAACAACAACGCGCATCGCCGGTCAGCGACAGGCTGGTGCGAAATTCCAATCGTACAGCAATTTGTGTGCTGATTGACAGGAAAAAGGTCGTTTGTGGGTGGTAAATGACTGTTTTCTGGAAGTGTCAGGGAAAACACAAGCGTTCCCAAGCATTTTCAGGTAGGGTGTGGGACGTCCGCTCCGACCCCGATCAGCCTGTTCTCATCGCACTGTAGGAGTAAGTCCTGGGCTGCGCACACAGTAGAAAAATCAATGGTGAGCGAGGTGCGAACGGATTTGCAGCTGTCCACTGACTGAGGGATTTTTTAGCAGCTCGGTGTACACATGCGATCGCACACTTGCACAGCAAATATACACTCCCCTTGGGGAGCGACTATCTGATCGTGGGACAACAGTTTTAGCAGCCCAGCGATCAGGTCTGAATCACCCCCCATGTTCAAGCAGCCTGATGTTCCTGTAACTATAGTTGCAAATATTATGAAGTTTAAAATCCATGGAACTATAGCAAACTTTCCTGGTTGCGGACACAAGCGGAAAATTCACCCCAGAATAAGTTGAAGGATAATGAGAATGAAAAAAAAATAAAAAATAGCCAGTAAAACTTCCAAAGAGATACAAGCTGAACTCAAAGTTCAAGGTACATCAGTGTCTGATCGCATCATTCAACACTTTTTGAGCAACAGTGGGCTCCATGAAAAAAAGACCCAGGAGAACTCCACTTTCGAAAAAATCAACATACGTATAAAAGCCGCACTGAGATTTCCTGAAATGCATATTGACAAGCTACAATACTGCTGGCAGAATGTCCTTTGAACGGATGAGTAAAAACTGGTGCTTTTTCGTAAATCACGTCAGCTCTATGCAGGCCCAAATTTCCCACAAGTCAAACTATGCGCCTGCCTAGGGCATGGTGGGGCCCAAGGGACACGTGGTCGGGCCCCACGAAATCTGTCCCGTCCATGCAGGGCTGCCATCAGAAATTGCTGGGCCCAGGACTGGTGGAATAGTCAGCCCCCCCCCCCCCCCCCCCCAGTGCAAATTATTATGCCTTTTACCCATTATGATTGTAATTTATGGAATGTTTTCACGATCTGCCTACATAGTTGACATACAGTATTCAATGAATAGTGACTAGCATAAAGTAAGTATTATAAATTAAAAAATATGTAAATAAATAAATGATATAAGGGAACATGTACTTAGCAGTTATAAAGGTGGAGAAGTGAGCCAGTGGAGAAGTTGCCAATGGCAACCAATCAGCATCAACGTAACATTTATAATTTGCATACTATAAACGTATACAGAGCAGCTGATTGTTTGCCATGGGCTACTTCTCCACTGGCTCACTTCTCCACTTTTATCACTGCTTAGTACATGTCCCCCATAGTCTCCCTAATCCTAAAGGTTTATGATATAAAGTGGCATACTGTATGAGAATGTTTAGTTTACTTTTTAAGTCACAGCAGGAAAGCCTGGGATGGACCAGAGGAGGCTGGTGGTCAGTTACAATTAAATGAACATACCATAATCTCTGCTATGCAGGGAAATTTGCGGGTGCCCTCTTTGGCCGGACCTGGGACTGGAGTCCCAACAATCCCCTCCTGATGGCAGCCCCTCCTAATGGCTTCTAGTTGAATGTTTACATAGGCATAGTAGTAGGGCTCAAACTAGTATTAATATCACTAATATTGGCACTGAGCTCCGTTACTGTGCCTCTGCAAAATGTTCCCAGAGGAGAACTGCATGACATCATGATGTCAAGCAGACCCGCCCCGCACTCCCACTGTCTGTGTTAGATTGGAGGGCTTGCCGACAGCTCCAGCACAGCAACAGCTGCCACTGGTTAGCACCATGGATGGATTTCTCATAGTGCCGGCCTCCGAGTCCTGCACACTACATAGTGAGTTAACCTAGCTGGACGTAGTCAGGTAAATAAACTCTCCTCACAACTGCTTTTTGGAGAGTTTCCGGGATGGGTGTACCTTACATCAGGGGCGTAGCCAGAACTTTGTGGGCCCCATAGCCAGTGCCGTTTCTTGCGGTGGGCGAGGTGAGCTGTCGCACGGGGCGCCCACCGCAGCACTTTTGGTGGCTGCTGGTGCTCCCCCTTCTTGTCATTACTACTCCGCTTAGGGGGCGGAGTTTCACGTAATGGTGCTTTTGCGTCACGATACAAACGCATCATTATGTGAAACTCCACCCCCGAGCAGAGTACTAATGATGGGGAGGAGGGGGAGCACCAGGACTGGCGGGTGGGAGGAGGAAGGAGATGCTGGCTGGCGCTGTAAACTCCCCTGACAATGAGCACTACACAGCCCTGGCAACTGGCATTACACAGCCCTGGCAACTGGCATTACACAGCCCTGGCAACTAGCATTAGGCAGCCTTGGCAACGATCATGATACCCATCCCAGAGCATGAAACCCATGGCAACCAGCATGATCCCAGAGCATGAAACCCATGGCAACCAGCATGATCCCAGAGCATTAAAACCCCTGGCAACCAGCATGGATCCCAGAGCATGAAACCCCTGGCAACCAGCATGAATCCCAGAGCATGAAACCCCTGGCAACCACATGGATCACAAAGCATGAAACCCCTGGCAACCAGCATGAGATCCAGCGTGTGAAACCCTTGGCAATGAGCAGGTAATTTAAAAGTAATTAGAAGCTTCACTGTAGGGCATAATGTATCAAGGGCATTGCAGTGTGTGGCATAATATGGAGGAATACCCCCCCTACCACGTGGTGATCTGTTGGTGCAGGGTCAAATTTGTATTTTTTATATCTATGGGGGGGAGCGCATTTTTTTAATGTCAGTGTGGGTGGGGGTTGGGGAGCTCATTTTTAAATCTCGCACCGGGAGTCAAATGGGATAGAAACAGCCCTGCCCATAGCACCATGTATTTTTTAATAGGGGATGTGGACAGGCCCCTTGTTTAAGCCACACCCCAATGCTGTGCCTGGGCACGGCGCTGCTCTCTACAGCCATGAGTACTGTTTGCAGGCTAGGCAGGCAGGGTAAATATACATGCATGCAGCTTGTGCGTTCTGTCCAGTCAGCAGCAGAGATGACAGACAGACATGTCTGTCAGTCAATCAGCACAGGAATGGGGCATGGTGCGTGGCCTCTGAAGAAGAGTGTATAAAGAAAGTAAATTTATGGAGAGTTCATGTGCTATTGAAAATGGCCAACATGTAATTCACAGTGGTCACATCAGACACATACTGAGAGTGCAACAGGGCAGGGCCATGCAGCTCTCATGGACAACCTTCCCGGTTTGCATCAATCATTCAAGGAAAAAGGCTCTAAGGCAGTGGATTCCAAACTTTTTTGAATCACGGCGCCCTAGCATATCAGAATTTTTTTCACGGCACCCCTAGGCCAAAAATTTCTTATTGAGAAATTTAGAAAGAAATATTACATTAAGTAGATCGCGTTTATATGTCATCCTTAGGGTCAGTTGTGTGGTGAGGGACAAGATTTGCTTCTGTTTGGCCACATATTGTATGACTGGCAGCCACCGGCACTGGTTTTGCCTATTATATTGACCATGAATAATTTGAATTGGTCCTGGACCACCAACCCAGGGCACCCCTGCAAGTGTCCCGAGGCACCCCAGGGAGCCACGGCACACAGTTTGAGAACCTCTGCTCTAAGGAGCTGAAATACATTGGTGAGGCCACACTATCCTGACAGCCAACCCAAACTAGGACTCAGACAGCGGATTTCCGTTCCTGGGAGGTACCCTAGATACTTTCTGTTCAAGTCTGAATTGGTGTGCGTTATACACCTTTGTTTCAGGTATACTGCTAAGAATTCATGCTTGTTTTTATTCTGTTTAAATAAAACTATGTTACACTCTCACAGGTCTACTTCTTGTCTCCCTCCATATAAATATCTAAGATGGATGACTAACGGTCTAAGGTAGACGCAGAGGAGAGTGGGATTTATTCATAACAACAGTGAAATATAAGGATAGAAAAAGAGACTATTGGGCTAATAATTTATTTCTGGAGGATGTGAGATAAATACAGGTTGAGTATCCCATATCCAAATATTCCGAAATACGGAATATTCCGAAATACGGACTTTTTTGAGTGAGACTGAGATAGTGAAACCTTTGTTTTCTGATGGCTCAGTGTACACAAACTTTGTTTAATACACAAAGTTATTAAAAATATTGTATTAAATGACCTTCAGGCTGTGTGTATAAGGTGTATATGAAACATAAATGAATTGTGTGAATGTAGACACACTTTGTTTAATGCACAAAGTTATAAAAAAAATTGGCTAAAATGACCTTCAGGCTGTGTGTATAAGGTGTATATGTAACATAAATGGATTCTGTGCTTAGATTTAGGTCCCATCACCATGATATCTCATTATGGTATGCAATTATTCCAAAATACGGAAAAATCCCATATCCAAAATACCTCTGGTCCCAAGCATTTTGGATAAGGGAGACTCAACCTGTACTTCTGTTTACACCGTGCTAACCTGGCATCTGACAGAACTATATTAACCATTTGACTTTATATTAACTTTATATTCATACCCTGATAGACTATTGCGTTGGACCACTTATCTCTTTCTATATAAACGTTGAGTGCCGCACGGGTTGGCACAAGGTCCTAAGCTGCACTGCATTTGGAGCACTGAACTTATTTCATTATCTATTACAGGTTGAGTATCCCATATCCAAATATTCCGAAATACGGAATATTCCGAATTACGGATTTTTTTTAGTGAGAGTGAGATAGTGAAACCTTTGTTTTCTGATAGCTCAGTGTACACAAACTTTGTTTAATACACAAAGTTATTAAAAATATTGTATTAAATGACCTTCAGGCTGTGTGTATAAGGTGTATATGAAACATAAATTAATTGTGTGAATGTACACACACTTTGTTTAATGCACAAAGTTATTAAAAATATTGGCTAAAAAGAACTTCAGGCTGTGTGTATATGGTATATAAATGCATTCTGTGCTTAGACTTGGGTCCCATCACCAGGATAACTCATTATGGTATGCAATTATTCCAAAATACGAAAAAATCCGATATCCAAAATTCTTCCGGTCCCAGGCATTTTGGATAAGGGATACTCAACCTGTACTACAATGTTGTCCTGTGGTCCTCACGTTACCTGACTACCACTTTGAGCACTGCACCAACTGTAACTGACTCCTCCGTTCTCCAACAGGGCAGTGCACACTATTGCAATAGTGCACATCCCCGGCATTTGTTTTGTCTATTGGTCCACCCAGCTG